>NC_069506.1:17707866-17972866 GCF_027579735.1 Bombina bombina
ACATACAATACCCCCCCCCAACATTACAACCCACCACCCACATACCCCTAATCTAACCCAAACCCCCCTTAAATAAACCTAACACTAAGCCCCTGAAGATCTTCCTACCTTGTCTTCACCATCCAGGTATCACCGATCCGTCCTGGCTCCAAGATCTTCATCCAACCCAAGCGGGGGTTGGCGATCCATAATCCGGTGCTGAAGAGGTCCAGAAGAGGCTCCAAAGTCTTCCTCCTATCCGGCAAGAAGAGGACATCCGGACCGGCAAACATCTTCTCCAAGCGGCATCTTCGATCTTCTTCCATCCGGTGCGGAGCGGGTCCATCTTGAAGCAGGCGACGCGGATCCATCCTCTTCTTCCGATGTCTCCCGACTAATGACGGTTCCTTTAAGGGACGTCATCCAAGATGGCGTCCCTCGAATTCCGATTGGCTGATAGGATTCTATCAGCCAATCGGAATTAAGGTAGGAATTTTCTGATTGGCTGATGGAATCAGCCAATCAGAATCTAGTTCAATCCGATTGGCCGATCCAATCAGCCAATCAGATTGAGCTCGCATTCTATTGGCTGATCGGAACAGCCAATAGAATGCGAGCTCAATCTGATTGGCTGATTGGATCAGCCAATCGGATTGAACTTGATTCTGATTGGCTGATTCCATCAGCCAATCAGAAAATTCCTACCTTAATTCCGATTGGCTGATAGAATCCTATCAGCCAATCGGAATTCGAGGGACGCCATCTTGGATGACGTCCCTTAAAGGAACCGTCATTCGTCGTTCAGTCGTCGGTCCGGATGGATGTTCCGCGCTGGGGGTCTTCAGGATCCTGCCGCTTCGCTCCGGATGGAAGACCATAGAAGATGCCGCCTGGATGATGACTTCAATCGGATGGAAGATCCTCTTCTGCCCCGCTTGGATGAAGACTTTGACCGGATCATGGACCTCTTCAGCCCCCCGCTTGGGCTTGGATCAGGACATCGGAGGAGCTCTTCAGGACGGATCGGTGAACCTGGATGGTGAAGACAAGGTAGGAAGATCTTCAGGGGCTTAGTGTTAGGTTTATTTAAGGGGGGTTTGGGTTAGATTAGGGGTATGTGGGTGGTGGGTTGTAATGTTGGGGGGGGGGTATTGTATGTTTTTTTTTACAGGCAAAAGAGCTGAACTTCTTGGGGCATGCCCCGCAAAGGGCCCTGTTCAGGGCTGGTAAGGTAAAAGAGCTTGTAACTTTTTTAATTTAGAATAGGGTAGGGAATTTTTTATTTTGGGGGGCTTTGTTATTTTATTAGGGGGCTTAGAGTAGGTGTAATTAGTTTAAAATTGTTGTAATATTTTTCTTATGTTTGTAAATATTTTTTTATTTTTTGTAACTTAGTTCTTTTTTATTTTTTGTACTTTAGATAGTTTATTTAATTGTATTTATTTGTAGCAATTGTGTTTAATTAATTTATTGATAGTGTAGTGTTAGGTTAATTGTAGGTAATTGTAGGTAATTTATTTAATTATTTTATTGATAGGGTAGTGTTAGGTTTATTTGTAACTTAGGTTAGGATTTATTTTACAGGTAAATTTGTTATTATTTTAACTATTTTAGCTATTAAATAGTTCTTAACTATTTAATAGCTATTGTACCTGGTTAAAATAAATACAAAGTTACCTGTAAAATAAATATTAATCCTAAAATAGCTACAATATAATTATAATTTATATTGTAGCTATATTAGGATTTATTTTACAGGTAAGTATTTAGCTTTAAATAGGAATAATTAATTTAATAAGAGTTAATTTATTTCGTTAGATGTAAATTATATTTAAGTTAGGGGGGTGTTAGTGTTAGGGTTAGACTTAGCTTTAGGGGTTAATACATTTATTAGAATAGCGGTGAGCTCCGGTCGGAAGATTAGGGGTTAATAATTGAAGGTAGGTGTCGGCGATGTTAGGGAGGGCAGATTAGGGGTTAATACTATTTATGATAGGGTTAGTGAGGCGGATTAGGGGTTAATACTATTTATGATAGGGTTAGTGAGGCGGATTAGGGGTTAATAACTTTATTATAGTAGCGCTCAGGTCCGCTCGGCAGATTAGGGGTTAATAAGTGTAGGTAGGTGTCGGCGACGTTGTGGGGGGCAGATTAGGGGTTAATAAATATAACATAGGGGTCGGCGATGTTAGGGCAGCAGATTAGGGGTACATAGGGATAACGTAGGTTGCGGCGGTTTACGGAGCGGCAGATTAGGGGTTAAAAGTGTAATGCAGGGGTCAGCGATAGCGGGGGCGACAGATTAGAGGTTAATAAGTGTAAGGTTAGGGGTGTTTAGACTCGGGGTACATGTTAGAGTGTTAGGTGCAGACGGAGGAAGTGTTTCCCCATAGGAAACAATGGGGCTGCGTTAGGAGCTGAACGCTGCTTTTTTGCAGGTGTTAGGTTTTTTTTCAGCTCAAACAGCCCCATTGTTTCCTATGGGGGAATCGTGCACGAGCACGTTTTTGATGCCGGCCGCGTCCGTAAGCAACTCTGGTATCGAGAGTTGCATTTGCGGTAAAAATGCTCTACGCTCCTTTTTTGGAGCCTAACGCAGCATTTGTTTGAACTCTCGATACCAGAGTTAAATTTATGGTGCGGCCAGAAAAAAGCCCGCGGAGCGTTAACAGCCCTTTTACCGCCGAACTCCAAATCTAGGCCTAAGTGTCTATAAAGCAATGGGAGCTGCCGTGTTGTAACTTAGGTTACCTTCTCTGCTGTGGCCAATTAGAGACAGTTATAAATAGGTCACTAGAGTGTGTAGCCAATGGCTGTGTGGAATATAAAAGTGTTCTGCACTTCCATTTCTAACAGGAACTGAAAAGCTCACAATTTCAGAATGGAATTAAAGGAAAGGGGGCAAAACAAATAATTAAAGTATATGGCAGATTTTTTTATATATATATACGATTTATCATTTTATATTAACATCTCAGAGTTTTTAATGTCCCTTTAAATATTCACTGTAATGTTCATTGCCATAAGGTCTTATTAAGTTATCACTGCATAGTAATTAGTGAAATGTTTGTCTAAAATATCATGTCATTTGTACTTTGCAAATAAAAGAAGTTCTGCAAGGCTAGTGGGATGAGTCAAAATTGTTAACTCGCACACCCATCTTAAAACTCATGACACTTAAACCTTATCTTTTAGTTTCCCATAAAATAATTCTCTAACTTATCTACAACTAGATTTAGGTTTAACATAAGAAGCATATTTTTACACCAAATAATAAAATAAAAAAGAGTACCTACATGATGTAACATTTTTTTAAAATAATTGAACATAAACAAATATTTACAAATACATGTATGAAGATCATGATCAGTGCTGTACAATTATCTGTCAGGCGTTGCCGTTATGTCTAATTACAGACATTTAAAATAATGCCCCTGTTAAGCTGAAGTTAAACATTGATTTGATATACAAAACCCACTCACTTTCAATCTTCTCGCCTGGGGCTGTTGGCTTCTCAGGTTCTGTAATAATTTTTAAGGTAGCAAAAGTGTTAATTAATTTTCAATAAATAAATATCCACATATTCATTCCCAAAAGATGAACATCAGTGATTTACGAGTGAAATTAAAAAAATCTAAGCAAGACCACTGTGTGCGCTTGAAACGTCCATTGTCATGTGGTCTCATTAAGTTAACAGATCATATTTATTAACTAAGGCCTAGATTACGAATGGAGGGCAATATTGCGCTATCACAAGCTTGTGGGAGCAATAACCAGCCCCTTGTAATGCAAAACACGCACTCACTTTCAAAACAATTGTAAAGAACCAAAAGTGTTGTGTTTAAATAAATAAATATCCACATACACATTCCCAAAATATGAACATCAATGAAGTTCATAAAAACTTAAAACGTCCAATGTCATGTTATCACAGCTTTCAATTATGTTATTCGTGTTATCACTGGGAATATCTGTCTAAAATATCATGCATTTTGTACTTTTTTGCCAAATAAACCAAGTTCAGCAAGGGATCAGTCAATATTGTCAACTCATACAGCCATCTTGAAATCTTGACATTGGTACCTTATTTATTAGTTCATAGAGATGTGCATTCATTCCAATAATCAGATTTTCATTTGCATTTTAACAAAACAAATATCTGAATAAATGCACAAAGAAATTTAAAGAAAACAAAAAATTACTCATGAAAATCGTCAGTATTCATTCATTTCCTTTATTTCTTTAAGGGGTTAATAGTTACTTTAACAGGCTCTGGAGACCGCGCTATTCCAATCTTCTTCTTGCAAGAGCCGGTCAAGCTAGCAGGAGGCTTAATGCGCTCAGCTCCCAGGACCTGCACTAAAGTTAAGGCCGGTCCTGGGAACCAAGAGAGTTAAGCCGCAGTTATTGTGGCTATAGTTCTGGCAAGAAGAGGATCGGGTTAACCTTAAGGTATTTTAGCTACAGATGAACTTTTTACCTGTGGCTTTGAAACATTTAAATTTGTTTTAATGAAAACGAATATAAAGGTTCAACTAAATTTAGTATTCGTTTAGTTTTAAACAAAACAAATAACAAACAGTGCAGACACCAAATTTTCAGGGAAAGAAATTTTTGTAAATATTCTAAACAAAAATTTCTTGGCTGCACATTTCTATTAGTTTCCCAAAAAAAATCACAATTTTTTCTACACCTAGAAATAGAAATATTAATATAGTAGATTTTTAGTTTTCTTTATTTAAGCCAACTAGCAAAATGAAAAAGGGCCTAGATTTTATTTCTAAGAATGTTTTTTATCACATTTTTTATTTTAAATATGTAATTTTATTATGAAAAAAATAATAATATTATTCCTCTTTTCATTTTATGTCAAGCCATAACTTTTTAGATTTACTGTAATGTTCATATTTAGTTAAAGGGACATTCAAGACCAGAATTGTTGTTGTTTTAAAAGATATATAATCCCTTAATTACCAATTCCCCAGTTTTGCATAGCCAACACAGTTATAATTATACACGTTTTACCTCTGTAATTACCTTGTATCTAAGCCTCAGCAGACTGCCCCATTATTTCAGTTTTTTTGACAGATTTGCATTTTAGCCAATCAGAGCTTTCTCCATGGTAAATTCACGTGCTTGAGCTCAATGTTATCTATATGAAACACGTAAACTAATGCCCTCTAGTGGTGAAAACTATCAAAATGCATTTAGATTAGAGGCGGCCTTCAAGGTTTAAGAAATTAGCATATGAACCTCCTAGGTTTAGCTTTCAACTAAGAATACCAAATGAACAAAGCAAAATTGATGATAAAAGTAAAATGGAAAGTTCTTTAAAATTACATGCCCTATTTGAAACATGAAAGTTTTTTTTGGACTTGACTGTCCCTTTAAATTTGCTTTTCATATATACATAAGGTAAAACTATGCACTTGTGCAATGATAAATATGGATAGCAGATGCAGAATTCAGACAGTGAAACCTACAGAATTACTTTGCATAAAAGATATGTGTGATGTGTGTGTATAAATATATATATATACACACAAAACTAGAGGGACAGATTTTGTTTACATTTAATTTTTAGTATGAATTACTAATATATAAGATTTTCCGAAATGTATGGCAGTGTTGGTTTCACATTATATGTACTGTAAATGAATAGGAGAAACACTTGCTTTTTAGAGAAGACATTTACATTTTTACTTATAATTGTGGTCAAATAACATCTATTTGTTATACTCCTAGGACACAGAGCTTATATTCACTTGTTATCTTTTCCCCAGAAGCTGTTGGCTCTTTAGGTTCTATAAACAATGCTATATACATGATTAATTCATGTTACGTTACCTAGTATGTAAATATACAACTACAAAAATCCAGATCAATGAAGTACAATTGTCTGATACTTTCAACTTGTATTGTACTATGTGCTCTTACTAAGAGTCTGGTTTTACAAAAGCCCACAACTCTCACAAGGTGAGAGTTAATAATCCATCAGCACTACGAGATCTCTATCTTCTAGAGAGGAAATTTTCACTGTATCTTACTTATGGATTTTTCCCAATCAATAATTTTTTATTTTTTTCCTTTATAAATATTATACAAATAATCATATGCAACTAGAACTTACTTTTAATCCCTGTACTTGGTGCTCCAGGCCCTATTTAAAAAAAATATATATATATATATATAACATTATATCAATGCAACACTTACACACACACACACATTTATATATACATACATACACTCACACATTTTGAAAAACCTATAAATAAGATTGAACTAAAGCTGGACACACACACATATATAAATATATATATATATATATATATATATATATATATATATATATATATATAGAGAGAGAGAGAGAGAGAGAGAGAGAGAGAGAGAGAGAGAGAGAGATTATTACCCCTGATAGAAGGAGCCACAGATCCGTAGCTAACGCTTGGAGAGTACCCAATGCTCAGGAGACCAAAAGGTACCGTAGGATGTTCCACTGTGTGATAACTGAAGCCACTTCCATAGTTATATTCTCCCCACGAATACTTTGATCCAGGGAATTCTTTCCATTTAACACCTTCTGGTAACTTCCCATCAACAGTGATTCCTGGTTTATCTGAGGTCTTGATTACAAAAACAGCCAGATTGGTTTCAAACTTGTCTTGTCCAATGAGCTCATAAGCAATAGCAAATCTTTCAGTAGCTGGAACATTGGTAAGGAAAGGGTCAAATGGTTTAGTGTTGAATGTCCCGCCAGTACCAAAAAATAAGACCTGTAGTTTACTGTCAGCATTGATATTTAATGGCGATGATGCTGTAACTTCTAATTGTAGAACCTCTCCAGCTAATAGTTCTTTTATTTTTTCTTCTGATCCTGATTGATAATTTATTTCTGTATCTTTAGCAGGAATAATAAACACAATATCAGACTTGGGCTGGAAGGACATGCCTGGGACAAAGAATGAGTATCCCCAGCTGGGCACAGGTAACAGCTGTTCATACACATGGCCACAATCTCCATTTTTCTGACTACATGTGTGCCCACTGAGGACTGCCACAGGATGATCAGTAACTACCTTAGTGCCAGAGAGATCATCAGTACTCTGAATCTGGACAGCCTGGAAAGGTTCAAGGGTGAGTGTGAGCTTGCTGTCCTTTGGATAATTCTTTCCTTGGAAACTCACAGCTCCTTTTAGGTCAATGTTAACAACTGTGGGATTTTCATGATTAATCACAGAGAACTCTGGGTAAGCTCCATCTGCCCCCCATGGAGGGGTAATTATATAATACTCAACTCCCCACAGATGCACTGGGTATAGCAAAGCTGTGTCACTACTGCCGTATTTATAGCTGCGAGAAACAATGGTAACCTCAACATCAGATTTAATCACTAGAGAACTTGGTGATGTGTCTGATCCGCTCATCTCTACATTTGTTGTGATAGGAATAGACACTGTTTCTCCCTCTCCAACCTTAACGTCCTTCCTAAAGTCAGATTTGTTAATTGTGACAGAAACAGAGGTGGACGGTTTAGTGCCGGTAACCAAAAGCTCCAGTTGTGGGGTCTCTTTAGGGTCATGATTCTGCATAAACACAGTAACAAACTCTTTGCCCAGTGTCGTCACATCTTCATAGCCTGTAAAATTATAGAAAAAGGAAGAGATTTCCAACATCAGTTTATTATAAAAATAAAACCTGAAATTACCATTTAATTTAAATTAAAGGGACAGTCAACCATTGAATTGTTATTGTTTTAAAAGATAGATAATCCCTTTATTACTCATTCCCCAGTTTTGCATAACCAACACAGTTATATTAATGTACTTTTTACCTCTAGGAACCTTCTTCCAGCCCCCTGATCACATGACTGTGACTGTTAATCATCTATTGTCTTAAATTTAGCATTGTATTGTGCTAGATCTTAAATAACTTTCTGTGCCTGAACACAGTATTATCTATATAGCCCACGTGTACTTTCTGTCTCTTTGTGTTGAAAAGAGATTTAAAAAGCCTGTGATAAGAGGCAGCCTTCAAAGGCTTAGAAATTAGCATATGAGCCTACCTATGTTTAGTTTAAACTAAGAATACCAAGAGAAAAAAGCAAATTTGATGATAAAAGTAAATTGGAAAGTCAATTAAAATGAAAAGTCCTATCTGAATAATGAAAGTTTAATTTATACTTGACTGTCCCTTTAAAAACATTAATACCAATATGTGAACTTAAAATAAATTAATCTTATGGAGTGTTTTTTTGCAATATTTCCCAATAGTGTTAAAATACTACTTCTCTATTCACCTTATTAATTACTTAATATATTTATTTATATAATTAAGATAAGTGATAAAAACAAATAAATAAAAACAGTATTTGAGACTCACCACCTGGTTTCTCAGGTACTTTAGTTGAAGGGAATTCTGTTATGGAAACAAGAAACAATAAAGATAATAGATTTTAGCAATATTTTATTTTAGATTGAGGACAATATTATTTGAATTAAATTCATTTTAGTAATATTTTTTTTTCTAACAGGACTTCTTTTTATTATGCTCCATTTCGTAACAAGGCTCACACAATGTCCTTCTTTTACTCTCACTGTAGTTCTACACTTATGTTGTAGGTTTCATAATTTAAGCACCGTATTACACTTTCTAAACTGAAATTAGTTCATCCGAATCATGCATTTAATTATGGCTTGTTAATCTGGAATCAAACATTTATTTGATGCGTATATGAGAGGATATGCGATACAAAACACGCACTCACTTTCAATCTTCTCGCCTGGGGCTGTTGGGGCCTCAGGTTCTGTAAATTTTCCCATTCCCTAAATGAAGCTTGGGGATGTATATTTGGTGAAATTCTAGATCTAAGCGACTGCTGTTTTGTAAGATAGAGATTTGCCTAAAATATCCTTTTCTTAAAAACCTTGGGAAAAAAACGTCCATTGTCATCGTGTTCCCCTTAAGTTATCACTGCATATTCATTATGGGTGTGTTTGAATAAAGTTTAATCTATGTCGTACATTTTAAGTAAAATATAGCAAGTTTAGCAAGTCTAGTGTGATCATTCAAAAATGTCAACTGATAGAGCCATGATGACAATTATAACACCTCTATCTATAAGTTTCCATAATATAACTAGAACATAGTGTAATAAGAGCAGGATTTGTTTTACATAATGACTAATAAAATAAATAAAATAGTAGATTATGACTAGGGATGGGCGAATGTTTCGCAACATTCGAAAAATGGCACGAATTTTAACACATTCGTTCATTCGAAACCGAATTTCGAATGTTTACATAACATTCTAACATTCGATTTCGAATGTTCGGTTTTGAATTTTACGATTACATTC
This sequence comes from Bombina bombina, assembly GCF_027579735.1. Lineage (NCBI taxonomy): Eukaryota > Metazoa > Chordata > Amphibia > Anura > Bombinatoridae > Bombina > Bombina bombina. The sequence continues at coordinate 17,717,207 of NC_069506.1, forward strand.
GAAAATATTCTTTTCGAAAAATTTGAATTTAGATTGTAATAGTATTTCTAATGCTTTTTCTTTAAATGTAATATTCGAATTATGCAATATTCGAATTCGAAAAATTTGAATTTATATTCAAATTCAAAAAATTCGAATTTATTTGTTTGTAATAGTATTTCTAATGCTTTCTTTAAATGTAATATTCGAATTATGCAATATTCTATATGGAAACATTCGAAATGATATATTTGTATCTATTTATGTATCAATTTACTAGATTCCAGCCCTACCACATGAACTATTGAACTTCTAAATAGTATTTGTTAAATAGAATGTTAAATTCAAAATTTCGAATGTGGACATTCGATATAATTATAAACATTCGAATTCGAAAGTGACATTCGAAAACTGTAATTATGAAGCATAGGGGCCAATTTACTAATGTCCGCCGCACATCGATAAATGCCGCAGCAGGGGGTGTCAATCAACCTGATCATATCAGATTGGGCTGATTTCTGTCTGTCGCCTCAGAGGTGGCAGACGAGTTAAGGAGCAGCGGTCTTAAGACCACTGCTTCTTAACTCCTGTTTCTGGCGAACCTGAAGGCTCGCATGAAAAGAGATGCATTTAGGCCTTAATAAATCGGCCCCATAGATTTTACTTCAAATAATATTTCAATTGTTTTTGTTTTTTTCTTTAAAGGGTCATGATCCAGATACAGCATACAATTATTAAAAAAAAATCCAATTTACTTTTTATATTTGTTTTTCTTCAAATTCTTTCTTGTATCTATTGTTGAAGCAGCTGCAATGCACTAAATTAAGTTCTAAGTGTGCAGCTACTTAACCTCTCCACCACCTTATGTGTTGAGAATTTTAATCATAACAATCCAATCCGAACGGAAGATTGACAGCCCCTACTCATGCAAGCAGGGGGCAGCACTGCACATGCAACATCACCTTGCCACAAGCCAAGGCAGATGAGGCTCATGGTAAGGAACGTCATCTGCCCAGCACATGATAAATAGGGGCCCATAGACTTGAAATTTGATCAACTTTTTAAATATTTCTAAATTAAAAGGCATTCTAATTACAGACATTTAAAACATGGTCCATAGCTGGAGTCAAACAATGATTTGCTGTAGATAACAGAGGATATCAGATACAAAATCCTCACTCACTTCCAATCTTCTCTCCTGGTGCTGTTGGCTTCTTAGGTTCTGTAAATAATTGTAAAGAAGCAAAAGTGTTAATATTTCTATTAATAAATATCCACATATTCATTCAAAACAGATGAAGATCAGTATTATACATTGGGTGAAATTCACAACATTTAAGCAAGATCTCTGTGTGCACTATAAAGGGACATTAAACAGTAAATAAAGAAAAGATTAATCTGACAATAACATGCAGATGTATTTCTAAAGCTTCATTAGTTTAAATATTGATGAAATAAGTGTAAAGTTTTAGTGTCTATAAAATAAGGGGAGTTGTCATGTTGTAACTTAGGTTACCTTCTCTGCTGTGGCCAATTAGAGACAGTTATAAATAGGTCACTAGAGTGTGTAGCCAATGGCTGTGTGGAATATAAAAGTGTTCTGCACTTCCATTTCTAACAGGAAAAGCTCACAATTTCAGAATGAAATTAAAGTAAAGGGGGCAAAACAAATAATTAAAGTATATTGCAGATTTCTTATATATATATGCAATTTATCATTTTATATTAACATCTCAAAGTTTTTAATGTCCCTTTAAATATTTACTGTAATTTTCATTGCCATGTGGTCTTATTAAGTTATCACTGCATAGTAATTAGTGAAATGTTTGTCTAAAATATCATGTCATTTGTACTTTGCAAATATAACAAGTTCTGCAAGGCTAGTGGGATGAGTCAAAATTGTTAACTCGCACACCCATCTTAAAACTCTTGACACTTAAACCTTATCTTTTAGTTTCCCATAAAATAATTCTCTAACTTATCTACAACTAGATTTAGGTTTAACATAAGAAGCATTTTTTTACACCAAATAATAAAATAAAAAAGAGTACCTACATGATGCAACATTTTTTTTAAATAATTGAACATAAACAAACATTTACAAATACATGTATGAAGATCATGATCAGTGATGTACAATTATCTGTCAGGCGTTGCCGTTATGTCTAATTACAGACATTTAACATAATGCCCCTGTTAAGATGAAGTTAAACATTGATTTGATATACAAAACCCACTCACTTTCAATCTTCTCTCCTGGGGCTTTTGGCTTCTCAGGTTCTGTAATAAATTTTAAAGTAGCAAAAGTGTTAATTAATATTCAATAAATAAATATCCATATATTCATTCCCAAAAGATGAACATCAGTGATTTACGAGTGAAATTAAAAAAATCTAAGCAAGACCACTGTGTGCGCTTGAAACGTCCATTGTCATGTGGTCTCATTAAGTTAACAGATCATATTTATTAACTAAGGCCTAGATTACGAATGGAGGGCAATATTGCGCTATCACAAGCTCGCAGGAGAATTAACCAACCCCTTGTAATGGCAGGTTATTTAAATTTGTCCCTTTAAGGGGGGCACGTTATTATAGAGCTCCTTGCGTGATCTAGCCCTAAATGTTTGATGTGGATATCAGAGAATATCAGATGCAAAACACGCACTCACTTTCAAAACAATTGTAAAGAACCAAAAATTTTAAGTTTAAATAAATAAATATCCACATACTCATTCCCAAAATATGAACATCAATGAAGTTCATAAAAACTTAATACATCCAATGTCATGTTATCACAGCATTCATTTATGTTATTCGTGTTGTCACTGGGAATGTCTGTCTAAAATATCATGCATTTTGTACTTCTGTGCCAAATAAACCAAGGTCAGCAAGGGATCAGTCAATATTGTCAACTCATACAGCCATCTTGAAATCTTGACATTGGTACCTTATTTATTAGTTTATAGAGATGTGCATTCATTCCAATAATCAGATTTTCATTTGCATTTTAACAAAACAAATATCTGAATAAATGCACAAACAATTTTAACCCCTTAATGACCACAGCACTTTTCCATTTTCTGTCCGTTTGGGTCCAAGGCTATTTTTACATTTTTGCGGTGTTTGTGTTTAGCTGTAATTTTCTTCTTACTCATTTACTGTACCCACACATATTATATACCGTTTTTCTCGCCATTAAATTAACTTTCTAAAAATACCATTATTTTCATCATATCTTATAATTTACTATAAAAAAAATTATAAAATATGAGGAAAAAATGGAAAAAAACACACTTTTTTAACTTTGACCCCCAAAATCTGTTACACATCTACAACCACCAAAAAACACCCATGCTAAATAGTTTCTAAATTTTGTCCTGAGTTTAGAAATACCCAATGTTTACATGTTCTTTGCTTTTTTTGCAAGTTATAGGGCCATAAATACAAGTAGCATTTTGCTATTTCCAAACTACTTTTTTCAAAAATAGCGCTAGTTACATTAGAACACTAATATCTTTCAGGAATCTCTGAATATCCATTGACATGTATATATTTTTTTTTAGAAGACATCCCAAAGTATTGATCTAGGCCAATTTTGGTATATTTCATGCCACCATTTCACCGTCAAATGCGATCAAATACAAGAAATCGTTCACTTTTTCACAAATTTTTTCACAAACTTTCGGTTTCTCACTGAAATTATTTACAAACAGCTTGTGCAATTATGGCACAAATGGTTGTAAATGCTTCTCTGGGATCCCCTTTGTTCAGAAATAGCAGACATATATGGCTTTGGCATTGCTTTTTGGTAATTAGAAGGCCGCTAAATGCCGCTGCGCACCACACGTGTATTATGCCCAGCAGTGCAGGGGTTAATTAGGGAGCTTGTAGGGAGCTTGTATGGTTAATTTTAGCTTTAGTGTAGTGTAGTAGACAACCCAAAGTATTGATCTAGGCCCATTTTGGTATATTTCATGCCACTATTTCACCGCCAAATGCGATCAAATAAAAATAAAAACGTTAAATTTTTCACAATTTTAGGTTTCTCACTGAAATTATTTACAAGCAGCTTGTGCAATTATGGCACAAATGGTTCTAAATGCTTCTCTGGGATCCCCTTTGTTCAGAAATAGCAGATATATATGATTTTGGCGTTGCTTTCTGGTAATTAGAAGGCCGCAAAATGCTGCTGCGCATCACACGTGTATTATGGCTAGCAGTGAAGGGGTTAATTAGGAAGTTTGTAGGGAGCTTGCAGGGTTAATTTTAGCTTTAGTGTAGAGATCAGCCTCCCACCTGACACATCAGACCCCCTGATCCCTCCCAAACAGCTCCCTTCCCTCCCCCACCCCACAATTGTCCCCGCCATCTTAAGTACTGGCAGAAAGTCTGCCAGTACTAAAATAAAAGCTTTTTGGGGGGTTTAGGTTTTAAAAAAAAAAAAAAAAAAAAAATTCTTCTGCTGTGTAGGACCCCCCTTAGCCTCCAACCTCCCTGATCCCCCCCAAAACAGCTCTGTAACCTTCCCCATCTGCCTTATTGGGGGCCATCTTGGGTACTGGCAGCTGTCTGCCAGTACCCAGCTTGCACAAAAAAGGGCTTTTTTTTCTTAGTTTTTTTTTTTTCTGTAGTGTAGCTTCCCCAAACCCCCCCCCCCCCACCACCACCACAAACCCCCACCACCTCATTGATCGTTTATCGTTTTTGTTTTTTTACTTTTTTCACCGATTTATTTTAAACCTTTTTCTGTAGTGTAGCGGTTCCCAACCGCTCCCCCCGCCCTCCCGTGCATGCGTGCACGTCCGTGCGCACCCCCGGGCATCCCCACCCACGATCCCGCCCCCCTCCACATCTCCAGGGCCATCGATGGCCGCCACCCGCCTCCCGGTACTGCTCCCACCCACCAACGAAGGAAGCCACCGATCTCCGGTGCAGAGAGGGCCACAGAGTGGCTCTCTCTGCATCGGATGGCTTCAAAAGGTTATTGCAGGATGCCTCCATATCGAGGCATCACTGCAATAACCGGAAAGCAGCTGGAAGCGAGCAGGATCGCTTCCAGCTGCTTTCCACACCGAGGACGTGCAGGGTACGTTCTCAGGCGTTAACTGCCTTTTTTTTGAGGACGTACCCTGCACGTCCTCGGTCGTTAAGGGGTTAAAGAGAACAAAAAATTACTGATAAAAAATCGTCAGTATTCATTCATTTCCTTTATTTCTTTAAGGGGTTAATAGTTACTTTAATAGGCTCTGGAGACTGCGCTATTCCAATCTTCTTCTTGCAAGAGCCGGTCAAGCTAGCAGGAGGCTTAATGCACTCAGCCCCCAGGATCTGCACTAAAGTTAAGGCCGGTCCTGGGAACCAAGAGAGTTAAGCCGCAGTTATTGTGGCCATAGTTCTGGCAAGAATAGGATCGGGTTAACCTTAAGGTATTTTAGCTACAGGTGAACTTTTTACCTGTGGCTTTGAAACATTTAAATTTGTTTTAATGAAAACGAATATAAAGGTTCAACTAAATTTAGTATTCGTTTAGTTTTAAACAAAACAAATAACAAATAGTGCAGACACCAAATATTCAGGGAAAGAAATTTTTGTAAATATTCTAAACAAAAATTTCTTGGCTGCACATTTCTATTAGTTTCCCAAAAAAAAAATCACAAATTTTTCTACACCTAGAAATAGAAATATTAATATAGTAGGTTCTTAGTTTTCTTTATTTAAGCCAACTAGCAAAATGAAAAAGGGCCTAGATCTGATTTCTAAGAATGTTTTTTTATCACATTTTTTATTTTAAATATATAATTTTATTATGAAAAAAATAATAATATTATTCCTCTTTTCATTTTATGTCAAGCCATAACTTTTTAGATTTACTGTAATGTTCATATTTAGTTAAAGGGACATTCAAGACCAGAATTGTTGTTGTTTTAAAAGATAGATAATCCCTTAATTATCAATTCCCCAGTTTTGCATAGCCAACACAGTTATAATTATACACATTTTACCTCTGTAATTACCTTGTATCTAAGCCTCAGCAGACTTCCCCATTATTTCAGTTTCTTGACAGATTTGCATTTTAGCCAATCAGAGCTGTCTCCATGGTAAATTCACGTGTTTGAGCTCAATGTTATCTATATGAAACACGTAAACTAATGCCCTCTAGTGGTGAAAACTATTAAAATGCATTTAGATTAGAGGCGGCCATCAAGGTTTAAGAAATTAGCATATGAACCACTTAGGTTTAGCTTTCAACTAAGAATACCAACTGAACAAAGCAAAATTGAAAATAAAAGTAAATTGGAAAGGTTTTTAAAATGACATGCCCTATTTGAAACATGAAAGATTTTTTTGGACTTGACTGTCCCTTTAAATTTGCATGTCATATATACATAAGGTAAAACTATGCACTTGTGCAATGATAAATATGGATAACATATGCAGAATTCAGACAGTGAAACCTACAGAATTACTTTACATAAAAGATATGTGTGATGCGTGTGTATAAATATATATATACACACAAAACTAGAGGGACAGATTTTGTTTACATTTAATTTTTAGTATGAATTACTAATATATAAGATTTTCCGAAATGTATGGCAGTGTTGGTTTCATATTATATGTACTGTAAATGAATAGGAGAAACACTTGCTTTTTAGAGAAGACATTTACATTTTTACTTATAAATAATTTTAGTCAAATAACATCTATTTGATATACTCCTAGGACACAGAGCATATATTCACTTGTTATCTTTTACCCAGAAGCTGTTGGCTCTTTAGGTTCTATAAACAATGCTATATACATGTTTAATTCATGTTACGTTACCTAGTATGTATATATACAACAACAAATATCCCGATCAATGAAGTACAATTGTCTGATACTTTCAACTTGTATTGTACTATGTGCTGTTACTAAGAGTCTGGTTTTACAAAAGCCCACAACTCTCACAAGGTGAGAGTTAATAATCTATCAGCACTACGAGATTTCTATCTTCTAAAGAGGAAAATGTCACTGTATCTTACTTATGGATTTTTCCCAATCAATTATTTTTATTTTTTTCCTTTATAAATATTACACAAATAATCAGATGCAACTATAACTTACTTTTAATCCCTGTACTTGGTGCTCCAGGTCCTATTTAAAAAAAAATATATATATATAACATTATATCAATGCAACACTTACACACACACACATATATATATATATATATATATATATATATATAACATAGATAAGAGGCGGTACTCACTGGTCTTTCCAAAGTGTACTTTAATATAACAAAGTGACGTTTCGGGGTCACTTTGTTATATTAAAGTACACTTTGGAAAGACCAGTGAGTACCGCCTCTTATCTATTATATTCAACCGTTGGTACCCTGACATTTGCTGTTGTGGTGAGAGTGCTCTTTTTTGAATTATATATATATATATATATATATATATATACACACACACACACATTTTGAAAACCTACAAGTAAGATTGAACTAAAGCTGGACGCACACACACATATATATATAAATATATATATATATATATAGAGAGAGAGAGAGAGAGAGAGAGAGAGAGAGATTATTACCCCTGATAGAAGGGGCCACAGATCCGTAGCTAACGCTTGGAGAGTGTTGTAGGTTTCATAATTTAAGCATCGTATTACACTTTCTAAACTGAAATTAGTTCATCCGAATCATGGATTTAATTATGGCTTGTTAATCTGGAATCAAACATTATTTGATGCGTATATGAGAGGATATGCGATACAAAACACGCACTCACTTTCTATCTTCTCGCCTGGGGCTGTTGGCGCCTCAGGTTCTGTAAACAATTGTAAAGAAGCAAAAATCTAAATTTTCCCATTCCCTAAATGAAGCATGGTGATGTATATTTGGTGAAATTCTAGATCTAAGCGACTGTTGTTTTGTAAGATATAGATTTGCCTAAAATATCCATTTCTTAAAAACCTTGGGAAAAAAACATCCATTGTCATCGTGTTCCCCTTAAGTTATCACTGCATATTCATTATGGGTGTGTTTGAATAAAGTTTAATCTATGTCGCACTTTTTTAGTAAAATATAGCAAGTTTAGCAAGTCTAGTGTGATCATTCAAAAATGTCAACTGATAGAGCCATGATGACAATTATAACACCTCTATCTATAAGTTTCCATAATATAACTAGAACATAGTGTAATAAGAGCAGGATTTGTTTTATATAATGACTAATAAAATAAATAAAATAGTAGATTATGACGCATAGGGGCCAATTTACTAATGTCCGCCGCACATCGATAAATGCAGCAGCAGGGGGTGTCAATCAACCTGATCATATCAGATCGGGCTGATTTCTGTCTGTCGCCTCAGAGGTGGTGGACGAGTTAAGGAGCAGCGGTCTTAAGACCACTGCTTCTTAACTCCTGTTTCAGGCGAACCTGAAGGCTCGCATGAAAAGAGATGCGATGAGAAACAAAATCCTCACTCACTTCCAATCTTCTCTCCTGGTGCTGTTGGCTTCTTAGGTTCTGTAAATAATTGTAAAGAAGCAAAAGTGTTAATATTTCTATTAATAAATATCCACATATTCATTCAAAAAAGATGAAGATCAGTATTATACATTGGGTGAAATTCACAACATTTAAGCAAAATCTCTGTGTGCACTATAAAGGGACATTAAACTAAATAAAGAAAAGATTAGTCTGAGAATAACATGCAGATGTAGTTTTAAAGCTTCATTAGTTTAAATATTGACGAAATAAGTGTAAAGTTTTAGTGTCTATAAAGCAATGGGAGCTGCCGTGTTGTAACTTAGGTTACCTTCTCTGCTGTGGCCAATTAGAGACAGTTATAAATAGGTCACTAGAGTGTGTAGCCAATGGCTGTGTGGAATATAAAAGTGTTCTGCACTTCCATTTCTAACAGGAACTGAAAAGCTCACAATTTCAGAATGGAATTAAAGGAAAGGGGGGCAAAACAAATAATTAAAGTATATGGCAGATTTTTTTATATATATATACGATTTATCATTTTATATTAACATCTCAGAGTTTTTAATGTCCCTTTAAATATTCACTGTAATGTTCATTGCCATGTGGTCTTATTAAGTTATCACTGCATAGTAATTAGTGAAAAGTTTGTCTAAAATATCATGTAATTTGTACTTTGCAAAAAAAACAAGTTCCGCAAGGTTAGTGGGATGAGTCAAAATTGTTAACTCGCACACCAATCTTAAAACTCATGACACTTAAACCTTATCTTTTAGTTTCCCATCAAATAATTCTCTAACTTATCTACAACTAGATTTAGGTTTAACATAAGAAGCATTTTTTACACCAAATTATAAAATAAAAAAGAGTACCTACATGATGCAACGTTTTTTTTAAATAATTGAACATAAACAAATATTTACAAATACATGTATGAAGATCATGATCAGTGCTGTACAATTATCTGTCAGGCGTTGCCGTTATGTCTAATTACAGACATTTAAAATAATGCCCCTGTTAAGCTGAAGTTAAACATTGATTTGATATACAAAACCCACTCACTTTCAATCTTCTCGCCTGGCGCTGTTGGCTTCTCAGGTTCTGTAATAATTTTTAAGGTAGCAAAAGTGTTAATTAATTTTCAATAAATAAATATCCACATATTCATTCCCAAAAGATGAACATCAGTGATTTACGAGTGAAATTCAAAAAATCTAAGCAAGACCACTGTGTGCGCTTGAAACGTCCATTGTCATGTGGTCTCATTAAGTTAACAGATTATATTTATTAACTAAGGCCTAGATTACGAATGGAGGGCAATATTGCGCTATCACAAGCTTGCGGGAGCAATAACCAGCCCCTTGTAATGCAAAACATATACTCACTTTCAAAACAATTGTAAAGAACCAAAAGTGTTGTGTTTAAATAAATAAATATCCACATACACATTCCCAAAATATGAACATCAATGAAGTTCATAAAAAATTAAAACGTCCAATGTCATGTTATCACAGCATTCAATTATGTTATTCGTGTTATCACTGGGAATATCTGTCTAAAATATCATGCATTTTGTACTTTTTTGCCAAATAAACCAAGTTCAGCAAGGGATCAGTCAATATTGTCAACTCATACAGCCATCTTGAAATCTTGACATTGGTACCTTATTTATTAGTTTATAGAGATGTGCATACATTCCAATAATCAGATTTTCATTGGCATTTTAACAAAACAAATATCTGAATAAATGCACAAAGAAATTTAAAGAAAACAAAAAATTACTCATGAAAATCGTCAGTATTCATTCATTTCCTTTATTTCTTTAAGGGGTTAATAGTTACTTTAACAGGCTCTGGAGACCGCGCTATTCTAATCTTCTTCTTGCAAGAGCCGGTCAAGCTAGCAGGAGGCTTAATGCGCTCAGCTCCCAGGACCTGCACTATAGTTAAGGCCGGTCCTGGGAACCAAGAGAGTTAAGCCGCAGTTATCGTGGCTATAGTTCTGGCAAGAAGAGGATCGGGTTAACCTTAAGGTATTTTAGCTACAGGTGAACTTTTTACCTGTGGCTTTGAAACATTTAAATTTGTTTTAATGAAAACGAATATAAAGGTTTAACTAAATTTAGTATTCATTTAGTTTTAAACAAAACAAATAACAAATAGTGCAGACACCAAATTTTCAGGGAAAGAAATTTTTGTAAATATTCTAAACGAAAATTTCTTGGCTGCACATTTCTATTAGTTTCCCAAAAGCAATTCACAAATTTTTCTACACCTAGAAATAGAAATATTAATATAGTAGGTTTTTAGTTTTCTTTATTTAAGCCAACTAGCAAAATGAAAAAGGGCCTAGATTTTATTTCTAAGAATGTTTTTTATCACATTTTTTATTTTAAATATATAATTTTATTATGAAAAAAATAATAATATTATTCCTCTTTTCATTTTATGTCAAGCCATAACTTTTTAGATTTACTGTAATGTTCATATTTAGTTAAAGGGACAGTCAAGACCAGAATTGTTGTTGTTTTAAAAGCTAGATAATCCCTTAATTACCAATTCCCCAGTTTTGCATAGCCAACACAGTTATAATTATACACATTTTACCTCTGTAATTACCTTGTATCTAAGCCTCAGCAGACTGCCCCATTATTTCAGTTTTTTTGACAGATTTGCATTTTAGCCAATCAGAGCTTTCTCCATGGTAAATTCACGTGCTTGAGCTCAATGTTATCTATATGAAACACGTAAACTAATGCCCTCTAGTGGTGAAAACTATCAAAATGCATTTAGATTAGAGGCGGCCTTCAAGGTTTAAGAAATTAGCATATGAACCTCCTAGGTTTAGCTTTCAACTAAGAATACCAAATGAACAAAGCAAAATTGATGATAAAAGTAAAATGGAAAGTTCTTTAAAATTACATGCCCTATTTGAAACATGAAAGTTTTTTTTGGACTTGACTGTCCCTTTAAATTTGCTTTTCATATATACATAAGGTAAAACTATGCACTTGTGCAATGATAAATATGGATAGCAGATGCAGAATTCAGACAGTGAAACCTACAGAATTACTTTGCATAAAAGATATGTGTGATGTGTGTGTATAAATATATATATATACACACAAAACTAGAGGGACAGATTTTGTTTACATTTAATTTTTAGTATGAATTACTAATATATAAGATTTTCCGAAATGTATGGCAGTGTTGGTTTCATATTATATGTACTGTAAATGAATAGGAGAAACACTTGCTTTTTAGAGAAGACATTTACATTTTTACTTATAAATAATTGTGGTCAAATAACATCTATTTGTTATACTCCTAGGACACAGAGCATATATTCACTTGTTATCTTTTCCCCAGAAGCTGTTGGCTCTTTAGGTTCTATAAACAATGCTATATACATGTTTAATTCATGTTACGTTACCTAGTATGTATATATACAACAACAAAAATCCAGATCAATGAAGTACAATTGTCTGATACTTTCAACTTGTATTGTACTATGTGCTCTTACTAAGAGTCTGGTTTTACAAAAGCCCACAACTCTCACAAGGTGAGAGTTAATAATCCATCAGCACTACGAGATCTCTATCTTCTAGAGAGGTAATTTTCACTGTATCTTACTTATGGATTTTTCCCAATCAATAATTTTTTATTTTTTTCCTTTATAAATATTATACAAATAATCATATGCAACTAGAACTTACTTTTAATCCCTGTACTTGGTGCTCCAGGCCCTATTTAAAAAAAAAAAAAATATATATATATATATAACATTATATCAATGCAACACTTACACACACACACACATTTATATATACATACATACACTCACACATTTTGAAAAACCTATAAATAAGATTGAACTAAAGCTGGACACACACACATATATAAATATATATATATATATATATATATATATAGAGAGAGAGAGAGAGAGAGAGAGAGAGAGAGAGAGAGAGATTATTACCCCTGATAGAAGGAGCCACAGATCCGTAGCTAACGCTTGGAGAGTACCCAATGCTCAGGAGACCAAAAGGTACCGTAGGATGTTCCACTGTGTGATAACTGAAGCCACTTCCATAGTTATATTCTCCCCACGAATACTTTGATCCAGGGAATTCTTTCCATTTAACACCTTCTGGTAACTTCCCATCAACAGTGATTCCTGGTTTATCTGAGGTCTTGATTACAAAAACAGCCAGATTGGTTTCAAACTTGTCTTGTCCAATGAGCTCATAAGCAATAGCAAATCTTTCAGTAGCTGGAACATTGGTAAGGAAAGGGTCAAATGGTTTAGTGTTGAATGTCCCGCCAGTACCAAAAAATAAGACCTGTAGTTTACTGTCAGCATTGATATTTAATGGCGATGATGCTGTAACTTCTAATTGTAGAACCTCTCCAGCTAATAGTTCTTTTATTTTTTCTTCTGATCCTGATTGATAATTTATTTCTGTATCTTTAGCAGGAATAATAAACACAATATCAGACTTGGGCTGGAAGGACATGCCTGGGACAAAGAATGAGTATCCCCAGCTGGGCACAGGTAACAGCTGTTCATACACATGGCCACAATCTCCATTTTTCTGACTACATGTGTGCCCACTGATGACTGCCACAGGATGATCAGCAACTACCTTAGTGCCAGAGAGATCATCAGTACTCTGAATCTGGACAGCCTGGAAAGGTTCAAGGGTGAGTGTGAGCTTGCTGTCCTTTGGATAATTCTTTCCTTGGAAACTCACAGCTCCTTTTAGGTCAATGTTAACAACTGTGGGATTTTCATGATTAATCACAGAGAACTCTGGGTAAGCTCCATCTGCCCCCCATGGAGGGGTAATTATATAATACTCAACTCCCCACAGATGCACTGGGTAAAGCAAAGCTGTGTCACTACTGCCGTATTTATAGCTGCGAGAAACAATGGTAACCTCAACATCAGATTTAATCACTAGAGAACTTGGTGATGTGTCTGATCCGCTCATCTCTACATTTGTTGTGATAGGAATAGACACCGTTTCTCCCTCTCCAACCTTCACATCCTTCCTAAAGTCAGATTTGTTAATTGTGACAGAAACAGAGGTGGACGGTTTAGTGCCGGTAACCAGAAGCTCCAGTTGTGGAGTCTCTTTAGGGTCATGATTCTGCATAAACACAGTAACAAACTCTTTGCCCAGTGTCGTCAAATCTTCATAGCCTGTAAAGTTATAGAAAAAGGAAGAGATTTCCAACATCAGTTTATTATAAAAATAAAACCTGAAATTACCATTTAATTTAAATTAAAGGGACAGTCAACCATTGAATTGTTATTGTTTTAAAAGATAGATAATCCCTTTATTACTCATTCCCCAGTTTTGCATAACCAACACAGTTATATTAATGTACTTTTAACCTCTAGGAACCTTCTTCCAGCCCCCTGATCACATGACTGTGACTGTTAATCATCTATTGTCTTAAATTTAGCATTGTATTGTGCTAGATCTTAAATAACTCTCTGTGCCTGAACACAGTGTTATCTATATGGCCCACGTGTACTTTCTGTCTCTTTGTGTTGAAAAGAGATTTAAAAAGCCTGTGATAAGAGGCAGCCCTCAAAGGCTTAGAAATTAGCATATGAGCCTACCTATGTTTAGTTTAAACTAAGAATACCAAGAGAAAAAAGCAAATTTGATGATAAAAGTAAATTGGAAAGTCAATTAAAATGAAAAGTCCTATCTGAATAATGAAAGTTTAATTTATACTTGACTGTCCCTTTAAAAACATTAATACCAATATGTGAACTTAAAATAAATTAATCTTATGGAGTGTTTTTTTGCAATATTTCCCAATAGTGTTAAAATACTACTTCTCTATTCACCTTATTAATTACTTAATATATTTATTTATATAATTAAGATAAGTGATAAAAACAAATAAATAAAAACTGTTTTTGAGACTCACCGCCTGGTTTCTCAGGTACTTTAGTTGAAGGGAATTCTGTTATGGAAACAAGAAACAATAAAGATAATAGATTTTAGCAATATTTTATTTTACATTGAGGACAATATTATTTGAATTAAATTCATTTTAGTAATAGTTTTTCTAACAGGACTTCTTTTTCTTATGCTCCATTTCATAACAAGACTCACACAATGTCCTTCTTTTACTCTCACTGTAGTTGTACACTTATGTTGTAGGTTTCATAATTTAAGCACCGTATTACACTTTCTAAACTTAAATTAGTTCATCCGAATCATGGATTTAATTATGGCTTGTTAATCTGGAATCAAACATTATTTGATGCGTATATGAGAGGATATGCGATACAAAACACGCACTCACTTTCAATCTTCTCGCCTGGGGCTGTTGGGGCCTCAGGTTCTGTAAATTTTCCCATTCCCTAAATGAAGCTTGGGGATGTATATTTGGTGAAATTCTAGATCTAAGCGACTGCTGTTTTGTAAGATAGAGATTTGCCTAAAATATCCTTTTCTTAAAAACCTTGGGAAAAAAACGTCCATTGTCATCGTGTTCCCCTTAAGTTATCACTGCATATTCATTATGGGTGTGTTTGAATAAAGTTTAATCTATGTCGTACATTTTAAGTAAAATATAGCAAGTTTAGCAAGTCTAGTGTGATCATTCAAAAATGTCAACTGATAGAGCCATGATGACAATTATAACACCTCTATCTATAAGTTTCCATAATATAACTAGAACATAGTGTAATAAGAGCAGGATTTGTTTTACATAATGACTAATAAAATAAATAAAATAGTAGATTATGACTAGGGATGGGCGAATGTTTCGCAACATTCGAAAAATGGCACGAATTTTAACACATTCGTTCATTCGAACCGAATTTTGAATGTTTACATAACATTCTAACATTCGATTTCGAATGTTCGGTTTTGAATTTTACGATTACATTTGAAAATATTCTTTTCGAAAAATTTGAATTTAGATTGTAATAGTATTTCTAATGCTTTTTCTTTAAATGTAATATTCGAATTATGCAATATTCGAATTCGAAAAATTTGAATTTATATTCAAATTCGAAAAATTCGAATTTATTTGTTTGTAATAGTATTTCTAATGCTTTCTTTAAATGTAATATTCGAATTATGCAATATTCTATATGGAAACATTCGAAATGATTTATTTGTATCTATTTATGTATCAATTTACTAGATTCCAGCCCTACCACATGAACTATTGAACTTCTGAATAGTATTTGTTAAATAGAATGTTAAATTCGAAATTTCGAATGTGGACATTCGATATAATTATAAAAATTCGAATTCGAAAGTGACATTCGAAAACTGTAAATAACATTCGATTTTCGAATTTTTAAGAATATTCGTTCTTATCGACATTCGGATTTAGAATTCGAATTTCGGTAATAACATTCGTTCTACATTCGAAATTCGAAAATTTATACATTCGTCCATCCCTAATTATGAAGCATAGGGGCCAATTTACTAATGTCCGCCGCACATCGATAAATGCCGCAGCAGGGGGTGTCAATCAACCTGATCATATCAGATCGGGCTGATTTCTGTCTGCCGCCTCAGAGGTGACGGACGAGTTAAGGAGCAGCGGTCTTAAGACCACTGCTTCTTAACTCCTGTTTCTGATGAACCTGAAGGCTCGCATGAAAAGAGATGCATTTAGGCCTTAATAAATCGGCCCCATAGATTTTACTTCAAATAATATTTCAATAGTTTGTTGTTTTTTCTTTAAAGGGACATGAAACCCAAATATGTTTTTTCATGATTCAGATACAGCATACAGTTATTAAAAAAAAAAATCCAATTTACTTTTTATATTTTTTTTTTTTCATTCTCTCTGTGGTATCTATTGTTGAAGCAGCTGCAATGCACTAAATTAAGTTCTAAGTCTGTAGCTACTTAACCTCTCCACCACCTTATGTGTTGAGAATTTTAATCATAACAATCCAATCCGAACGGAAGATTGACAGCCCCTACTCATGCAAGCAGGGGGCAGCACTGCACATGCAACATCACCTTGCCACAAGCCAAGGCAGATGAGGCTCATGGTAAGGAACGTCATCTGCCCAGCACATGATAAATAGGGGCCCACAGACTTTAAATTTGATCTACTTTTTAAATATTTCTAAATTAAAAGGCATTCTAATTACAGACATTTAAAACATGGTCCATGTTAATCTGGAGTCAAACAATGATTTGCTGTAGATAACAGAAGATATCAGATACAAAATCCTCACTCACTTCCAATCTTCTCTCCTGGTGCTGTTGGCTTCTTAGGTTCTGTAAATAATTGTAAAGAGCAAAAGTGTTAATATTTCTATTAATAAATATCCACATATTCATTCAAAACAGATGAAGATCAGTATTATACATTGGGTGAAATTCACAACATTTAAGCAAGATCTCTGTATGCACTATAAAGGGACATTAAACAGTAAATAAAGAAAAGATTAGTCTGAGAATAACATGCAGATGTATTTCTAAAGCTTCATTAGTTTAAATATTGATGAAATAAGTGTAAAGTTTTAGTGTCTATAAAGCAATGGGAGCTGCCATGTTGTAACTTAGGTTAGCTTCTCTGCTGTGGCCAATTAGAGACAGTTATAAATAGGTCACTAGAGTGTGTAGCCAATGGCTGTGTGGAATATAACAGTGTTCTACACTTCCATTTCTAACAGGAACTGAAAAGCTCACAATTTCAGAATGGAATTAAAGAAAAGGGGACAAAACAAACAATTAAAATATATTGCAGATTTTTTTATATATATGTACGATTTATCATTTTATATTAACATCTCAAAGTTTTTAATGTCCTTTTAAATATTCACTGTAATGTTCATTGCCATGTGGTCTTATTAAGTTATCACTGCATAGTAATTAGAGAAATGTTTGTCTAAAATATCATGTAATTTGTACTTTGGAAATAAAACAAGTTCCGCAAGGCTAGTGGGATGAGTCAAAATTGTTAACTCGCACACCCATCTTAAAACTCATGACGCTTAAACCTTATCTTTTAGTTTCCCATAAAATAATTCTCTAACTTACCTACAACTAGATTTAGGTTTAGCATAAGAAGCATTTTTTACACCAAATAATAAAATAAAAAAGAGTACCTACATGATGCAAAATTTTTTTTTAAATAATTGAACATAAACAAATATTTACAAATACATGTATGAAGATCATGATCAGTGCTGTACAATTATCTGTCAGTCGTTGCCGTTATGTCTAATTACAGACATTTAAAATAATGCCCCTGTTAAGCTGAAGTTAAACATTGATTTAAAATACAAAACCCACTAACTTTCAATCTTTTCGCCTGGGGCTGTTGGCTTCTCAGGTTCTGTAATAAATTTTAAGGTAGCAAAAGTGTTAATTAATTTTCAATAAATAAATATCTACATATTCATTCCCAAAAGATGAACATCAGTGATTTACGAGTGAAATTCAAAAAATCTAAGCAAGAACACTGTGTGCGCTTGAAACGTCCATTGTCATGTGGTCTCATTAAGTTAACAGATCATATTTATTAACTAAGGCCTAGATTACGAATGGAGGGCAATATTGCGCTATCACAAGCTCACGGGAGAATTAACCAGCCCCTTGTAATGGCTGGTTATTTAAATTTGCCCCTTTAAGGGGGGCACGTTATTATAGAGCTCCTTGCGTTATCTAGCCCTAAATATTTGATGTGGATATCAGAAAATATCAGATGCGAAACACGCACTCACTTTCAAAACAATTGTAAAGAACCAAAAGTGATGTGTTTAAATAAATAAATATTCACATACTCATTCCCAAAATATGAACATCAATGAAGTTCATAAAAACTTTACTAAAAAAAAAAAATTTACTAATGTCCGCCGCACATCGATAAATGCAGCAGCAGAGGGTGTCAATCAACCTGATCATATCAGATCGGGCTGATTTCTGTCTGCCGCCTCAGAGGTGGCGGACGAGTTAAGGAGCAGCGGTCTTAAGACCACTGCTTCTTAACTCCTGTTTCTGGCGAACCTGAAGGCTCGCATGAAAAGAGATGCGATGAGAAACAAAATCCTCACTCACTTCCAATCTTCTCTCCTGGTGCTGTTGGCTTCTTAGGTTCTGTAAATAATTGTAAAGAAGCAAAAGTGTTAATATTTCTATTAATAAATATCCACATATTCATTCAAAAAAGATGAAGATCAGTATTATACATTGGGTGAAATTCACAACATTTAAGCAAAATCTCTGTGTGCACTATAAAGGGACATTAAACTAAATAAAGAAAAGATTAGTCTGAGAATAACATGCAGATGTAGTTTTAAAGCTTCATTAGTTTAAATATTGATGAAATAAGTGTAAAGTTTTAGTGTCTATAAAATAAGGGGAGTTGCCATGTTGTAACTTAGGTTACCTTCTCTGCTGTGGCCAATTAGAGACAGTTATAAATAGGTCACTAGAGTGTGTAGCCAATGGCTGTGTGGAATATAAAAGTGTTCTGCACTTCCATTTCTAACAGGAAAAGCTCACAATTTCAGAATGAAATTAAAGGAAAGGGGGTAAAACAAATAATTAAAGTATATTGCAGATTTCTTATATATATATATATATATATATGCAATTTATCATTTTATATTAACATCTCAAAGTTTTTAATGTCCCTTTAAATATTTACTGTAATTTTCATTGCCATGTGGTCTTATTAAGTTATCACTGCATAGTAATTAGTGAAATGTTTGTCTAAAATATCATGTCATTTGTACTTTGCAAATATAACAAGTTCTGCAAGGCTAGTGGGATGAGTCAAAATTGTTAACTCGCACACCCATCTTAAAACTCTTGACACTTACACCTTATCTTTTAGTTTCCCATAAAATAATTCTCTAACTTATCTACAACTAGATTTAGGTTTAACATAAGAAGCATTTTTTTACACCAAATAATAAAATAAAAAAGAGTACCTACATGATGTAACATTTTTTTTAAATAATTGAACATAAACAAATATTTACAAATACATGTATGAAGATCATGATCAGTGCTGTACAATTATCTGTCAGGCGTTGCCGTTATGTCTAATTACAGACATTTAAAATAATGCCCCTGTTAAGCTGAAGTTAAACATTGATTTGATACACAAAACCCACTCACTTTCAATCTTCTCGCCTGGCGCTGTTGGCTTCTCAGGTTCTGTAATAAATTTTAAGGTAGCAAAAGTGTTAATTAATTTTCAATAAATAAATATCCACATATTCATTCCCAAAAGATGAACATCGTGATTTACGAGTGAAATTAAAAAAATCTAAGCAAGACCACTGTGTGCGCTTGAAACGTCCATTGTCATGTGGTCTCATTAAGTTAACAGATCATATTTATTAACTAAGGCCTAGATTACGAATGGAGGGCAATATTGCGCTATCACAAGCTCACGGGAGAATTAACCAGCCCCTTGTAATGGCAGGTTATTTAAATTTGTCCCTTTAAGGGGGGGCACGTTATTATAGAGCTCTTTGCGTGATCTAGCCCTAAATATTTGATGTGGATATCAGAGAATATCAGATGCAAAACACGCACTCACTTTCAAAACAATTGTAAAGAACCAAAAATGTTGTGTTTAAATAAATAAATATTCACATACTCATTCCCAAAATATGAACATCAATGAAGTTCATAAAAACTTAAAACGTCCAATGTCATGTTATCACTGGGAATGTCTGTCTAAAATATCATGCATTTTGTACTTCTGTGCCAAATAAACCAAGTTCAGCAAGGGATCAGTCAATATTGTCAACTCATACAGCAATCTTGAAATCTTGACATTGGTACCTTATTTATTAGTTCATAGAGATGTGCATTCATTCCAATAATCAGATTTTCATTTGCATTTTAACAAAACAAATATCTGAATAAATGCACAAAGAAATTTAAAGAGAACAAAAAATTACTGATAAAAAATTGTCAGTATTCATTCATTTCCTTTATTTCTTTAAGGGGTTAATAGTTACTTTAACAGGCTCTGGAGACTGCGCTATTCCAATCTTCTTCTTGCAAGAGCCGGTCATGCTAACAGGAGGCTTAATGCGCTTAGCTCCCAGGACCTGCACTAAAGTTAAGGCCGGTCCTGGGAACAAAGAGAGTTAAGCCGCAGTTATTGTGGCTATAGTTCTGGCAAGAAGAGGATCGGGTTAACCTTAAAGTATTTTAGCTACAGGTGAACTTTTTGCTGTGGCTTTGAAACATTTAAATTTGTTTTAATGAAAACGAATATAAAGGTTTAACTAAATTTAGTATTCGTTTAGTTTTAAACAAAACAAATAACAAATAGTGCAGACACCAAATATTCAGGGAAAGAAATTTTTGTAAATATTCTAAACGAAAATTTCTTGGCTGCACATTTCTATTAGTTTCCCCCCAAAAAAAATCACAAATTTTTCTACACCTAGAAATAGAAATATTAATATAGTAGATTTTTAGTTTTCTTTATTTAAGCCAACTAGCAAAATGAAAAAGGGCCTAGATTTTATTTCTAAGAATGTTTTTATCACATTATTTTTTATTTTAAATATGTAATTTTATTATGAAAAAAATAATAATATTATTCCTCTTTTCTTTTTATGTCAAACCATAACTTTTTAGATTTACTGTAATGTTCATATTTAGTTAAAGGGACAGTCAAGACCAGAATTGTTGTTGTTTTAAAAGCTAGATAATCCCTTAATTACCAATTCCCCAGTTTTGCATAGCCAACACAGTTATAATTATACACATTTTACCTCTGTAATTACCTTGTATCTAAGCCTCAGCAGACTTCCCCATTATTTCAGTTTCTTGACAGATTTGCATTTTAGCCAATCAGAGCTGTCTCCATGGTAAATTCACGTGTTTGAGCTTAATGTTATCTATATGAAACACGTGAACTAATGCCCTCTAGTGGTGAAAACTATTAAAATGCATTTAGATTAGAGGCGGCCTTCAAGGTTTAAGAAATTAGCATATGAACCACTTAGGTTTAGCTTTCAACTAAGAATACCAAATGAACAAAGCAAAATTGAAGATAAAAGTAAATTGGAAAGTTGTTTAAAATTACATGCCCTATTTGAAACATGAAAGATTTTTTTGGACTTGACTGTCCCTTTAAATTTGCATGTCATATATACATAAGGTAAAACTATGCACTTGTGCAATGATAAATATGGATAGCAGATGCAGAATTCAGACAGTGAAACCTACAGAATTACTTTACATAAAAGATATGTGTGATGTGTGTGTATAAATATATATATATACACACAAAACTAGAGGGACAGATTTTGTTTACATTTAATTTTTAGTATGAATTACTAATATATAAGATTTTCCGAAATGTATGGCAGTGTTGGTTTCATATTATATGTACTGTAAATGAATAGGAGAAACACTTGCTTTTTAGAGAAGACATTTACATTTTTACTTATAAATAATTTTAGTCAAATAACATCTATTTGATATACTCCTAGGACACAGAGCATATATTCACTTGTTATCTTTTCCCCAGAAGCTGTTGGCTCTTTATTTTCTATAAACAATGCTATATACATGTTTAATTCATGTTACGTTACCTAGTATGTATATATACAACAACAAAAATCCAGATCAATGAAGTACAATTGTCTGATACTTTCAACTTGTATTGTAGTATGTGCTCTCACTAAGAGTCTGGTTTTACAAAAGCCCACAACTCTCACAAGGTGAGAGTTAATAATCTATCAGCACTACGAGATCTCTATCTTCTAAAGAGGAAAATGTCACTGTATCTTACTTATGGATTTTTCCCAATCAATTATTTTTTTTTTTTTCCTTTATAAATATTACACAAATAATCAGATGCAACTATAACTTACTTTTAATCCCTGTACTTGGTGCTCCAGGTCCTATTTAAAAAAAAATATATATATATAACATTATATCAATGCAACACTTACACACACACACACACACACACACACACACACACATATATATATATATATATATATATATAAAATAGATAAGAGGCGGCACTCACTGGTCTTTCCAAAGTGTACTTTAATATAACAAAGTGACGTTTCGGGGTCATTTTGTTATATTAAAGTACACTATGGAAAGACCAGTGAGTGCCACCTCTTATCTATTATATTCAACCGTTGGTACCCTGACATTTGCTGTTGTGGTGAGAGTGCTCTTTTTTGAATTATATATATATATATATATATATATATATATATACACACACACACATTTTGAAAACCTACAAGTAAGATTGAACTAAAGCTGGACACACACACACATATATATATAAATATATATATATATATATATATATATATATATATATATATATATATATAGAGAGAGAGAGAGAGAGAGAGAGAGAGAGATTATTACCCCTGATAGAAGGGGCCACAGATCCGTAGCTAACGCTTGGAGAGTACCCAATGCTCAGCAGACCAAAAGGTTCTGTAGGATGTTCCACTGTGTGATAACTGAAGCCACTTCCGTAGTTATATTCTCCCCACGAATACTTTGATCCAGGGAATTCTTTCCATTTAATACCTTCTGGAAACTTCCCATCAACAGTGATTCCTGGTTTATCTGAGGTCTTGATTACAAAAACAGCCAGATTGGTTTCAAACTTGTCTTGTCCAATGAGCTCATAAGTAATAGCAAATCTTTCAGTAGCTGGAACATTGGTAAGGAAAGGGTCAAATGGTTTAGTGTTGAATGTCCCGCCAGTACCAAAAAATAAGACCTGTAGTTTACTATCAGCATTGATATTCAATGGTGATGATGCTGTAACTTCTAATTGTAGAACCTCTCCAGCTAATAATTCTTTTATTTTTTCTTCTGATCCTGATTGATAATTTATTTCTGTATCTTTAGCAGGAATAATAAACACAATATCAGACTTGGGCTGGAAGGACATGCCCGGGACAAAGAATGAGTATCCCCAGCTGGGCACAGGCAACAGCTGTTCATACACATGGCCACAATCTCCATTTTTCTGACTACATGTGTGCCCACTGAGGACTGCCACAGGATGATCAGCAACTACCTTAGTGCCAGAGAGATCATCAGTACTCTGAATCTGGACAGCCTGGAAAGGTTTAAGGGTGAGTGTGAGTTTGCTGTCCTTTGGATAATTCTTTCCTTGGAAACTCACAGCTCCTTTTAGGTCAATGTTAACAACTGTGGGATTTTCATGGGTAATCACAGAGAACTCTGGGTAAGCTCCATCTGCCCCCCATGGAGGGGTAATTATATAATACTCAACTCCCCACAGACGCACTGGGTAAAGCAAAGCTGTGTCACTACTGCCGTATTTATAGCTGCGAGAAACAATGGTAACCTCAACATCAGATTTAATCACTAGAGAACTTGGTGATGTGTCTGATCCACTCATCTCTACATTTGTTGTGATAGGAATAGACACCGTTTCTCCCTTTCCAACCTTCACGTCCTTCCTAAAGTCAGATTTGTTAATGGTGACAGAAACAGAGGTGGACGGTTTAGTGCCGGTAACCAAAAGCTCCAGTTGTGGGGTCTCTTTAGGGTCATGATTCTGCATAAACACGGTGACAAACTCTTTGCCCAGTGATGTCAAATCTTCATAGCCTGAAAAGTTATAGAAAAAGGAAGAGATTTCCAACATCAGTTTATTATAAAAATAAAACCTGAAATTACCATTGAATTTAAATTACAAACATTAATACCAATATGTCAACATAAAACAAATTAATCCTATGGAATGTTTTTGCAATATTTTCCAATAGTGTTAAAAATACTACTTCTCTATTCTGCTTATTAATTACTTAATATATTTATTTATATAATTAAGATAAGTGATAAAAACAAATAAATAAAAACAGTATTTGAGACTCACCACCTGGTTTCTCAGGTACTTTAGTTGAAGGGAATTCTGTTATGGAAACAAGAAAGAATAAAGATAATAGATTTTAGCAATATTTTATTTTACATTGAGGACAATATTATTTGAATTAAATTCATTTTAGTAATAATTTTTTTTTAACAGGACTTCTTTTTATTATGCTCCATTTAAGCCTGCAGCAAAGAATTTTATTATGAAAAAAATAATAATATTATTCCTCTTTTCATTTTATGTCAAGCCATAACTTTTTAGATTTACTGTAATGTTCATATTTAGTTAAAGGGACAGTCAAGACCAGAATTGTTGTTGTTTTAAAAGCTAGATAATCCCTTAATTACCAATTCCCCAGTTTTGCATAGCCAACACAGTTATAATTATATACGTTTTACCTCTGTAATTACCTTGTATCTAAGCCTCAGCAGACTGCCCTATTATTTCAGTTCTTTTGACAGTTTTGCATTTTAGCCAATCAGAGCTGTCTCCATGGTAAATTCACGTGCTTGAGCTCAATGTTATCTATATGAAACACGTGAACTAATGCCCTCTAGTGGTGAAAAACTATCAAAATGCATTTAGATTAGAGGCGGCCTTCAAGGTTTAAGAAATTAGCATATGAACATCCTAGGTTAAGCTTTTAACTAAGAATACCAAATGAACAAAGCAAAATTGATGATAAAAGTAAAATGGAAAGTTCTTTAAAATTACATGCCCTATTTGAAACATGAAAGTTTTTTTTGGACTTGACTGTCCCTTTAAATTTGCTTTTCATATATACATAAGGTAAAACTATGCACTTGTGCAATGATAAATATGGATAGCAGATGCAGAATTCAGACAGTGAAACCTACAGAATTACTATACATAAAAGATATGTGTGATGTGTGTGTATAAATATATATATATACACACAAAACTAGAGGGACAGATTTTGTTTACATTTCATTTTTAGTATGAATTACTAATATATAAGATTTTCCGAAATGTATGGCAGTGTTGGTTTCACATTATATGTACTGTAAATGAATAGGAGAAACACTTGCTTTTTAGAGAAGACATTTACATTTTTACTTATAAATAATTGTAGTCAAATAACATCTATTTGATATACTCCTAGGACACAGAGCTTATATTCACTTGTTATCTTTTCCCCAGAAGCTGTTGGCTCTTTAGGTTCTATAAACAATGCTATATACATGTTTAATTCATGTTACGTTACCTAGTATGTATATATACAACAACAAAAATCCAGATCAATGAAGTACAATTGTCTGATACTTTCAACTTGTATTGTACTATGTGCTGTTACTAAGAGTCTGGTTTTACAAAAGCCCACAACTCTCACAAGGTGAGAGTTATTAATCTATCAGCACTACGAGATCTCTATCTTCTAGAGAGGAAATTTTCACTGTATCTTACTTATGGATTTTTCCCAATCAATTATTAATTTTTTTTTTTCCTTTATAAATATTACACAAATAATCAGATGCAACTAGAACTTACTTTTAATCCCTGTACTTGGTGCTCCAGGCCCTATTTAAAAAAAAATATATATATAACATTATATCAATGCTTATGCAACACTTACACACACACACATATATATATATAAACGAGAACAGAGGAAGCAGGTAGTTGCGCCAAAAATGGAGAAGTAGTTGTTTTGCAGTTAGATGCTTTATGAGAAAGTCTAATGTATGCTGCTATTAGTGGTGTCTCAACCCTCCTTGGTGAGACTAAAGGTAGAAAAATGGTGAACAGGGTTTGTTCTAATAGCGCTTGCAGAAGATGTTCCTCATATGCATATAGTGGGGAGAATAGATGAAGAAATTTCCAAATGAGTAATAGATCTGTTAGGTCCTGGGGGGAAGATCAACAGGCCTAAGTCGGTGAGCATTTATTATCATTGATTTGATCTAACAGATCTATTACTCATTTAGAAATTTCTTCTTGTATTCTCCCCACTATATGCATATGAGGAACATCTTCTGCAAGCGCTATTAGAACAAAACCTGTTCACTATATATATATATATATATATATATATATATAATAGATAAGAGGCGACACTCACTGGTCTTTCCAAAGTGTACTTTAATATAACAAAGTGACATTTCGGGGTCACTTTGTTATATTAAAGTACACTTTGGAAAGACCAGTGAGTGCCGCCTCTTATCTATTATATTCAACCGTTGGCACCCTGGCATTTGCTGTTGTGGTGAGAGTGCTCCTTTTTTAATTAATTATGTATATATATATATATATATATATACATACACACACACATTTTGAAAACCTACAAGTAAGATTGAACTAAAGCTGGACACACACACACACACACACACACACACATATATATATATATATATATATATATATATATATAGAGAGAGAGAGAGAGAGAGAGAGAGAGAGAGAGAGAGAGAGAGAGATTATTACCCCTGATAGAAGGTGCCACAGATCCGTAGCTAACGCTTGGAGAGTACCCAATGCTGAGCAAACCAAAAGGTTCTGTAGGATGTTCCACTGTGTGATAACTGAAGCCACTTCCGTAGTTATATTCTCCCCACGAATACTTTGATCCAGGGAATTCTTTCCATTTAACACCTTCTGGTAACTTCCCATCAACAGTGATTCCTGGTTTATCTGAGGTCTTGATTACAAAAACAGCCAGATTGGTTTCAAACTTGTCTTGTCCGATGAGCTCATAAGCAATAGCAAATCTTTCAGTTGCTGGAACATTGGTAAGGAAAGGGTCAAATTGTTTAGTGTTGAATGTCCCACCAGTACCAAAAAATAAGACCTGTAGTTTACTATCAGCATTGATATTTAAAGGCGATGATGCTGTAACTTCTAATTGTAGAACCTCTCCAGCTAATAGTTTTTTTATTTCTTCTTCTGATCCTGATTGATAATTTATTTCTGTATCTTTAGCAGGAATAATAAATACAATATCAGACTTGGGCTGGAAGGACATGCCTGGGACAAAGAATGAATATCCCCAGCTGGGCACAGGCAACAGCTGTTCATACACATGGCCACAATCTCCATTTTTCTGACTACATGTGTGCCCACTGAGGACTGCCACAGGATGATCAGTAACTACCTTAGTGCCAGAGAGATCATCAGTACTCTGAATCTGGACAGCCTGGAAAGGTTCAAGGGTGAGTGTAAGCTTGCTGTCCTTTGGATAATTCTTTCCTTGGAAACTCACAGCTCCTTTTAGGTCAATGTTAACAACTGTGGGATTTTCATGATTAATCACAGAGAACTCTGGGTAAGCTCCATCTGCCCCCCATGGAGGGGTAATTATATAATACTCAACTCCCCACAGATGCACTGGGTAAAGCAAAGCTGTGTCACTACTGCCGTATTTATAGCTGCGAGAAACAATGGTAACCTCAACATCAGATTTAATCACTAGAGAACTTGGTGATGTGTCTGATCCGCTCATCTCTACATTTGTTGTGATAGGAATAGACACCGTTTCTCCCTCTCCAACCTTAACGTCCTTCCTAAAGTCAGATTTGTTAATTGTGACAGAAACAGAGGTGGACGGTTTAGTGCCGGTAACCAGAAGCTCCAGTTGTGGGGTCTCTTTAGGGTCATGATTCTGCATAAACACAGTAACAAACTCTTTGCCCAGTGATGTCAAATCTTCATAGCCTGTAAAGTTATAGAAAAAGGAAGAGATTTCCAACATCAGTTTATTATAAAAATAAAACCTGAAATTACCATTGAATTTAAATTAAAAACATTAATACCAATATGTGAACTTAAAACAAATTAATCCTATGGAGTTTTTTTGCAATATTTCCCAATAGTGTTAAAAATACTATTTCTCTATTCTCCTTATTAATTACTTAATATATTTATTTATATAATTAAGATAAGTGATAACAACAAACAAATAAAAACTGTATTTGAGACTCACCGCCTGGTTTCTCAGGTACTTTAGTTGAAGGGAATTCTGTTATGGAAACAAGAAACAATAAAGATAATAGATTTTAGCAATATTTTAT
This sequence comes from Bombina bombina, assembly GCF_027579735.1. Lineage (NCBI taxonomy): Eukaryota > Metazoa > Chordata > Amphibia > Anura > Bombinatoridae > Bombina > Bombina bombina. Next base: position 17,745,571 of record NC_069506.1, read on the forward strand.
TTTACATTGAGGACAATATTATTTGAATTAAATTCATTTTAGTAATAGTTTTTTTTAACAGGACTTCTTTTTATTATGCTCCATTTCATAACAAGACTCACACAATGTCCTTCTTTTACTCTCACTGTAGTTCTACACTTATGTTGTAGGTTTCATAATTTAAGCACCGTATTACACTTTCTAAACTGAAATTAGTTCATCCGAATCATGGATTTAATTATGGCTTGTTAATCTGGAATCAAACATTATTTGATGCGTATATGAGAGGATATGCGATACAAAACACGCACTCACTTTCAATCTTCTCGCCTGGGGCTGTTGGGGCCTCAGGTTCTGTAAATTTTCCCATTCCCTAAATGAAGCTTGGGGATGTATATTTGGTGAAATTCTAGATCTAAGCGACTGTTGTTTTGTAAGATAGAGATTTGCCTAAAATATACTTTTCCTAAAGACCTTGGGGAAAAAAACGTCCATTGTCATCGTGTTCCCCTTAAGTTATCACTGCATATTCATTATGGGAGTGTTTGAATAAAGTTTAATCTATGTCGTACATTTTAAGTAAAATATAGCAAGTTTAGCAAGTCTAGTGTGATCATTCAAAAATGTCAACTGATAGAGCCATGATGACAATTATAACACCTCTATCTATAAGTTTCCATAATATAACTAGAACGTAGTGTAATAAGAGCAGGATTTGTTTTATATAGTGACTAATACAATAAATAAAATAGTAGATTATGACGCATAGGGGCCAATTTACTAATGTCCGCCGCACATCGATAAATGCAGCAGCAGGGGGTGTCAATCAACCTGATCATATCAGATCGGGCTGATTTCTGTCTGTCGCCTCAGAGGTGGCAGACGAGTTAAGGAGCAGCGGTCTTAAGACCACTGCTTCTTAACTCCTGTTTCAGGCGAACCTGAAGGCTCGCATGAAAAGAGATGCATTTAGGCCTTAATAAATCGGCCCCATAGATTTTACTTGTTTTTTCATGATCCAGATACAGCATACAATTATTACAAAAAAAAAATCCAATTTACTTTTTATATTTTTTTTTCTTCAAATTCTTTCTTGTATCTATTGTTGAAGCAGCTGCAATGCACTAAATTAAGTTCTAAGTCTGCAGCTACTTAACCTCTCCACCACCTTATGTGTTGAGAATTTTAATCATAACAATCCAATCCGAATGGAAGATTGACAGCCCCTACTCATGCAAGCAGGGGGCAGCACTGCACATGCAACAGCACCTTGCCACAAGGCCAGGCAGATGAGGCTCATGGTAAGGAACGTCATCTGCCCAGCACATGATAAATAGGGGCCCATAGACTTAAAATTTGATCAATTTTTAAATATTTCTAAATTAAAAGGCATTCTAATTACAGACATTTAAAACATGGTCCCTGTTAAGCTGGAGTCAAACAATGATTTGCTGTAGATAACAGAGGATATCAGATACAAAATCCTCACTCACTTCCAATCTTCTCTCCTGGTGCTGTTGGCTTCTTAGGTTCTGTAAATAATTGTAAAGAAGCAAAAGTGTTAATATTTCTATTAATAAATATCCACATATTCATTCAAAACAGATGAAGATCAGTATTATACATTGGGTGAAATTCACAACATTTAAGCAAGATCTCTGTGTGCACTATAAAAGGGACATTAAACAGTAAATAAAGAAAAGATTAGTCTGAGAATAACATGCAGATGTATTTTTAAAGCTTCATTAGTTTAAATATTGATGAAATAAGTGTAAAGTTTTAGTGTCTATAAAATAATGGAAGCTGCCATGTTGTAACTTAGGTTACCTTCTCTGCTGTGGCCAATTAGAGACAGTTATAAATAGGTCACTAGAGTGTGTAGCCAATGACTGTGTGGAATATAAAAGTGTTCTGCACTTCCATTTCTAACAGCAACTGAAAAGCTCACAATTTCAGAATGGAATTAAAGGAAACGGGGGCAAAACAAATAATTAAAGTATATTGCAGATTTTTTTTATATATATATATATATATATATATATATACGATTTATCATTTTATATTAACATCTCAAAGTTATTAATGTCCCTTTAAATATTCACTGTAATTTTCATTGCCATGTGGTCTTATTAAGTTATCACTGAAGAGTAATTAGTGAAATGTTTGTCTAAAATATCATGTCATTTGTACTTTGGAAATAAAACAAGTTCCGCAAGGTTAGTGGGATGAGTCAAAATTGTTAACTCGCACACCCATCTTAAAACTCATGACGCTTAAACCTTATCTTTTAGTTTCCCATAAAATAATTCTCTAACTTATCTACAACTAGATTTAGGTTTAACATAAGAAGCATTTTTTTAAACCAAATAATAAAATAAAAAAGAGTACCTACATGATGCAACATTTTTTTAAATAATTGAACATAAACAAATATTTACAAATACATGTATGAAGATCATGATCAGTGATGTACAATTATCTGTCAGGCGTTGCCGTTATGTCTAATTACAGACATTTAAAATAATGCCCCTGTTAAGCTGAAGTTAAACATTGATTTGATATACAAAACCCACTCACTTTCAATCTTCTCGCCTGGCGCTGTTGGCTTCTCAGGTTCTGTAATAAATTTTAAGGTAGCAAAAGTGTTAATTAATTTTCAATAAATAAATATCCACATATTCATTCCCAAAAGATGATCATTAGTGATTTACGAGTGAAATTAAAAAAATCTAAGCAAGACCACTGTGTGCGCTTGAAACGTCCATTGTCATGTGGTCTCATTAAGTTAACAGATCATATTTATTAACTAAGGCCTAGATTACGAATGGAGGGCAATATTGCGCTATCACAAGCTTGCAGGAGCATTAACCAGCCCTTTGTAATGGCTGGTTATTTAAATTTGCCCCAATTGTAAAGAACCAAAAGTGTTGTGTTTAAATAAATAAATATCCACATACACATTCCCAAAATATGAACATCAATGAAGTTTATAAAAACTTAAAACATCCAATGTCATGTTATCACAGCATTCAATTATGTTATTCGTGTTATCACTGGGAATATCTGTCTAAAATATCATGCATTTTGTACTTTTTTGCCAAATAAACCAAGGTCAGCAAGGGATCAGTCAATATTGTCAACTCATACAGCCATCTTGAAATCTTGACATTGGTACCTTATTTATTAGTTCATAGAGATGTGCATTCATTCCAATAATCAGATTTTCATTGGCATTTTAACAAAACAAATATCTGAATAAATGCACAAAGAAATTTAAAGAAAACAAAAAATTACTGATGAAAATCGTCAGTATTCATTCATTTCCTTTATTTCTTTAAGGGGTTAATAGTTACTTTAACAGGCTCTGGAGACTGCGCTATTCCAAACTTCTTCTTGCAAGAGCCGGTCATGCTAACAGGAGGCTTAATGCGCTCAGCTCCCAGGGCCTGCACTAAAGTTAAGGCCGGTCCTGGGAACCAAGAGAGTTAAGCCGCAGTTATCGTGGCTATAGTTCTGGCAAGAAGAGGATCGGGTTAACCTTAAGGTATTTTAGCTACAGATGAACTTTTTACCTGTGGCTTTGAAACATTTAAATTTGTTTTAATGAAAACGAATATAAAGGTTTAACTAAATTTAGTATTCGTTTAGTTTTAAACAAAACAAATAACAAATAGTGCAGACACCAAATATTCAGGGAAAGAAATTTTTGTAAATATTCTAAACGAAAATTTCTTGGCTGCACAATTCTATTAGTTTCCCCCCCCAAAAAATCACAAATTTTTCTACACCTAGAAATAGAAATATTAATATAGTAGGTTTTTAGTTTTCTTTATTTAAGCCAACTAGCAAAATGAGAAAGGGCCTAGATTTTATTTCTAAGAATGTTTTTTATCACATTTTTTATTTTAAATATATAATTTTATTATGAAAAAAAATAATAATATTATTCCTCTTTTCATTTTATGTCAAGCCATAACTTTTTAGATTTACTGTAATGTTCATATTTAGTTAAAGGGACAGTCAAGACCAGAATTGTTGTTGTTTTAAAAGCTAGATAATCCCTTAATTACCAATTCCCCAGTTTTGCATAGCCAACACAGTTATAATTATATACGTTTTACCTCTGTAATTACCTTGTATCTAAGCCTCAGCAGACTGCCCTATTATTTCAGTTCTTTTGACAGATTTGCATTTTAGCCAATCAGAGCTGTCTCCATGGTAAATTCACGTGCTTGAGCTCAATGTTATCTATATGAAACACGTGAACTAATGCCCTCTAGTGGTGAAAAACTATCAAAATGCATTTAGATTAGAGGCGGCCTTCAAGGTTTAAGAAATTAGCATATGAACCCCCTAGGTTAAGCTTTTAACTAAGAATACCAAATGAACAAAGCAAAATTGATGATAAAAGTAAATTGGAAAGTTTAAAATTACTTGCTCTATTTGAAACATGAAAGTTAATTTTTGGACTTGACTGTCCCTTTAAATTTGCTTTTCATATATACATAAGGTAAAACTATGCAATTGTGCAATGATAAATATGGATAGCAGATGCAGAATTCAGACAGTGAAACCTACAGAATTACTTTGCATAAAAGATATGTGTGATGCGTGTGTATAAATATATATACACACAAAACTAGAGGGACAGATTTTGTTTACATTTAATTTTTAGTATGAATTACTAATATATAAGATTTTCCGAAATGTATGGCAGTGTTGGTTTCACATTATATGTACTGTAAATGAATAGGAGAAACACTTGTTATCTTTTCCCCAGAAGCTGTTGGCTCTTTAGGTTCTATAAACAATGGTATATACATGTTTAATTCATGTTACGTTACCTAGTATGTAAATATACAACTACAAATATCCCGATCAATGAAGTACAATTGTCTGATACTTTCAACTTGTATTATACTATGTGCTCTCACTAACAGTCTGGTTTTACAAAAGCCCACAACTCTCACAAGGTGAGAGTTAATAATCCATCAGCACTACGAGATCTCTATCTTCTAGAGAGGAAAATGTCACTGTATCTTACTTATGGATTTTTCCCAATCAATTATTTTTATTTTTTTTCCTTTATAAATATTACACAAATAATCAGATGCAACTATAACTTACTTTTAATCCCTGTACTTGGTGCTCCAGGCCCTATTTAAAAAAAAATATATATATAACATTATATCAATGCTTATGCAACACTTACACACACACACACACACATATATATATATATATATAAACGAGAACAGAGGAAGTAGGTAGTTGCGCCAAAAATGGAGAAGTAGTTGTTTTTCAGTTAGATGCTTTATGAGAAAGTCTAATGTAAGCTGCTATTAGTGGTGTCTCAACCCTCCTTGGTGAGACTAAAGGTAGAAAAATGGTGAACAGGGTTTGTTCTAATAGCGCTTGCAGAAGATGTTCCTCATATGCATATAGTGGGGAGAATAGATGAAGAAATTTCCAAATGAGTAATAGATCTGTTAGGTCTTGGGGGGAAGATCAACAGGCCTAAGTCGGTGATCATTTATTATCATTGATTTGATCTAACAGATCTATTACTCATTTGGAAATTTCTTCTTGTATTCTCCCCACTATATGCATATGAGGAACATCTTCTGCAAGCGCTATTAGAACAAACCCTGTTCACTATATATATATATATATATATATATATATATATATATAATAGATAAGAGGCGGCACTCACTGGTCTTTCCAAAGTGTACTTTAATATAACAAAGTGACGTTTCGGGGTCACTTTGTTATATTAAAGTACACTTTGGAAAGACCAGTGAGTGCCGCCTCTTATCTATTATATTCAACCGTTGGCACCCTGGCATTTGCTGTTGTGGTGAGAGTGCTCTTTTTTTAATTATATATATATATATATACATACACACACACACATTTTGAAAACCTACAAGTAAGATTGAACTAAAGCTGGACACACACACACATATATATATATATATAGAGAGAGAGAGAGAGCGAGAGATTATTACCCCTGATAGAAGGTGCCACAGATCCGTAGCTAACGCTTGGAGAGTACCCAATGCTCAGGAGACCAAAAGGTACCGTAGGATGTTCCACTGTGTGATAACTGAAACCACTTCCGTAGTTATATTCTCCCCACGAATACTTTGATCCAGGGAATTCTTTCCATTTAACACCTTCTGGTAACTTCCCATCAACAGTGATTCCTGGTTTATCTGAGGTCTTGATTACAAAAACAGCCAGATTGGTTTCAAACTTGTCTTGTCCAATGAGCTCATAAGCAATAGCAAATCTTTCAGTTGCTGGAACATTGGTAAGGAAAGGGTCAAATGGTTTAGTGTTGAATGTCCCACCAGTACCAAAAAATAAGACCTGTAGTTTACTATCAGCATTGATATTTAAAGGCGATGATGCTGTAACTTCTAATTGTAGAACCTCTCCAGCTAATAGTTTTTTTATTTCTTCTTCTGATCCTGATTGATAATTTATTTCTGTATCTTTAGCAGGAATAATAAATACAATATCAGACTTGGGCTGGAAGGACATGCCTGGGACAAAGAATGAGTATCCCCAGCTGGGCACAGGCAACAGCTGTTCATACACATGGCCACAATCTCCATTTTTCTGACTACATGTGTGCCCACTGAGGACTGCCACAGGATGATCAGTAACTACCTTAGTGCCAGAGAGATCATCAGTACTCTGAATCTGGACAGCCTGGAAAGGTTCAAGGGTGAGTGTAAGCTTGCTGTCCTTTGGATAATTCTTTCGTTGGAAACTCACAGCTCCTTTTAGGTCAATGTTAACAACTGTGGGATTTTCATGATTAATCACAGAGAACTCTGGGTAAGCTCCATCTGCCCCCCATGGAGGGGTAATTATATAATACTCAACTCCCCACAGATGCACTGGGTAAAGCAAAGCTGTGTCACTACTGCCGTATTTATAGCTGCGAGAAACAATGGTAACCTCAACATCAGATTTAATCACTAGAGAACTTGGTGATGTGTCTGATCCGCTCATCTCTACATTTGTTGTGATAGGAATAGACACCGTTTCTCCCTCTCTAACCTTCACGTCCTTCCTAAAGTCAGATTTGTTAATTGTGACAGAAACAGAGGTGGATGGTTTAGTGCCGGTAACCAAAAGCTCCAGTTGTGGGGTCTCTTTAGGGTCATGATTCTGCATAAACACAGTAACAAACTCTTTGCCCAGTGTCGTCAAATCTTCATAGCCTGTAAAATTATAGAAAAAGGAAGAGATTTCCAACATCAGTTTATTATAAAAATAAAACCTGAAATTACCATTGAATTTAAATTAAAATCATTAATACCAATATGTGAACTTAAAACAAATTAATCTTATGGAGTTTTTTTGCAATTTTTCCCAATAGTGTTAAAAATACTACTTCTCTATTCACCTTATTAATTACTTAATATATTTATTTATATAATTAAGATAAGTGATAACAACAAACAAATAAAAACTGTATTTGAGACTCACCGCCTGGTTTCTCAGGTACTTTAGTTGAAGGGAATTCTGTTAGGGAAACAAGAAACAATAAAGATAATAGATTTTAGCAATATTTTATTTTACATTGAGGACAATATTATTTGAATTAAATTCATTTTAGTAATAGTTTTTTTTAACAGGACTTCTTTTTATTATGCTCCATTTCATAACAAGACTCACACAATGTCCTTCTTTTACTCTCACTGTAGTTCTACACTTATGTTGTAGGTTTCATAATTTAAGCACCGTATTACACTTTCTAAACTGAAATTAGTTCATCCGAATCATGGATTTAATTATGGCTTGTTAATCTGGAATCAAACATTTATTTGATGCGTATATGAGAGGATATGCGATGCAAAACACGCACTCACTTTCAATCTTTTCGCCTGGGGCTGTTGGGGCCTCAGGTTCTGTAAACAATTGTAAAGAAGCAAAAATCTAAATTTTCCTATTCCCTAAATGAAGCTTGGGGATGTATATTTTGTGATATTCTAGATCTAAGCGACTGCTGTTTTGTAAGATAGAGATTTGCCTAAAATATCCTTTTCTTAAAAACCTTGGGAAAAAATGTCCTTTGTCATCGTGTTCCCCTTAAGTTATCATTGCATATTCATTATGGGTGTGTTTGAATAAAGTTTAATCTATGTCACACATTTTAAGTAAAATATAGCAAGTTTAGCAAGTCTAGTGTGATCATTCAAAAATGTCAACTGATAGAGCCATGATGACAATTATAACACCTCTATCTATAAGTTTCCATAATATAACTAGAACGTAGTGTAATAAGAGCAGGATTTATTTTATATAGCGACTAATAAAATAAATAAAATAGTAGATTATGACGCATAGGGGCCAATTTACTAATGTCCGCCGCACATCGATAAATGCAGCAGCAGGGGGTGTCAATCAACCTGATCATATCAGATTGGGCTGATTTCTGTCTGTCGCCTCAGAGGTGGCAGACGAGTTAAGGAGCAGCGGTCTTAAGACCACTGCTTCTTAACTCCTGTTTCTGGCGAACCTGAAGGCTCGCATGAAAAGAGATGCATTTAGGCCTTAATAAATCGGCCCCATAGATTTCACTTCAAATAATATTTCAATAGTTTGTTGTTTTTTCTTTAAAGGGACATGAAACCCAAATATGTTTTTTCATGATTCAGATACAGCATACAGTTATTAAAACAAAAAAATCCAATTTACTTTTTATATTTGTTTTTCTTCAAATTCTTTCTTGTATCTATTGTTGAAGCAGCTGCAATGCACAAAATTAAGTTCTAAGTCTGCAGCTACTTAACCTCTCCACCACCTTATGTGTTGAGAATTTTAATCATAACAATCCAATCCGAACGGAAGATTGACAGCCCCTACTCATGCAAGCAGGGGGCAGCACTGCACATGCAACATCACCTTGCCACAAGCCAAGGCAGATGAGGCTCATGGTAAGGAACGTCATCTGCCCAGCACATGATAAATAGGGGCCCATAGACTTGAAATTTGATCAACTTTTTAAATATTTCTAAATTAAAAGGCATTCTAATTACAGACATTTAAAACATGGTCCATGTTAATCTGGAGTCAAACAATGATTTGCTGTAGATAACAGAAGATATCAGATACAAAATCCTCACTCACTTCCAATCTTCTCTCCTGGTGCTGTTGGCTTCTTAGGTTCTGTAAATAATTGTAAAGAAGCAAAAGTGTTAATATTTCTATTAATAAATATCCACATATTCATTCAAAAAAGATGAAGATCAGTATTATACATTGGGTGAAATTCACAACATTTAAGCAAGATCTCTGTGTGCACTATAAAGGGACATTAAACAGTAAATAAAGAAAAGATTAATCTGAGAATAACATGCAGATGTATTTTTAAAGCTTCATTAGTTTAAATATTGATGAAATAAGTGTAAAGTTTTAGTGTCTATAAAACAAAGGGAGCTGCCATGTTGTAACTTAGGTTACCTTCTCTGCTGTGGCCAATTAGAGACAGTTATAAATAGGTCACTAGAGTGTGCAGCCAATGGCTGTGTGGAATATAAAAGTGTTCTGCACTTCCATTTCTAACAGGAACTGAAAAGCTCACAATTTCAGAATGGAATTAAAAGAAAGGGGGCAAAACAAATAATTAAAGTATAGTGCAGATTTTTTTATATATATATATATATATATATATATATATATATATATATATATATATACGATTTATCATTTTATATTATCATCTCAAAGTTTTTAATGTCCCTTTAAATATTCACTGTAATTTTTATTGCTATGTGGTCTTATTAAGTTATCACAAGGCTAGTGGGATGAGTCAAATTGTTAACTCGCACACCAATCTTAAAACTCATGACACTTAAACCTTATCTTTTAGTTTCCCATAAAATAATTCTCTAACTTATCTACAACTAGATTTAGGTTTAACATAAGAAACATTTTTTTTACACCAAATAATAAAATAAAAAAGAGTACCTACATGATGCAACATTTTTTAAAATAATTGAACATAATAAAACGGTAGTATAACAATGAAATAAGGCTTACCAGACTGTCGACGTGTTAGGCCCTCAAATAGGGCCTTTTCAAGACTGACAGTCAGTCTTGAAAAAGGCCCTATTTGAGGGCCGAAACATGTCAACAGTCTGGTAAGCCTTATTTCATTGTTATACTACTGTTCTCTGCGGTATTGCACTATTTTTTGTTGTTTTTTTACGGTACAGGCACGCTAATTCCAGCCTTTACTTAAGGAGAGTTTCACATTGAGGAAACCATTATTACTGTTGGATTTCACACACACAGCTCCAACTAGACACTTTGTTCAAGTTTTTCAGAGCTTTTCACACTTTTTTCACTGGTTTCACATTTTTTGGATATCATCTTTTTTTTACTTTTATATTCTATTTTTAATTTATTTTTGGCACCACATTTTTTAACATTTTTTCGACACATTTGGATTTATTTGAATTTTGTGCACTTTCATTACATTTTTTGGAGTTTTTTTGGAGACTTCATCACTTCACTAGTTTGGATTACTACACGATTAGAACACATTCACCTTTGGACATATTCACCCATAAGACTGCTTTTGAGGAGTCAGGATTTGGTCACTGGACTAAAGCTATTTAGCCAATAGGTGCACCTAGGCTAATTCAGACGGCAGGATTGTCATTCACACAAGCATATATTTTTTAATCTGTATTTATTATTTATTATTATGTGCAACTAACCACAGGCATCTTTCTGTGTATTAGATTTTATTTATTTATTTTATTGTATTTCATGTATAAGTATGCCTTGTGAATATACAGGTTTTTATGCTTTATAGTAGTACTTAATAAGTTTAAATTTTAAATTTAACACACACAATCTTCTGGCGCTCTTCCATACTACTGTCATGAAAGAAAATTCTAGGGTTTCATGTCCCTTTAAGCCGCAGTTATCGTGGCCATAGTTCTGGCAAGAAGAGGATCGGGTTAAAGGGACACTGTACCCAAAAATTTAATTTTGTGATTCAGATTGAGCATGAAATTTTATGCAAATTTCAAATTTACTCCTATTATCAAATTTTCTTCATTCTCTTGGTATCTTTATTTGAAATGCAAGAATGTAAGTTTAGATGCCGGCCCATTTTTGGTGAACAACCTGGGTTGTCCTTGCTGATTGGTGGATAAATTCATCCACCAATAAAAAAGTGCTGTCCAGAGTCTGAGCCAAAAAAAAAGCTTAGATGCCTTCTTTTTCAAATAATGATAGCAAGAGAACGAAGAAAAATTGATAATAGGAGTAAATTAGAAAGTTGCTTAAAATTGCATGCTTTATCTGAATTACAAATGAACAAATTTGGGTTCAGTGTCCCTTTAACCTTAAGGTATTTCCGCTACAGGTGAACTTTTTACCTGTGGCTTTGAAACATTTAAATTTGTTTTAATGAAAACGAATATAAAGGTTTAACTAAATTTAGTATTCGTTTAGTTTTAAACAAAACAAATAACAAATAGTGCAGACACCAAATATTCAGGGAAAGACATTTTTGTAAATATTCTAAACAAAAATTTCTTGGCTGCACAAATTTTTCTACAACTAGAAATATTGATATAGGAGGTTTTTAGTTTTCTTTATTTAAGCCAACTAGCAAAATTAAAAAGGGCCGAAATTTTATTTCTAAGAATGTTTTTTATCACTTTTTTTCTTTAAATATGTAATTTTATTATGAAAAAAATAATAATATTATTCCTCTTTTCATTTTATGTCAAGCCATAACTTTTTAGATTTACTGTAATGTTCATATTTAGTTAAATTTGCTTTTCATATACTTTTCCTCGGGAACTGTTGGTTGTTCAGGTTCTATAAACAATTATAAAGCAACATTTTTACACGATTGAACATAAACTAATATTCACAAATACATTTCTGAAGATCATGATCAGTGATGTACAATTATCTCAGGTGTTGCAGCTAAGTCTAAGTCATGTGACAACACTGAAGAAATGACACTTTACTACAATGTAAAGAAGTGAGTGTACAGTCTGTATAACAGTATAAATTTGCTGTCCCCTCAAAATAACTTAACACACAGCCATTAATGTCTAAACCATTGGCAAAAAAAGTGAGTACACCCCTAAGTGCAAATGTCCAAATTTGGCCCAATTAGCCATGTTCCCTCCCCGTGTCATGTGACTCATTAGTGTTACAAGGTCTCAGGTAAGAATGGGGAGCAGGTGTGTTAAATTCGGTGTTATCGCTCTCACACTTTCTCATACTGGCCACTGGAAGAACATAAACTAATATTCACAAATACATTTCTGAAGATCATGATCAGTGATGTACAATTATCTGTCAGGTGTTGCATCTAAGTCTAATTACAGACATTTAAATATGTTAAGCTGGAGTCAAACATTGATTTGATACACAAACACATACTTGTGCAATGATAAATATGTCCCTTGTTAAGCTGGAGTAAAACATTGATTTGATACACAAACACATACTTGTGCAATGATAAATATGGATAGCAGATGCAGAATTCAAACAGTGAAACCTACAGAATTACTTTGCATAAAAGATATGTGTGATGTGTGTGTATAAATATATATATACACACAAAACTTAATATATAAGATTTTCCGAAATGTATGGCAGTGTTGGTTTCACATTATATGTACTGTAAATGAATAGGAGAAACACTTGCTTTTTAGAGAAGACATTTACATTTTTGCTTATAAATAATTGTGGTCAAATAACATCTATTTGTTATACTCCTAGGACACAGAGCATATATTCACTTGTTATCTTTTCCCCAGAAGCTGTTGGCTCTTTAGGTTCTGTAAACAATGCTATATACATGTTTAATTCATGTTACGTTACCTAGTATGTATATATACAACAACAAATATCCCGATCAATGAAGTACAATTGTCTGATACTTTCAACTTGTATTATACTATGTGCTCTCACTAAGAGTCTGGTTTTACAAAAGCCCACAACTCTCACAAGGTGCGAGTTAATAATCCATCAGCACTACGAGATCTCTATCTTCTAGGGAGGAAAATGTCATTGTATCTTACTTATGGATTTTTCCCAATCAATTATTTTTATTTTTTTTCCTTTATAAATATTACACAAATAATCAGATGCAACTAGAACTTACTTTTAATCCCTGTACTTGGTGCTCCAGGCCCTATTTAAAAAATAAATAAAATATAACATTATATCAATGCAACACTTACACACACACACACACACACACACACATACACACACACACATATATATATATATATATATATATATATATATACATACACACACACACATTTTGATTGAAAAACCTCGAAATAAGATTAAACTAAAGCTGGGCACACACACACACACTCACATATATATATATATATATATATATATATATATATATATATATATATATAGAGAGAGAGAGAGAGAGAGAGAGAGAGAGAGAGAGAGAGAGAGAGAGAGAGATTATTACCCCTGATAGAAGGTGCCACAGATCCGTAGCTAATGCTTGGAGAGTACCCAATGCTCAGCAGACCAAAAGGTTCTGTAGGATGTTCCACTGTGTGATAACTGAAGCCACTTCCGTAGTTATATTCTCCCCACGAATACTTTGATCCAGGGAATTCTTTCCATTTAATACCTTCTGGTAACTTCCCATCAACAGTGATTCTTGGTTTATCTGAGGTCTTGATTACAAAAACAGCCAGATTGGTTTCAAACTTGTCCTGCCCAATGAGCTCATATGCAATTGCAAATCTTTCAGTAGCTGGAATGTTGATAAGGAAAGGGTCAAAGGGTTTACTGTTAAATGTCCCACCGGTGCCAAAAAATATGACCTGTAGCTTACTATCAGCATTGATATACAAGGGTGATGATGTTGTAACTTCTAATTGTAGAACCTCTCCAGCTAATAGTTTTTTTATTTCTTCTTCTGATCCTGATTGATAATTTATTTCTGTATCTTTAGCAGGAATAATAAACACAATATCAGACTTGGGCTGGAAGGACATGCCTGGGACAAAGAATGAGTATCCCCAGCTGGGCACAGGCAACAGCTGTTCATACACATGGCCACAATCTCCATTTTTCTGACTACATGTGTGCCCACTGAGGACAGCCACAGGATGATCAGCAACTACCTTAGTACCAGAGAGATCATCAGTACTCTGAATCTGGACAGCCTGGAAAGGTTCAAGGGTGAGTGTGAGCTTGCTGTCCTTTGGATAATTCTTTCCTTGGAAACTCACAGCTCCTTTTAGGTCAATCTTAACAACTGTGGGATTTTCATGGGTAATCACAGAGAACTCTGGGTAAGCTCCATCTGCCCCCCATGGAGGTGTAATTATATAATATTCAACACCCCACAGACGCACTGGGTAAAGCAAAGCTGTGTCACCGCTGCCGTATTTATAGCTGCGAGAAACAATGGTAACCTCAACATCAGATTTAATCACTAGAGAACTTGGTGATGTGTCTGCTCCGCTCATCTCTACATTTGTTGTGATAGGAATAGACACCGTTTCTCCCTCTCCAACCTTAACGTCCTTCCTAAAGTCAGATTTGTTAATTGTGACAGAGACCGAGGTGGACGGTTTAGTGCCGGTAACCAGAAGCTCCAGTTGTGGGGTCTCTTTATTGTCATGATTCTGCATAAACACGGTGACAAACTCTCTGCCCAGTGACGTCACATCTTCAAATTCTATAAATTAGTTGAAAAAATATTTACTGAAAAATTATTTATTTATGAATATAGAAACGAAAATATATATGAACCAAAAAGTATGATTTGACAATTATCTCTCAGCAATAATTATAGTTCTTTTTGAATCTCATTGCAAGGTTTTATTTTTCTCCTTTTTTATAAAATTTATACTGTTTTTCTAAGTGTACAGTTTGTATTTTTAGCAAGCTTGTTGCATATTATATTTTAAAGTGATTTATATTAATTAAAAGGCATGACTATTTGTTTGTATAACAGAAATTTACATTATAATTAAAGTTTAGAGTAAAATCAGTATTTTCCATGGACATAGTATACCAAATACACAACCTATACACACTTCCCATGCTCTTATCTGGAGATGTTGGCTGTTTGGGTTATGTAAAAAATTATAAACAAGAAAAAATACTAATTAATTGTATATAATTAACTATCCACATATACAGTATCTCACAAAAGTGAGTACACCCCTCACATTTTTGTAAATATTGTATTATATCTTTTCATGTGATAACACTAAAGAAATGACACTTTGCTACAATGTAAAGTAGTGAGTGTACAGCCTGTATAACAGTGTACATTTGCTGTCCCTTCAAAATAACTCAACACACAGCCATTAATGTCTAAACCGTTGGTAACAAAAGTGAGTACATCCCTAAGGGAAAATGTCCAAATTGGGCCCAATTAGCCATTTTCCCTCCCTGGTGTCATGTGACTCGTTAGTGTTACAAGGTCTCAGGTGTGAATGGGGAGCAGGTGTGTTAAATTTGGTGTTATCGCTCTCACATTCTCTCATACTGGTCACTGGAAGTTCAACATGGCACCTCATGGCAAAGAACTCTCTGATGATCTGAAAATCTGAAAAAAAAAGAATTGTTGCTCTACATAAAGATAGCCTAGGCTATAAGAAGATTGCCAAGACTCTGCAGCACAGAGAGCAAGACCATACAGCGGTTTCACAGAACAGGTTCCACTCAGAACAGGCCTCGCCATGGTCGACCAAAGAAGTTGAGTGTTCGTGCTCAGCGTCATATCCATAGGATGCCTTTGGGAAATAGACGTATGAGTGCTACCAGCATTGCTGCATATGTTGAAGGGGTGGGGGATCAGTCTGTCAGTGCCCATACGCCGCTCACTGCATCAAATTGGTCTGCATGGCTGTCGTCCCAGAAGGAAGCGCCTGATGCACAAGAAAGCCTGCAAACAGTTTGCTGAAGACAAGCAGACTCAGGACATAGATTACTGGAACTATGTACTGTGGTCCGATGAGACCAAGATAAATTTATTTGGTTCAGATGGTGTCAAGCGTGTGTGGCGGCAACCAGGTGAGGAGTACAAAGACAAGTGTGTCTTGCCTACAGTCAAGCATGGTGTTGGGAGTGTCATGGTCTGGGCCTGCATGAGTGCTGCCGGCACTGAAGAGCTACAGATCATTGAGGAAACCATGAATGCCAAAATGTACTGTGACATACTGAAGCAGACCATGATCCCCTCCCTTTGGAGACTGGGCCGCAGGGCAGTATTCCAACATGATAATGACCCCAAACACACCTCCAAGATGACCACTGCCTTGCTAAAGAAGCTGAGGGTAAAGGTGATGGACTGGCCAAGCATGTCTCCAGACCTAAACCCTATTGAGCATCTGTGGGGCATCCTCAAATGGAATGTGGGGGAGCGCAAGGTCTGTAACATTCACCAGCTCTGTGATGTCATCATGGAGGAGTGGAAGAGGACTCCAGTGGCAACCTGTCAAGCTCTGGTGAACTCCATGCCCAAGAGGGTTAAGGCAGTGCTGGAAAATAATGGTGGCCACACAAAATATTTACACTTTGGGCCCAATTTGGACATTTCCACTTAGGGGTGTACTCACTTTTGATGCCAACGGTTTAGACATTAATGGCTGTGTGTTGAGTTATTTTGAGGGGACAGCAAATTTACACTGTTATACAGGCTGTGCACTCACTACTTTACATTGTAGCAAAGTGCAATTTCTTTAGTGTTGTCACATGAAAATATATAATAAAATATTTACAAAGATGTGAGGCGTGTACTCACTTTTGTGAGATACTGTATATTTACATAGTTGAGTATCAATGACAGAAAGGGAGATTTAAGAAATCCCATCAAGGTTATAGTTTTTCAAATAAATCTCTTTAATGCTGAGCCTTTTTAACCATCCTGTTCTAAAGATGCTTTAGTCATTTGTACATATCACATTTACATATAAAGTTTCAGAGGGGTTGTCCTGTGAGGTAATAAGTAAATAAAATACTTTGAACATAATAGTAGTAGTGGTAACATGCAGAGGAAGAGAGTTTCTTGTCATACACGTGAGCTGCACATAATTTAAAAATGGCAGCTTATTGGTATCAAAAGAATGACTCGTGTGGGTGCCATATTATGCATATGTTGAAGACCAGAGTTTTGCTCTTTTTATCTCTTTTCATCCAAATGCCCATGGCTGTAAGCATAAAACGCACGTTGGATCTCTCATGTAGTTAACTTGTTCAGCTTTAGTGAATGTAAACCACTATGCTACACATTCTACTGACATAATAACCACATAAATTAATAATACTCCTCATTCTTTCTTACACAGCCCAATTTACATGAAACTCACCTTTTGTCACTTTCCTTGGTGCTCCAGGCCCTATTAAAAGATCATTTAAAAAAAATTACTTTTATGCATTTAATAATGCAACATTTCTAGATTTACATAAAACATACATTCTGTGTTAATTATATTTTAGATTCCTACAAGAAATTTTAATAATTGGGTAACCGGAAAAAAGCATATGTAGATGCAAAATACATAAATATTAAACAGAGTAGAAAGTAAAAACAAAAATATACACAAAGAAATAGATTACCCCGGATAGAAGGAGACATAGATCCGTAGCTAAGGCTTGGAGAGTACCCAATGCTAAGGAGACCAAATGGTACTGTGAGATGTTGGACTGTGTGGTAACTGAAGCCACTACCAAAGTTATATTCTGCCCACGAGTACTCAGACCCATAGAATTCTCTCCATACAATGTTTTCTGGTAACTTTCCATCAACAGTGATTCCTGCTTCAGCTGTGGTCTTGCTCACAATAATTGCCAGATTTGTTTCAAACTTATCTTGTCCTATAAGCTCATAAGCGGTGCCGTAACGTTCAGTGCTTTGAATGTTGGTGAAGAAAGGATTAAAGGGTATGTCATTAAATGTACCACCTGTGCCATAAAGCAAAACCTGTATCTTCTCATTGGCATGAATAGATAGGGGTGATGATGTTTTAACTTCCAACTGCATCAACTCTCCAGCTACCACATTTCTGTTTTCTTTCTTCTCCCCAGACTGGTATTCAATGCAAGTATCTTGGGCAGACATAAGAAAAGCAATATCAAATTTAGGCTGGAAGGACATGCCGGGTACTAAGAATGAGGATCCCCAACTGGCCACTGGCAAGAGCTGTTCGTACACATGACCACAATCTCCATTTTTCTCAGTACATGTGTGCCCACTGAGGACAGCCACAGGATGATCAGCAACTACCTTAGTGCCAGAGAGATCATCAGTACTCTGAATCTGTATAGCCTGGAAAGGTTCAAGAGTGAGTGTGAGCTTGCTGTCCTTGGGATAATCCTGTCCTTGGAAACTCACAGCTCCTTTTAGGTAGATATTAATAACAGTGGGGCTTTCATAGCCAATCACAGAGAACTCAGCGTAAGCTCCGTCTGCCCCCCATGGAGGGGTAATGATATAATACTCAACTCCCCACAGACGCACTGGGTAAAGCAAAGCTGTGTCCCCGCTGCCATCTTTATAACTGCGAGAAACCACTGTAACTCCAAAATCAGCTTTAATCACTATAGAACTTGGTCCTGTGTCTGTGCCGCTCATCTCTACATTTTCTGTGATTGGAACTGATATTGTCTCTCCATTTCCAACCTTCACCTCCTTCCTAAAGTCAGATTTGTTAATGGTGATAGTGACAGAGGTAGACGGTTTAGTGCCAGTAACCAGAAGTTCCAGTTGTGGGGTCTCTTTGTGTTCATGATTCTGCATAAACACAGTAACAAACTCTCTGCCCAGTGAGGTCACTTCAAAGCCTGCAAAATATTAATAGAGAGTTTATCTCAAGCTTTAAATAAGGCACATGGAATTATTTCATAATATAATTTATATATTGTTATGTACTTGCCGTGACAAAACAGATATCATTTAAATAAATATTGAGAAATTATATATATATCAATCAGATGCTGGATAAAATAGTAAATCCATATTTCATGTTTGGTAATATTATTCAAATTGTATCTCATAAGTGATTATAGGGCATATTAATCAAGATCCGTATGGAGCATGATGTCCCATGTTTCCGACGAGCTTTCAGGCTCAGTCTCCGGAAACAGAAGTTATGAAGCAGCGGTCTAAAGATCGCTGCTCCATAACCTGTCTGCCTGCTCTGAGGCGGCGGACAGAAATCAAACCGAATCGGGTTGATTGACACCCCCTACTAGTGGCCGATTGGCCGCGAAACTGCAGGGGGCAGCATTGCCCCGGCAGTTCACAAGAACTGCTGGTGCAATGATAAATGCCGTCAGCGTATGCTGTCGGCATTTATCGATGTGCGGCGGACATGACACGATATATCGGATCATATCCGCTTGCACTATTATAAATATATATCTTTGATACCAAAGGTAACAAGTAGTGACACTTTAAAAAAAAATACTTTTCTTTCTTTCTTTCTTTTTAATAAACATTTAGCAACACTAAAATACTTACATGAAAAACAATTACCACTATATATATATTTGATGCTGGTCAAAATACCCACAGTATAATAATGTTGTTGTTTATTTAAAAAAGATTGAGAACCTAATTAATTACACCTTTTACATTTGGGATACACTGTGCTGAAGCCGCATTTACTGAGAATACTCACTTTCTTCAAACTCTTCTGTCTCATGTACATGCTCTATCATTACTTCTAAAGAAAATGAAAAAAAAAATTCTATCATATAAGTTTTCAGAATGCACCAAATTATAATCAATTAGAACACAGAGAAACACACACACCTGCTCGCAAACACACATACATATAAAGACAAACACACCTGCTTGCACACACACACACACACACACACACACACATATTAACACAAACACACAAACCTGCTCGCACAGACACACACATATAAACACAAACACACCTGCTCGCACACACACACACATTTAAACACACACACACCTGCTCGCACACACACACACATATAGACACAAAAACACACACCTGCTCGCACACACACATATAAACACCAACACACACCTGCTCACACAAACACATATAAACACAAACACACACACCTGCTTGCACACACACACACACACATAAACACACACACACATGGACACACACACATATAAACACAAACACACACGCCTGCTCCCACACGCACACACACATATAAACACACACATACGCACCTGCACACACACATATACACACACCTGCACACACACATATACGCACCTGCACACACACATATACACAAACATATACACACCAGCACACACACACATGCACACACACACACATATAAACACAGACACATATACACAACTGCACACACATACATATAAAAACACACACACATATACACACCTGCACACACACACATATACATACACACACATATACACACCTGCACACACACATATACACACCAGCACTTATGCACACACACACACAACTATACACACACACATATATAAACACACACACACATACATACACACACACACATATAAACACACACACATATAAACACACACCTGTACACACACATATACACACATATACACACACATATACACACCTGCACACACCCAAGCACACACACAAATATAAACACAGACACGTATACACTCCGGCACACACACACATACATATAAACATACACACCTGCACACACACACATATACACACCTGCACTCATGCACACACACACATACACAACTATACACACACACACATATAAACACATATACAGGGAGTGCAGAATTATTAGGCAAGTTGTATTTTTGAGGATTAATTTTATTATTGAACAACAACCATGTTCTCAATGAACCCAAAAAACTCATTAATATCAAAGCTGAATAGTTTTGGAAATAGTTTTTAGTTTGTTTTTAGTTATAGCTATTTTAGGGGGATATCTGTGTGTGCAGGTGACTATTACTGTGCATAATTATTAGGCAACTTAACAAAAAACAAATATATACCCATTTCAATTATTTATTTTTACCAGTGAAACCAATATAACATCTCAACATTCACAAATATACATTTCTGACATTCAAAAACAAAACAAAAACAAATCAGTGACCAATATAGCCACCTTTCTTTGCAAGGACACTCAAAAGCCTGCCATCCATGGATTCTGTCAGTGTTTTGATCTGTTCACCATCAACATTGCGTGCAGCAGCAACCACAGCCTCCCAGACACTGTTCAGAGAGGTGTACTGTTTTCCCTCCTTGTAAATCTCACATTTGATGATGGACCACAGGTTTTCAATGGGGTTCAGATCAGGTGAACAAGGAGGCCATGTCATTAGATTTTCTTCTTTTATACCCTTTCTTGCCAGCCACGCTGTGGAGTACTTGGACGCGTGTGATGGAGCATTGTCCTGCATGAAAATCATGTTTTTCTTGAAGGATGCAGACTTCTTCCTGTACCACTGCTTGAAGAAGGTGTCTTCCAGAAACTGGCAGTAGGACTGAGAGTTGAGCTTGACTCCATCCTCAACCCGAAAAGGCCCCACAAGCTCATCTTTGATGATACCAGCCCAAACCAGTACCCCACCTCCACCTTGCTGGCGTCTGAGTCGGACTGGAGCTCTCTGCCCTTTACCAATCCAGCCACGGGCCCATCCATCTGGCCCATCAAGACCCACTCTCATTTCATCAGTCCATAAAACCTTAGAAAAATCAGTCTTGAGATATTTCTTGGCCCAGTCTTGACGTTTCAGCTTGTGTGTCTTGTTCAGTGGTTGTCGTCTTTCAGCCTTTCTTACCTTGGCCATGTCTCTGAGTATTGCACACCTTGTGCTTTTGGGCACTCCAGTGATGTTGCAGCTCTGAAATATGGCCAAACTGGTGGCAAGTGGCATCTTGGCAGCTGCACGCTTGACATTTTTTTCAGTTCATGGGCAGTTATTTTGTGCCTTGGTTTTTCCACACGCTTCTTGCGACTCTGTTGACTATTTTGAATGAAACGCTTGATTGTTCGATGATCACGCTTCAGAAGCTTTGCAATTTTAAGAGTGCTGCATCCCTCTGCAATATATCTCACTATTTTTGACTTTTCTGAGCCTGTCAAGTCCTTCTTTTGACCCATTTTGCCAAAGGAAAGGAAGTTGCCTAATAATTATGCACACCTGATATAGGGTGTTGATGTCATTAGACCACACCCCTTCTCATTACAGAGATGCACATCACCTAATATGCTTAATTGGTAGTAGGCATTCGAGCCTATACAGCTTGGAGTAAGACAACATGCATAAAGAGGATGATGTGGTCAAAATACTCATTTGCCTAATAATTCTGCACTCCCTGTACACACCTGCACACACACACATACATATAAACATACACACCTACAGACACACATATACAAACCTTCACACTCACACACATACACACCTGCACACACATATACCCACATATACACACACATATACACACCTGCCCACACACACACACACACACACACATATATACACACCTGCACACACCTGCACACACACACACATATACACACCTGCAAACACACACATATAAACACACACACATACACACACCTGCACCCACACACACATACACACCTGAAAACACACACATATACACACCTGAAAACACACACACATATACACAGTACACCTGCACACACACACACACATACATACACACACACACACACATATATACACATATAAACACACACACATACACACACCTGCACCCACACACACTTATACACACCTGAAAACACACACATATACACACCTGAAAACACACACACATATACAAAGTACACCTGCACACACACACATACACACACACATATACACACCTGCACAAACACACATATACCAACCTACACACACACATATAAACACGCACGAACATATACACACCTGAAAACACACACACATATACACAGTACACCTGCACACACACACACATATACACACCTGCCCCCCCCCACACACACACATATACACACATATATAGACATATATAGACATATAAACACACACACACACATATACACATCTGAAAACACACACACATATACACAGTACACCTGCCCACACACACATACACACACACACATATACACACCTGCACACACACACATATACATACATATATAGACACCTGCACACACACACACACATGTACACACATACATACACACCTTCACACACACATATACACACCTGCACACACACACATATATATAAACATACACACCTACCCACACACATATACAAACCTTCACACTCACACACATACACACTTGCACACACATATACCCACACATACACACACACATATACACACCTGCCCACACACACACACACATACACACACATATACACACCTGCCCACACACACACATATACACACCTGCACACACACACATATACACACATATATACACACCTGCACACACATATATACACACCTGCACACACATATACACACCTTCAAAACACACATATAAACACACACACACATACACACATTTATAAACACACACACATACATACACACACACATATAAACACACACACATATAAACACACACCTGTACACACACATATACACACATATACACACACATATACACACCTGCACACACCCAAGCACACACACAAATATAAACACAGACACGTATACACTCCGGCACACACACACATACATATAAACATACACACCTGCACACACACACATATACACACCTGCACTCATGCATACATACACAACTATACACACACACATATAAACATACACACCTACAGACACACATATACAAACCTTCACACTCACACACATACACACCTGCACACACATATACCCACATATACACACACATATACACACCTGCCCACGCACACACACACACACACACATACACACATATATACACACCTGCACACACACACACACATATACACACCTGCAAACACACACACATATAAACACACACACATACACACACCTGCACCCACACACACTTCTACACACCTGAAAACACACACATATACACACCTGAAAACACACACACATATACACAGTACACCTGCACACACACACACACACACACACACACACACATATACACACATATATACACATATAAACACACACACCTGCACCCACACACACTTATACACACCTGAAAACACACACATATACACACCTGAAAACACACACACATATACACAGTACACCTGCACACACACACATACACACACACATATACACACCTGCACAAACACACATATACCAACCTACACACACACATATAAACACGCACGAACATATACACACCTGAAAACACACACACATATACACAGTACACCTGCACACACACACACATATACACACCTGCCCCCCCCACACACACACACATATACACACATATATAGACATATATAGACATATAAACACACACACACATATACACATCTGAAAACACACACACATATACACAGTACACCTGCCCACATACACACACACACACACACACATATACACACCTGCACACACACACATATACACACATATATACACACCTGCACACACACACACACACACACACACACACACACACACACATACATACACACCTGCACACACACATATACACACATACATACACACCTGCACACACACATACATATAAACATACACACCTACACACACACATATGCAAACCTTCACACATACACACACATACACACCTGCACACACATATACCCACACATACACACACACACATATACACACCTGCCCACACACACACACACATACACACACATATACACACCTGCCCACACACACACACACACACACACACACACATACACACACACATATACACACCTGCACACACACACATATACACACATATACACACATATATACACACCTGCACACACATATATACACACCTGCACACACATATACACACCTGCAAACACACACATATAAACACACACACACATACACACACCTGCACCCACAGACACTTATACACACCTGAAAACACACACATATATACACACCTGAAAACACACACACATATACACAGTACACCTGCACACGCACACATATACACACCTGCACAAACACACATATACCAACCTACACACACACATATAAACACACACACACACACATATATACACACCTGAAAACACACACATATACACAGTACACCTGCACACACACACCTGCACAAACACACATATACCAACCTACACATACATATAAACACACACACACATATACACACCTGCACACACACACACACGTATACACACCTGAAAACACACACACATATACACATTACACCTGCACTCACACATACACACACATATACACACCTGCACAAACACACATATACCAACCTACACACACACATTTACACACCTGCACACACATATACACAGTACACCTGCACACACACACACACACACCACACATATACACACCTGCACAAACACACATATACCAACCTACGCACACACATATACACACCTGCACACACACACATACACAGTACACCTGCACACACACACATACACACACCTGCACAAACACACATATACCAACCTACACATATACACACCTGCACATACACACACATAAACACACCTGCACACACACATATACATACACACATATAAACACACACACATATACACACTTGCAAATACACACATATACACACACACACAAACACATAAACACAGATACATATACACACCAGCACACACACACACACATATACCAACCTAAACACACACACATATACAAACCTACACACACTCGCACACATATACACACCTGCACACACACACACATATACCAACCTACACACTCGCACACATATAAACACCTGCACACATATACACACAAAAATTTATTGTGGGGCAAACCTTGTTGCAATATCACAACTCAAAAATTGTGCAATTCAAAAAGATTTTTAGCTGCCCCTCGTCACAAGCATAATTTGCGAGTTATGCTCTATTATAATCAAACGGCTGCATTTGTTAAAAGTTTGCTCTATGCTATATAGAATGAGTTCCACTCGAAGGGTACGGTCATTTAAACTAATGCCTTCAAACTCTTACAGAGCTATTAAATTGCTAATGTTGTACAAAAAAACATTATTATTAATAATAATAATAATAATAATAAAAAACAGTCTTCTTTAATGAACAATGTTATGCTATCCTTACAGTTATTAAATGTAATCTATAACTGGGGTTATAGGTATGGACGGTTGTGCTATTATGTAAGTCACTTAATGAATATTTACCTTACTGTATTGTCTCACTATGTTTAGTAAATTAAATTCACAATTAAATAAAAGTGACAGAAGACCATAAATTACATTTGAGGGCAGTGGTAAACATCTGTTTTATCAACAAGTAACTACACCTCTCTATAACCTTAAAGGGACACTGAGCCCAATTTTTTTCTTTTGTGATTCAGATAGAACATGCAATTTTAAGCAACTTTCTAATTTACTCCTATTAGCAATTTTTCTGCGTTCCCTCGCTTTCTTTATTTGAAAAAGAAGACATCTAAGCTATGGAACCAGCCAATTTGTGGTTCAGAACCATGGACAACACTTGTTTATTGGTGCTGTCCAATCAGCAAGGACAACCCAGGTTGTTCACCAAAAATGGGCCGACATCTAAACTTAAATTCTTGCTTTTCAAATAAAGATACCAAGAGAATAAAGAAAATTTGACAATAGGAGTAAATTAGAAAGATGCCTAGAATTGCATACTCTATCTGAATCATGAAAGAAAAAAATTGGGTACAGTGTCCCTTTAATGAACGTACTAAACTGGTCAATTGAAATTTCCACTTACCCTCCACAATTGTCCCAGTCAGCAAAGGAGCTAGAATACAAAAGAAACATTAATTTAAATATGTTGGAGAAAATAAATATTTTTTTTAATAATAAAATTAAATTAAAAAAAGCAAAATGAATTTAAAAAAATGAATTAATGTTCTTTTTACCCTTAATGCAAGGTGCCAAATACCCATAGGTAAGACTTGGAGAGTACCCAAAGATTAAGAGGCCAAAGGGTACTGAGAGATGCTGCATTGTGTGATAACTGAAGCCACTACCAAAGTTATATTCTGCCCATGAGTACTCAGATCCAGGGATTTCTCTCCATACAATTCCTTCTGGTAACTTTCCATCAACAGTGATTCCTGATTCAGCTGTGGTCTTGCTCACAATAATTGCCAGATTTGTTTCAAACTTATCTTGCCCTATGAGCTCATAAGCGGTGCCATAACGTTCAGTGCTTTGAATGTTGGTGAAGAAAGGATCAAAGGGTATGTCATTAAATGTACCACCCGTACCATAAAACAAAACCTGTATCTTCTCATTGGCATGGATGAATAGTGGTGATGATTTTGTAACTTCCAACTGCATCAACTCTCCAGCTACCACATTTCTGTTTTCTATCTTCTCCCCAGACTGGTATTCAATGCAAGTATCTTGGGCAGACATAATAAAAGCAATATCAGATTTAGGCTGGAAGGAAATGCCTGGTACAAAGAATGAGGATCCCCAGCTGGCCACTGGCAAGAGTTGTTCGTGTACATGACCACAATCTCCATTTCTCTGAGTACATGTGTGCCCACTGAGGACAGCCACAGGATGATCAGCAACTATCTTAGTGCCAGAGAGATCATCAGTACTCTGAATCTGGACAGCCTGTAAAGGTTCAAGGGTGAGTGTGAGCTTGCTGTCCTTTGGATAATTCTTTCCTTGGAAACTCACAGCTCCTTTTAGGTAGATATTAATAACAGTGGGGCTTTCATAGCCAATCACAGAGAACTCAGTGAAAGCTCCATCTGCCCCCCATGGAGGGGTAATTATATAATACTCAACTCCCCACAGACGCACTGGGTAAAGCAAAGCTGTGTCACTACTGCCGTATTTATAGCTGCGAGAGACCACTGTAACTCCAAAATCAGCTTTAATCACTATAGAACTTGGTGATGTGTTTGTCCCACTCATCTCTACATTTGTTGTTATAGGAATAGATATGGTTTCTCCCTCTCCAACCTTCACCTTTTTCCTAAAGTCAGATTTGTTAATGGTGACAGTGACAGAGGTTGATGGTTTAGTTCCGGTAACCAGAAGCTCCAGTTGTGGGGTCTCTTTGGGTTCATGATTCTGCATAAACACAGTAACAAACTCTCTGCCCAGTGAGGTTAATTCAGAGCCTGTAAAATATTAATGGGAATTGTTTTATTTTTCTTTAATTATTAATTAAGACAATTGTAATAATGACTCTATAGATCTGAAATACATTTTAATCTGATATATTTTGCTTAATTTGTGCTTTCTGAACATAGGTACTATATAAGTTAAATCAACAAATGATTTTATAATATGTAGTGACTGCATGATGATATCGAAGGCTGAGATAAACAAGGCAAATTTGGACTGAGAGAAAGCACATGAGAAAGTAGAATGATCATGAAGTACAAGAAAGTTATGAGTGAGAAAAAAACTAATGTTAAGAGTTAATGTTTCCATAGGGATGGTTACTGAGTTAATATTCAGTGACTTCATTGTAAGGCTTGATGTGTATCCGAGTGAAGTACATTGCTCCCTATGTTCCTCATATCAGAACTTACACATACATGGCAGATAATAAATTATCTTTATCTTTATTATGTCAAACTGTCTAGAAGACTCAAACAGAAATTATACTGGGGATAAAGAGACTTTTCTTAAAGGAGGAAGGTTGTCATGCCTACAATGGTAATGACACATTCTGGTGGGACAGAAAGCCCAACAGAGACCTAAATCAATTGTTCCTGACAATGTCCAGCCATGATTCAATGCCAGCAGACTCCTCGTGGAGAAACAATTCTACTTATCAAACAAAAATATATGTCAAATTGGTTATGATTCTAGTTTAGAAGCTGTTTTGCTTGGCATTGGCCTTTTCTGTTGCTGTTGATTTTTTACCATGGGATTTTAATTTTAAAACTAATCCTTTAAAGGTTTCTGCAACAATAAAGAAAATTATTACTGAAAACAATGTCTTGTGTTATAATTGTTACTCAAATAACCGTTAATTTAAAAATAATCCGAATTTATTCATAACAGATCAACAAAACAAAAATAAGCTGTTATTTATCTTTAACTGATATACTGAGAACAATGTTACTGAGCATCAGCCTGGAGCCCTCTATAGAGTGAGTAAAAAACAAATGGGATAAACCAATATTACATTTTATCAAAATTAATCAATTAAAAGGAATACATTTCCTTTATTTCTTTAGTCATCTAAAAGTCTTACTTTCTAAAAACTTGAATTACATTACCAATGTTATTATGTATAGCTTAAAAGTTTATATTTATTTTAAATAGACTATTTGTAGAAATCTGTTTGAACCCTTCAGTCAGAAGGACCCTGTTTTAAATGGGCGGTAAACACTTTGATATTGTAATGTAAAATGCTCAAGTATAATTATTGTTCATTCCATGTCAGAAATGATCAATCTCTATAAACATCCTTAAAGGGATACTAAACCCAGTTTTTCTTTAATAATTCAGATAGAGCATGCAATTATAAGCAACTTTCTAATTTACTCCTGCTATCAATTTTTCTTCATTCTCTTACTATCTATAATTAAAAACAGTAATTTAAAGCTTAGGAAAAGCTTCACATGAATGTGCAGATGAAAAGGTTAACACAAAAACAGCAATAACTTTTACTAGAAACATTTTTGCCAATATATCTATATTGCAAATATGTTTCTATTCAAAGATGTAATTCATCTATGTGCATTTAAATTTTGACTGGAATGTCCCTTTAAGTGCAAAAATAAAAAGGAACTAACTGATATTGTGGAAAGTGATATATAGGGCAAACTACAGGATAGTTAAAATGAGCATAAGAGGTACTAAGGAAAGACACTGACATAATGAGGCCTAGTTATCAACGTGTCTACTTACCTGCCTTTGCCGGCCCAATACGCCCGCCTAAGCTTGCCTACCATCGCCGCCGCGGACCTGAAAAATCTCGCCAAAGTTATAACAAAAACTGTCAAAAAGCCACGCACTAAGTATGGGGCGATGAGCAGCGGACTGTGATAGTTATCACTCATCTGATCTCGCTGCTCTTTGGCTTTTTGACAGCTTTATTGACAAGCTGTCACTAAGCACTCACACTAACTATACTGTTCTACCCCCTATACCGGCGACCCCGGAGCCCCCCGCAACTAAATAAAGTTATTAACCCCTAAACCGCCGCTCCCGGACACCGCCGAAACTATATTAAATGTATTAACCCCTAAACTGCCGCTCCCGGAGCCCACCGCCACCTACATAATACCTAGTAACCCCTATCCTGCCCCCCCTATACCGCTGCCACCTATAATAAATTTATTAACCCCTATCCTGCCCCCCTATACCGCCGCCACCTATAATAAATTTATTAACCCCTATCCTGCCCCCCTACACCGCCGCCACTATAATAAAATTATTAACCCCTAAACCTAAGTCTAACCCTAACACCCCCCTAACTTAAAAATTAATTAAATACATCTAAATAAATTTAAATCTTATTAAATTTATTATTCCTATTTAAAACTAAATACTTACCGTTAAAATAAACCCTAATAAAGCTACAATATAACTAATAATTATATTGTAGCTATTTATATTTATTTTACAGGTAACTTTGTATTTATTTTAGCTAGTTAGAATAGTTATTAAATAGTTAATAACTATTTAATAACTACCTAGCTAAAAGAAATACAAAATTACCTGTAAAATAAATCCTAACCTAAGTTACAATTAAACCTAACACTCTTCAGAATTATTCTGGAGAGGGCTTGAAAATCCGTGTTTGGCTGAGGAAGCAACAGCCAAAATCAATGCTCCTATTTCTGATCAAGAGATTATGTGTGCTATCAGAAATTTAAAATTGGAAAAAGCTTCTGGACCGGACTTTCTACCTAGTGAGTTCTATAAGATACTATCTCCTGTTCTAATCCCCCACTTAAGAAATCTTTTTAATCACTATTACATAGAAAAAAAACCTGTTTCATGGAATTTTGCCGCATCTACCACAGTTTTGATCTTGAAGCCAGGAAAGGACCCCGTGAAAAATGAGTCCTACCGCCCTATTGCGTTATTGAACACTGATTATAAGATACTATCTTCAATCCTAGCTAAGAGACTTCAGTGTGAGATTGGAGTTCTTATCGACAAAGACCAGGCAGGATTCCTCTCTAAACGTAACTTAGCGGCTAAGGTTAGAGAATTATTTCTTGTTCTCGATTATTTTCATAATTCGCAAGAAATTTCTGCATATGACCATCTTGATCTTGCAATTATCACGCTCGATGCAGAAAAAGCGTTTGATTCGGTACATCATCGACATATTCTAACTACATTGCTTAACTTTGGCTTTAAAGACAATTTTCTTTCTTTTATTGACAATCTATGTAATAACTCCTCTACCAAACTGGTCATTGGTAACTTAGAATCTAAGATAATTAAACTCCAGAGAGGTACGAGGCAAGGATGCCCATTATCACCCTTATTATTTGACTTAGCGATGGAATCCCTAGCTCTTAAAATCAGGCAATCTATTGAGGGAATAATAATTGGCTCGTCAGAGCAAAAAATCGCTTTATATGCTGATGATGTGTTGATTTATATGTCGGATACAGGAAAAAATATTCCAAGATTGCTGTCGATCATTAACTCCTTCGGGTCTTTCACTGGCTACAAGATCAATAACACGAAATCAGAATTACTATAGGTTAGGAAAAACGAGGCTTCTCCGCATATGATACCTTTTAAGGAGGTAATCTCCCATTTTAGGTATCTTGGAATTAATATATCAGCTGACCCAAAAGAGTGGTATGGTCTTAATATTCCTCCCATATTATCAAAGATAATAGAGTACTTGAATAGTTGGAAAAATCTTCCATTATCCCTATCAGGACGTATCGCTTTATTTAAGATGGTTTTACTCCCAAAAATTATTTTTCCTTTACAGAATATTCCGGTTATTCTAAAAGTGAAGGATTGGAAAAAATTGAACAGGGTTCTCAGATACTTTATATGGAAATGCAAGAGACCCCGTATCTCCTTAGACAAACTTTATCTTCCTAAAAATATGGGGGATTGGCCCTGCCTGATCTTAGCAAATATAGTTTAGTCTTTCTCGCACGCATAGTGATAGACTGGATTGAGAACAAAGATTATTTTACTAACAATAAACTTGAAAAAAACATTCTATATCCCTATAATCCCATAGCATTAATCCATTGTCCAGTACAATTAATCCCAAAGAAGGTGAAGTCTTTTAATTCGATATATGTAATAATACAAGCTTGGAAGAAATTTGGACAAAAAGTAAATATTGATCTTTCTATTCCAAAATTTCAATGTTTATGTGGCAATCCAGAATTTCAACAAGGAACACAATCTCGATTATTTCAGACCTGGCAGGAGAAAGGCCTAACTTTTATGGCTCAATTCATAGATCAAGATCAAGATACCTTATCAGTAAAATCATTCGATAGATTAAAGCAAGAGTTCCAATTGAATAATAAGGACTTTTTTTGCTTATTTACAGGCGAGACACTACCTCTTTTCTCTCACTGAGAAATTCGGATGGGTATGGTCATGGGGAAAATTAGATAACTGGCCTATTCTTGCAAAAAATGACTTAACCTCTGTTTCAATCTGGTATGAATTAGCGACTAGCTCTCAAGGAAATTCTAACTTAAGCCAGATAACGCAGAGATGGAATCTTATATATCCAGAATTAAATTTGGAGATAGAACAGGTAGAAAAATCTATATCTATAACAGCCCAGACTACCTTATCCGCAAGTTGGCGAGAATCACATATTAAACTATTATATAGATCTTACTACACTCCATTAAAGGGATATAAATGGCATAATCATGAATTCAATGTATGCCCAAAGTGTGCATATTTAGCAGCAGATATTGTTCACATGTTGTGGGCATGCCCGAAGATAAAACAGTTATGGCAAAAAGTAGAATTTTGGCTTAAAAAAACACTGAAGATACATCCTCTCTCTATCTCTCTGGCGGAAGTTGTTTTTCTTAGAGAATCGCCTATGGTTATTGAACATATGAAGGCTAGAAATGTGACAATTTTGGCAACAAGAAACTTAATTCTTAAGAACTGGCGTGGCCCCAGGATTTTTTTTCTTCTCTCTTTTTCCTTCTCTCTCCTCTTGCCCTCCTTCTCCCCTCCTCCTCTCCCCGTATTATAGCTATACACATCTCCCTTACCTCGATAATTTATCTGAGGAATATGAAACTGACCTTGAAGCGAACTGTTTACTATCTGAATGAATATAGTTGCTTTTCTTTCTTTTTAATTAAATGCATAAAATAAATAGAAAATACCTTCATTGAGTATAATAGGTATTAATTTATTAACAATTAATAAATTAATTAATTAATTTATTATCATTATTTGTTTAGTTAAGACAAATGCATCAATTCCTTTTGTAATATGTTATCAAACTAAGCCCTGCGTGGCACATTTTGTGTTTTGTACTCATGTTGGTCTATAAATAAATATTAAAAAAAAAAACTAACACTACACTATCATTAAATTAATTAAATAAATTACCTACAAATAACTACAATTAAATACAATTAAATAAACTAACTAAAGTACAAAAAATAAAAAAAGCTAAGTTACAAAAAATAAAAAAAATAAGTTACAAACATTTCAAAAATATTACAACAATTTTAAGCTACTTACACATAATCTAAGCCCCCTAATAAAATAACAAATCCCCCCAAAATAAAAAAAATGCCCTTCCCTATTCTACATTAAAAAGTTAACAGCTCAATTACCTTACCAGCCCTTAAAAGGGCCTTTTGCGGGGCATGCCCCAAAGAAAACAGCTCTTTTGCCTGCAAAATAAAAATACAACCCCCCAACATTAAAACCCACCACCCACATACCCCTACTCTAACCCAAACCCCCCTTAAATAAACCTAACACTACCCCCCTGAAGATCATCCTACCTTTAGCCGTCTTCAGCCAGTCGACCACCGATGGAACCGAAGAGGAGATCCGGAGCGGCAGAAGTCATCATCCAAGGGGCGCTGAAGAATTCGAGAGACGCCATCTTGGATGACGTCACTTAAAGGAACCGTCATTCATCGTTCAGTCGTCGGTGAAAGAAGATGGCTCCGCCTAGGCTCGTCTGAAGATGGCTCCGCTCCGCTCCAGATGGATGAAGAGTAAAGACGCCGCCTGGATGATGACTTCAATCGGATGGAAGACTTCTTCAGCGCCCCTTGGATGATGACTTCAGTTGGATGGAAGACTTCTTCAGCGCCCCTTGGATGATGACTTCTGCCGCTCCGGATCTCCTCTTCGGTTCCATCGGTGGTCGGCTGGCTGAAGACGGCTAAAGGTAGGATGATCTTCAGGGGGGTAGTGTTAGGTTTATTTAAGGGGGGTTTGGGTTAGAGTAGGGGTATGTGGGTGGTGGGTTTTAATGTTGCGGGGGTTGTATTTTTATTTTAGAGCTAAAAGAGCTGTTTTCTTTGGGGCATGCCCCGCAAAAGGCCCTTTTAAGGGCTGGTAAGGTAATTGAGCTGTTAACTTTTTAATGTAGAATAGGGTAGGGCATTTTTTTATTTTGGGGGGATTTGTTATTTTATTAGGGGGCTTAGATTAGGTGTAAGTAGCTTAAAATTGTTGTAATATTTTTGAAATGTTTGTAACTTATTTTTTTATTTTTTGTAACTTAGCTTTTTTATTTTTTGTACTTTAGTTAGTTTATATCATTGTATTTAATTGTAGTTATTTGTAGGTAATTTATTTAATTAATTTAATGATAGTGTAGTGTTAGGTTTAATTGTAACTTAGGTTAGGATTTATTTTA
Organism: Bombina bombina; assembly: GCF_027579735.1. NCBI lineage: Eukaryota > Metazoa > Chordata > Amphibia > Anura > Bombinatoridae > Bombina > Bombina bombina. The sequence goes on from NC_069506.1 coordinate 17,780,534, forward strand.
CAGGTAATTTTGTATTTCTTTTAGCTAGGTAGTTATTAAATAGTTAATAACTATTTAATAACTATTCTAACTAGCTAAAATAAATACAAAGTTACCTGTAAAATAAAAATAAATCTTAAGATAGCTACAATGTAATTATTAATTACATTGTAGCTATCTTAGGGTTTATTTTAAAGGTAAGTATATAGTTTTAAATAGGATTAATTTAGTTAATAAGAGTTATAACATTTAGATTTATTTAATTAATATTTAAGTTAGGGGGTGTTAGGGTTAGGGTTAGACTTAGGTCTAGGGGTTAATAATTTTATTATAGTTGCGGCGGTGTAGGGGGGCAGGATAGGGGTTAATAAATTTAATATAGGTGGCGGCGGTGTCCGGGAGCGGCGGTTTAGGGGTTAATAACTTTATTTAGTTGCGGCAGTGTAGGGGGGACAGATTAGGGGTTAATATGTATAATGTAGCTTGCGGTGGGCTCCGGGAGTGGCGGTTTAGGGGGGTAATACATTTATTTAGTTGCGGTGGTGTAGGGGGGGACAGATTAGGGGTGTTTAGACTTGGGGTACATGTTAGGGTGTTAGGTGTAGACAGCTCCCATAGGAATCAATGGGATGTCGGGCAGCAGCGAACATGAACTTTCGCTATGGTCAGACTCCCATTGATTCCTATGGGATCCGCCACCTCCAGGGCGGCGGTTTGAAAACCAGGTACGCTGGGCCGGAAAAGTGCCGAGCGTACCTGCTAGTTTTTTGATAACTAGCAAAAGTAGTCAGATTGTGCCAAACTTGTGTGCGGAACATCTGTAGTAATGTAACAATCGATCTGTGTCGGACTGAGTCCGGCGGATCGAAGCTTACATCACTAAATTCTACTTTTGCCGGTGTATAGGGCTTGATAACATAGGCAAATCAGCCTCGCCACAAATACGCTGCGGAATTCCAGCGTATTTGAGGTTGACGGCTTGATAACTAGGCCTCAATATCTCATACTTATCATATTTGGATTGCACATAATATTTATATTGAATTGAATACACTCTCACTTCATTGAGACCAAATGTCCCAGACAGTAAAACACAAGAGCCTAATTATTTCACTTATTTCATATTTTAAATTTGGTTTACAAAACAATAGCAAGCTTGTTGAAGCTATTATATATGATTGATGAAGAATATATACCAGACATATAGTGAATACTCACTTTCTTGGAGCATATCTTCTGGCTGCATTATGTGTACTGTACCTAAAGAGAATAAAAATAATATTTATTTCCGCTTTTCTTTGACCATAAAGACAAGTTTCTAATGCATCAAAATATGCAGTATTCTCAGATCTCTGTCACTCTATAAACTTTCTCTCTTTAGAGCTAGAGTTAGATTACAGGCTAGGCTTAGATTTAGGGCTCCATTTATTAAGCAGCGGATGCACTATAGAGAATCATGTCCTATTGACACTTGTTAAATCAACCTCAGAGTCAGGGTTAGATTTTTAATAACTTTTGAATTTATTTCAATAATCAAATGTGCTTTGTTCTCTTGGTATCCATTGTTGAATGTGCAGCAAACGATTACTGGGAGCTAGCTGAACACATCAGCTAAGCCAATGACAAGAAGTATATATGTGCAGCCACAAATCATCAGCTAGCTCCCAGTAGTCTTTACTTTACTGTATTGTCTCACTATGTTTAGTGAATTTTCCTATTAAATTCACAGTGAAATAAAAAGTGATAGAAGACCATACATTTGAGGGTGGTGGTAAATGTTTGTTTTGTCAACAAGTAACTTCACCCCTCTCTAACCTTATTCAAGTGGCCAGCTGGAATTTCAACTTACCCTCCTCAAATGGCCCAGTCAGTACAGGAGCTAGAATAAAAAAGAAACATTTCCATTAATTGCTAGATTTAAGGGTTAAATTCAGGGTAATGTTAGATTCTTCTGTTACTGCACCTACAGACCTCATGACAAACTACCCCACTTCTACTGTTACTGCACCTACAGACCTCATGACAAACTACCCCACTTCTACTGTTACTGCACCTACAGACCTCATGACAAACTACCCCACTTCTACTGTTACTGCACCTACAGACCTCATGACAAACTACCCCACTTCTACTGTTACTGCACCTACAGACCTCATGACAAACTACCTCACTTCTACTGTTACTGCACCTACAGACCTCATGACAAACTACACCACTTCTACTGTTACTGCACCTACAGACCTCATGACAAACTACCCCACTTCTACTGTTACTGCACCTACAGACCTCATGACAAACTACCCCACTTCTACTGTTACTGCACCTACAGACCTCATGACAATCTACCGAACTTCTACTGTTATTGCACCTACAGACCTCATGACAAACTACCCCACTTCTACTGTTACTGCACCTACAGACCTCATGACAATCTACCGAACTTCTACTGTTACTGCACCTACAGACCTCATGACAAACGACCCCACTTCTACTGTTACTGCACCTACAGACCTCATGACAAACTACACCACTTCTACTGTTACTGCAACTACAGACCTCATGACAAACTACACCACTTCTACTGTTACTGCACCTACAGACCTCATGACAAACTACACCACTTCTACTGTTACTGCACCTACAGACCTCATGACAAACTACACCACTTCTACTGTTACTGCACCTACAGACCTCATGACAAACTACACCACTTCTACTGTTACTGCACCTACAGACCTCATGACAAACTACCTCACTTCTGTTACTGTACCTACAGACCTCATGACAAACTACCCCACTTCTGTTACTGTACCTACAGACCTCATGACAAACTACCCCACTTCTACTGTTACTGAACCTACAGACCTCATGACAAACTACCTCACTTCTACTGTTACTGCACCTACAGACCTCATGACAAACTACCTCACTTCTACTGTTACTGCACCTACAGACCTCATGACAAACTACCCCACTTCTACTGTTACTGCACCTACAGACCTCATGACAAACTACCTCACTTCTACTGTTACTGCACCTACAGACCTCATGACAAACTACCTCACTTCTACTGTTACTGCACCTACAGACCTCATGACAAACTACCTCACTTCTACTGTTACTGCACCTACAGACCTCATGACAAACTACCTCACTTCTACTGTTACTGCACCTACAGACCTCATGACAAACTACACCACTTCTACTGTTACTGCACCTACAGACCTCATGACAAACTACCTCACTTCTACTGTTACTGCACCTACAGACCTCATGACAAACTACCTCACTTCTACTGTTACTGAACCTACAGACCTCATGACAAACTACACCACTTCTACTGTTACTGCACCTACGGACCTCATGACAAACTACACCACTTCTGTTACTGCACCTACAGACCTCATGACAAACTACCTCACTTCTACTGTTACTGCACCTACAGACCTCATGACAAACTACCTCACTTCTACTGTTACTGCACCTACAGACCTCATGACAAACTACCTCACTTCTACTGTTACTGCACCTACAGACCTCATGACAAACTACCCCACTTCTACTGTTACTGCACCTACAGACATCATGACAAACTACCCCACTTCTACTGTAATTGCACCTACAGACCTCATGACAAACTACCTCACTTCTACTCTGACTTCACCTACAGACCTCATAACAAACTACCCACTTCTACTGTTACTGAACCTACAGACCTCATGACAAACTACACCACTTCTACTGTTACTGCACCTACGGACCTCATGACAAACTACCTCACTTCTACTGTTACTGCACCTACAGACCTCATGACAATCTACTGAACTTCTACTGTTACTGCACCTACAGACCTCATGACAAACTACCCCACTTCTACTGTGACTGCACCTACAGACTTCATGACAAACTACCCCACTTCTACTGTTACTGCACCTACAGACCTCATGACAAACTACCCCACTTCTACTGTTACTGCACCTACAGACCTCATGACAATCTACCGAACTTCTACTGTTACTGCACCTACAGACCTCATGACAAACTACCCCACTTCTACTGTGACTGCACCTACAGACTTCATGACAAACTACCCCACTTCTACTGTTACTGCACCTACAGACCTCATGACAAATTACACCACTTCTACTGTTACTGCACCTACAGACCTCATGAGAAACTACCCCACTGCTACTGTTACTGCACCTACAGACCTCATGAAAAACTACCCCACTTCTTTTGTTACTGCACCTACAGACCTCATGACAAACTACCTCACTTCTACTGTTACTGCACCTACAGACCTCATGACAAACTACACCACTTCTACTGTTACTGCACGTACAGATCTCATGACAAACTCCCCCACTTCTACTGTTACTGCACCTACAGACCTCATGACAAACAACCCCACTTCTACTGTTACTGAACCTACAGACTTCATGACAAACTACCTCACTTCTGTTACTGCACCTACAGACCTCATGACAAACTACCTCACTTCTACTGTTACTGCACCTACAGACATCATGACAAACTACACCACTTCTACTGTTACTGCACCTACAGACCTCATGACAAACTGCACCACTTTCTCTGTTGCTGCACCTACAGACCTCATGACAAACTACACCACTTCTGTTAATGCACCTACAGACCTCATGACAAACTACACCACTTCTGTTACTGCACCTACAGACCTCATGACAAACTACACCACTTCTATTGTTACTGCACCTACAGACCTCATGACAAACTACACCACTTTCTCTGTTGCTGCACCTACAGACCTCATGACAAACTACACCACTTCTGCTAATACACCTACAGACCTCATGACAAACTACACCACTTCTGTTAATACACCTACAGACCTCATGACAAACTACACCACTTCTGTTAATATACCTACAGACCTCATGACAAACTACACCACTTCTGTTAATACATCTACAAACCTCATGACAAACTACACCACTTCTGTTACTGCACCTACAGACCTCATGACAAACTACACAACTTTCTCTGTTGCTGCACCTACAGACCTCATGACAAACTACACCACTTCTGTTACTGCACCTACAGACCTCATGACAAACTACACCACTTCTGTTAATACACCTACAGACCTCATGACAAACTACACCACTTCTGTTAATACACCTACAGACCTCATGAAAAACTACACCACTTCTGTTACTGCACCTACAGACCTCATGACAAACTACACCACTTCTGTTAATACACCTACAGACCTTATGACAAACTACACCACTTCTGTTACTGCACCTACAGACCTCATGACAAACAACACCACTTCTGTTACTGCACCTACAGACCTCATGACAAACTACACCACTTCTACTGTTACTGCACCTACAGACCTCATGACAAACTACACCACTTCTGCTAATACACCTACAGACCTCATGACAAATTACACCACTTCTGTTAATACACCTACAGACCTCATGACAAACTACACCACTTCTGTTAATACACCTACAGACCTCATGACAAACTACACCACTTCTGTTACTGCACCTACAGACCTCATGACAAACTACACCACTTCTGTTACTGCACCTACAGACCTCATGACAAACTACACCACTTCTGTTACTGCACCTACAGACCTCATGACAAACTACACCACTACTGTTACTGCACCTACAGCCCTCATGACAAACTACACCACTTCTGTTACTGCACCTACAGACCTCATGACAAACTACACCACTTCTGTTACTGCACCTACAGACCTCATGACAAACTACACCACTTCTGTTACTGCACCTACAGACCTCATGAAAAACTACACCACTTCTGTTACTGCACCTACAGACCTCATGACAAACTACACCACTTTCTCTGTTGCTGCACCTACAGACCTCATGACAAACTACCCCACTACTGTTACTGCACCTACAGACCTCATGACAAACTACACCACTACTGTTACTGCACCTACAGACCTCATGACAAACTACACCACTTTCTCTGTTGCTGCCTATACATTTAAGCTAATTGTTTTGTGTGAAAAATCTTGTAGCAATATAACAACTCAAAAATTGTGCAATTCAAAAAAGCTTTCAAGCTCTCCCTCATCACAAGCATGAGTTGCAAGTTAAGCTCCGTTATAACGCATTCAGCCACATTTTTGAACTGTTTGCTTTGTGGTACATAGTGGCCTAGATTACAGTTGGAGGAAAATGTGTGCAATATTTGTGTTTGATTTGATTTAACCATACACGTTAATAAGCACACGTATTAAAGGTTGAAGGTAAAAATATTGTGATTAGGATGCTCAAACGGGCAATTTGCGTAATTGCAATCGCATAATCGCAATTCCCCATAGAATTTAATGGATCCTTGTTTTCATACCAACAAACTAACAGCCACAGCTCGTGCAACCCTGATTGCAACACAGCATTGATATATATGTATATTAATGTATACAAATATATTTATGTGTTTATATGTGTATATATGTATATATATATATATATGTTTTGAAATACATATATACAAATGTAAATACATAAATATATTTATTTATATTTTATATATATCTATACATTAATATACATTTATATTTTTAGACATACAAATATGAGTAAATGTTTTTTTTAATGGATCCCTAAGTAAAGGCACTTTAGGCCAGCTTCTTTTCTAACACCTGACATCAAATAAATTAGAACCCTTATAACTTTTTAATGTAAAATAGTTAATTAGAAATATATATCAGACAGTGTTAATATGAGTGTTACTGTACTGAACAATGTATTTTTCATGTGTCTTGTTATACTTAATTTCACTTTACAAGAGGTCTGAGGTTGCGGTGTTTACTTGTGACTTCCAACTTGTAATATCATTGTTGTTTAACATGCGCCTGAAAAGGTGCGTTTTTCCCCCCAACGTGAGCAAATAGAGCATTGTGCTCCACTTGTATTGTAGCCCACAATGAGTTCCACTGGAAGGATACCATAAATAATAAAACACTTTTGTTTAATGTCCAAAGTTGTGCTTTTCTAAAAGCTATTAAATGTAGTCTATATCTAGGGTTATAGGTATGGACAGTTGCGTTATTATGTCACTTAATAAATATTTACCTTACTGTATTGTCTCACTATGTTTAGTGAATTTTATTAGTAAATTCACCACGAAATAAAAGTGACAGAAGAGCATACATTCGAAAGTGGTGGTAAACGTGTGTTCTATCAACAAGTAACTTCAACCCTCTATAACCTTATTGAACGTACTTTACTGGCCAGTTAGAATTTCAACTTACCCTCCACAACTGACCCAGTCAGCACTGGAGCTAGAATACAAAAAAACATTAATTTAAATATGTTGGAGAAAATATTTTTAATAATAAAATTAAATAAAAAGCAATATTTAAAATACAATATAAAAAGTAATAAATATTCTTTTTACCCTTGATGCAAGGTGCCAAATACCCATAGGTAAGACTTGAAGAACACCCAAAGATCAGGAGGCCAAAGGGTACTGAGAGATGCTGCATTGTGTGATAACTGAAGCCACTACCAAATTTATATTCTGCCCATGAGTACTCAGATCCAGGGATTTCTCTCCATACAATTCCTTCTGGTAACTTTCCATCAACAGTGATTCCTGATTCAGCTGTGGTCTTGCTCACAATAATTGCCAGATTTGTTTCAAACTTATCTTGCCCTATGAGCTCATAAGCGGTGCCATAGTGTTCAGTGCTTTGAATGTTGGTGAGCAAAGGGTCAAAGGGTATGTCATTAAATGTACCACCCGTACCATAAAACAAAACCTGTATCTTCTCATTGGCATGGATGAATAGTGGAGATGATTTTGTAACTTCCAACTGCATCAACTCTCCAGCTACCACATTTCTGTTTTCTATCTTCTCCCCAGACTGGTATTCAATGCAAGTATCTTGGGCAGACATAATAAAAGCAATATCAGATTTAGGCTGGAAGGATATCCCTGGTACAAAGAATGAGGATCCCCAGCTGGCCACTGGCAAGAGCTGTACGTACACATGACCACAATCTCCATTTTTCTCAGTACATGTGTGACCACTGAGGACAGCCACAGGATGATCTGCAACTACCTTAGTGCCAGAGAGATCATCAGTACTCTGAATCTGTATAGCCTGGAAAGGTTCAAGGGTGAGTGTGAGCTTGCTGTCCTTGGGATAATCCTGTCCTTGGAAACTCACAGCTCCTTTTAGGTAGATATTAATAACAGTGGGGCTTTCATAGCCAATCACAGAAAACTCAGTGTAAGCTCCATCTGCCCCCCATGGAGGGGTAATGATATAATACTCAACTCCCCACAGACGCACTGGGTAAAGCAAAGCTGTGTCACCGCTGCCATCTTTATAACTGCGAGAGACCACTGTGACTCCAAAATCAGCTTTAATCACTATAGAATTTGGTGATGTGTCTGTGCCGCTCATCTCTACATTTGTTGTGATTGGAACTGATATTGTCTCTCCATTTCCAACCTTCACCTCCTTCCTAAAGTCAGATTTGTTAATGGTGATAGTGACAGAGGTAGACGGTTTAGTGCCAGTAACCAGAAGTTCCAGTTGTGGGGTCTCTTTGAATTCATGATTCTGCATAAACACAGTAACAAACTCTCTGCCCAGTGAGGTCACTTCAGAGCCTGCAAAATATTAATGGTAAAAACATTTTTTTTTTTTTTTTTGTTAAGCTTTAAATAAGACAAGTGGAATAATTTCTCTATAGATCTGAAATTTTAATTTGATATATTTTGTTTAACGTGTATTTTTTACATGAATTACTGTGGGCTAGATTATGAGTGGTGCGCTACCTGTAACATGACTGAAATAGAGTGCATAATACAAGTTAAAAGTAAATGTGTTCGCTTGAATACAATTTAATTTAACGTTGGTATAGCGCAATATGTATTTATATTTGTATATACAGTATGTATTTACTGACATATATATATACATATAAACACACAACTACATATGTTTGCATATATAGACATATATATATATATTATATATATATATATATATATATATATATATATATATATATATATATATATATATATATATATATATATATATATATATATATATATATATATATATGTGTGTGTGTGCATTGGCGCCCTTTGTGGTCAAGTAGCTGAAAACATAACAAATCATATTTATACAATATTTAATAAGTGTTTAACTGTGTATGTATTGTAAATATTTCACATTCCAGTGTTCTTTACATAGGGGAATATGTTCTAAGAATTTTAAATATATATATATGTAAATGTAAATATTGATACCTTTATATATCATCAGATATTTATAGAAATATTTATTTAAGAATAAATAGAATATATTCTTATATTTTCAGAACAATGGAAGGTGACAAATTAATAATTCATGTTGAGTTTAGCGCACTTGAATAAATGTGATCGGGTTAGCTTGCCAGTATGGTGTTATTTTTTTTTTTTTTTTTGCAGTTTTCGTGCTCCATTGAAGTTTATGGGAGAATACGTTAACACGATATTCAAATTTAAAAGTTTTGCGTGCATCTGGTCTTCTTTTCCCCCCTAACTTTTACTTTCAACTTGTTATATGAACGCACCCCGACACGTGCAAAAAGCTTCCGTCTAGCGAAGTTAACGAGTGAGCAGGAGTGCAAAATAGAGCTCCACTCATAATCTAGTCCAATATATTACTTTATAAAATGTATTGTCTGCGTGATAATATCAAAGGCAAACTGGAACTGAGAGAAGGAAAGGATATGAGTGAGAAATAAAGAAAAGTGAATCTTAAGAGGAAGGAAAATGGACACGTCACTCGCATGGCGGATAAATAACTTATCTTAATCTTTATGTCAAACTGCCCAGAAGAAAATCAAACAGAAATTGCACTGGGGATATACACACTGTTCTTAAAGGGACATGAACCCCCGCAAAAAAAAAATCATGATTCAGTTACAGCATCATTTTCAAACAACTTTCCAATTTATTTATATTGCCAATTGTGCTTAATTTTCTTTGTTTAAGGAGCAGCAATTCAGTACTGTGAGATAGCTGAGCACAATGACAAGAGGCACTTATATGCAGCCACTAATCAGCAACTAGATCCTACCTCCTGAGCCTACCTAGTTATACTTTTGAAGTTTATTAAACTTGTTAGTGTAGTCCTTTGGTGTAATTTATCATCAGGTTTTATTACACGGGTCACATAAGTGTAAAATATGGCAGTACTTGGTGTGCACACAAAAAAGGAACTAACTGGTATTGCAGAAACCTATATATAGGGCAAACTATATGATAGTGAAGATAAGTGTAAGAGGTACTAAGGAGAGACACTGAAATAGTATCCCCTACTATTTTTGTGGAATGTTTAGTGCCTGCTGGATAAATATCCATATTAAATTTTACACCTAATATTTATATTGAATATAATACACTATTATTTCATTGAGACCAAAGGTCCCAGTCAGTAAAACACAGGAGACTAATCATTTCACTCATGTCATATTTTTAGATTTAATTTAAAAAACTATACACAGCATGTGGAAGTGCCTCCAAAACTAAATGTTCCTGAAAGTTTAGAAGCTATTATGTAAAGTTGTTGCTGAGCAGATACCAGACATATTGTGAATACTCACTTTCCTGGAGCATATCTTCTGCCTGGATTGTATGTACTGTAAATATAATAAGCATAATTTTTATTTCCACATTATAAATACAAGTTTCTGATACATTAAATATGAACTATAATCAGATATCTCACCATCCACACCTTCCCCATCTCTCTCAATCTCTCTTTAGATTTAGACTTTGATTTGTGGTTAAGAGTTAGATTCAGATGGGATTAAGTTTAGTGTTATGGGTTCACATTATTTCTCTTTTTTTCAGTGTAATATTTTAAGAATACATAATTGTTGGACCAAAAGTCAGTGTCTAGTAGACAAAATTGGTGGGGCTAGGATGGAATCATCCAGTAGGGAAAGAGATATAGGTGAATCAGATGTCCCAATATTTTATAGTACCACAAAAAGTGAGAGAGAAGCTTTGATGTATTTACAAATATGACTTTTAGAAATATACAAACTTTATTTGTATTTGTTTTCACAGTACAAAAGAGAAGGATGTAAAAAGCTGTTATTGGTCAGGATTATCAGCTTTTTTAATTAAAAGTGTATTTAGTTCTACCTTCAGCTAGAAAAGTTGTCTCATATAACAACAGAGACATTTACAAATTATTGAACAGAATAAGTTTCAGTGTGTACAAAACTAGAAGTAAATATATGTTATAGTGAGCTGAGACAATCATATATTAGTTTATATTAACTTCACAGTGAGCGATTAAGCAGTGCTTGGTGTTTCCATGTTTAACTGACCATCCACTGTTGTATTGCTTTCCATTAGAAAGATCTCATGGATAACTCAACATTCTGTCTTTCTTCTTGTTGTATTCCAACAGAACTACTGTCAGTGATGTGAAAGTGTTTGTGTCTGGGTCCAGATGCATGTGTATGTGTTACATATGTGTGTCAATATGTATTTGTTACATATGTGTGTCTATATGTATGTGTATGTGTTACATATGTGTGTCAATATGGATGTGTATGTGTTACATATGTGTGTCTATATGCATGGGTATGTGTTACATATGTGTGTCTATATGTTTGCGTATGTGTTACATATGTGTGTCTATATGTATTTGTTACATATGTGTGTCTATATGTATGTGTATGTGTTACATATGTGTGTCAATATGGATGTGTATGTGTTACATATGTGTGTCTATATGTATGTGTATGTGTTACATATGTGTGTCAATATGTATGTGTTACATATGTGTGTCTATATGTATGGGTATGTGTTACATATGTGTGTCTATATGTTTGTGTATGTGCTACATATGTGTGTCTATATGTATGTGTATGTGTTACATATGTGTGTCTATATGTATGGGTATGTGTTACATATGTGTGTCTATATGTATGGGTATGTGTTACATATGTGTGTCTATATGTTTGTGTATGTGTTACATATGTGTGTCTATATGTATGTGTTACATATGTGTGTCAATATGTATATGTTACATATGTGTGTCTATATGTATGGGTATGTGTTACATATGTGTGTCTATATGTTTGTGTATGTGTTACATATGTGTGTCTATATGTATATGTATGTGTTACATATGTGTGTGTATATGTATGGGTATGTGTTACATATGTGTATCTATATGTATGTGTATGTGTTACATATGTGTGTCTATATGTATGTGTATGTGTTACATATGTGTGTCTATATTTATGTGTATGTGTTACATATGTGTGTCTTTATGTATGTGTATGTGTTACATATGTGTGTCAATATGTATGTGTATGTGGTACATATGTGTGTCTATATGTATGTGTATGTGTTACATATGTGTGTCTATATGTATGTGTATGTGTTACATATATGTGTCTATATGTATGTGTATGTGTTACATATGTGTGTCTATATGTATGTATATGTGTTAAATATGCGTGTCTATATGTATGTGTATGTGATACATATGTGTGTCTATATGTATGTGTATGTGTTACATATATGTGTCTATATGTATGTGTTACATATGTGTGTCTATATGTATGTGCATGTGTTACATATATGTGTATATATGTATGTGTTACATATGTAAGTCTATATGTATGCATATGTGCTACATATATGTGTCTATATGTACGTGCATCTGTTACACTTAATTCAAACAGGTTAGAAGCCCAAACTATTTTAGTTACAAATTGTTGCTCTGTTTCTCCAGTACACTTCTCTAAGTACAAGAAATTATAAAATAAAAGGAATTAACTTTGTGCTGTAATATTATTGAGTTATTACATCCGAAATGCACAGGAATGTGCTTAATAAGCTAACCGGATCCAAAGAGGCATCTGGTAGACTCACAACCAGCACAGCAGCAAGCGCAATCCTCGTCCCACAGTATGAGGATTGGGAGTCCAGGGCCTCTATTTATCAAGCTGTCAACCACAAATACGCTGGAATTCCGCAGCGTATTTGTGGCGAGCCTGATTCGCCGTAGTTATCAAGCCCTACAGACCAGCAAAAGTAGAATATAGTGATGTAACATACGATCCGGCGGACTCAGTCCGACACAGATCGATGGTTACGTCACTCCAGATGTTCCGAACGCAAGTTCGGCACAATCTGACTACTTTTGGTAGTTATCAAAATCCTACAAGGTACGCTCGCCACTTTTCCTGCCCAGCGTACCCGGTTTTCAATCCGCCGCCCTGGAGGTGGTGGATGCCATAGGAATCAATGGGAGTCTGACAGCAGCAAAAGCTTACGTTCGCTGCTGCCCGATATCCCATTGATTCCTATGGGAAATGTTAAGGTAGGAAAAATCCTATTGGCTGATGCAATCAGCCAATAGAATTGAGCTCGCATTCTATTGGCTGTTCCAATCAGTTAATAGAATGCAAGCTCAATCCTATTGGCTGATCGGATGATGCCATTTAAAGCAACCTTCATTCGTCGTTAGTCGTCGGCCGAGATGGATGCTCCGCGTCGGATGTCTTGAAGATGGACCCGCTCCGCTCTGGATGGATGAAGATAGAAGATGCCACCTGGATGAAGCCTTCTGCCCGTCTGGAGGTCCTCTTCTGCCCGAATCGTATGAAGACTTCTGCCCCTCTGGAGGTCCACTTGTTCCCGGCTGGGTGAAGACGGTTCAAGGTAGAGTGATCTTCAAGGGGGTAGTGTTAGGTTTTTTTAAGGGGGGTTTGGGTGGGTTTTAGAGTAGGGTTGGGTGTGTGGGTGGTGGGTTTTACTGTTGGGGGGGTTGTATTTCTTTTTTTACAGGTAAAAGACCTGATTACTTTGGGGCAATGCCCCGCAAAAAGCCCTTTTAAGGGCTATTTGTAATTTAGTATAGGGTATAGGGAATTTTATTATTTTGGGGGGCTTTTTTATTTTATTTGGGGGATTAGAGTAGGTGTAATTAGTTTAAAGTTCTTGTAATTCTTTTTTTATTTTCTGTAATTTAGTGTTTGTTTGTTTTTGTACTTTAGTTAATTTTATTTAATTGTAATTAGTTTTATTTAATTGTAGTTAATGTATTTAATTATTTTAATTATGGTGTAGTGTTAGGTGTAATTGTAACTTAGGTTAGGTTTTATTTTACAGGTACTTTTGTACTTATTTTAGCTAGGTAGTTATTAAATAGTTAATAACTATTTAGTAACTATTCTACCTAGTTAAAATAAATACAAACTTGCCTGTAAAATAAAAATAAAACCTAAGCTAGATACAATGTAACTATTAGTTATATTGTAGCTATCTTAGGGTTTATTTTACAGATAAGTATTTAGTTTTAAATAGGAATTATTTAGTTATTAATAGTAGGTTTTATTTAGATTTATTTTAATTATATTTAAGCTAGGGGGTGTTAGGGTTAGACTTAGGTTTAGGGGTTAATAAATTTAGTATAGTGTTTGCGATGTGGGAGGGCCTCGGTTTAGGGGTTAATAGGTAGTTTATTGGTGTTAGTGTACTTTTTAACACTTTAGATATGAGTTTTATGCTACAGCTCTGTAGTGTAAAACTCATAACTACTGACTTTAGAATGCGTTACGAATCTTGCAGGATAGGCTGTATCGCTCACTTTTTGGCCTAAAAATAAAAGCTTGTAATACCAGCGCAATGGAAGTCCCATTGAAAAAAGACTTTACGAAAATTGCGTACCTACAAGACTCGTAATACCAGCGGTAGTGAAAAAGCAGCGTTATGAGCCTTAACGCTGCCTTTTTACTCATAACGCAAAACCCGTGATCTAGCCGATATTTTTTATAATTTACAATATGCTAGCACAAAATACAGTCATTGTTACAAATTGTTATAGAGATGTCATTGAAACAGTATAAGGGCCACTTTATATGGAGTATTATATATGTTTACTTATTGCCAGACACTGGCTTTTCTATTCTGTTTGTCCATTCTCCTACAGATAAAAAAAATAACTTTTAATAAAATTGCAAAAACAAACAATAAAGCCAGAATGTGTGTAATTCAATAACTTCATAATTTTTGCCATTTTATTATTATAAAGACACATATTTACTATTGCATATCCTTACTATTGTATATCTTTACTATTTGATATACTTTTTAACATGTGGGAATGGCTGGGTGTTGAGATTTGGAACTGAGAATAAAAAGAAAAGAATATAACAGTATAGAAGCTGGTTATTACATATGGTTAAAAGGGAGGATTCATGGATCAAACAACGCATTTAATTCTAAGAGACTTTTCAACTTAATTATTATCAAAATTATTTCAATGCACTACTGGGAGCTCTGGGGATTGGTGACTATACACGTATGCCTCTTCTCATTGGCTCACTAGATTTTATTATCACTCTTAAATGAACCTCTCAAAACCTCATCTTATCCCTAAAATGTGGTCTTCAGTTTTGGTTGAATTAATATTCAAACATCTCTAGCCATCTAATGTAAACAATAAAGTTAACGATGACTCTTCCACATTACCTTAATTGTTATGTTTTCCGATTTTTAAATTATTGTAAAATTTATATTTTTTAATGGGTTCCTTCCAGTAGAAGTTTTAGAGTAAGAAGTTTATTTTGTTTCTTTTGGTAGACGCATCTTGAACCAGAGAATTACAGGGGTCAAGAGTTTTCATATGGCAGTCATATTGCCAGATTTCCCTATGGTGAATGTCTTATGGTGGTTGGGATCATTATATAGTAGCAGGTGCCGTGGCTGGGTGTCTTGTAGTGAATGGTTATTGAAGTCCATTTCTCCAGGAAAGGTTATAAGGGAAGTTAGATGACCAGAGAGTCCAACTCCAGCAGATATGTATAGATATTTATGACAGGGGTAATGGCAATGCAAATTAGTTACAATATATGGTTAATTTCAGTTTTTAAAAGTCTTTGCTTTATAATGGTACAGAGAATCCCCCCCAAGTAATTAAAAATAAATCATATCAGTGAATTATGATTTATTTTAGAGACAAAGCACTAAAACGTAATGACACAACGTTGTACTAGCACTTGTGTATAAAGGGTACACTGATGCCTAAGTTATATAGGTACAATTGCTTAATTTATACACCCACTTGCATAATTTGACTTGTAATTACAAGGTGTTTACTGTCCCTTTAAAGCATTGTTGTTGTTTTTTTAAACACTTTGTTATAATGTATTGGCTACTGACTATCTTAAAGTACACAATAAATTGTTAAAAAAAGAGTGTAAAATACCTTCCCACGTTACTGGTCCCTGAATTTGCATCCCTGGCTCCGCTAGTTCTAGAAAAGGAAATGGTCAACTCATTAAACGTTTCATGGAGGCGTTTCACATGTGGCATCTATTTGTCATTGGTACAACTCTTTATACAAATCTTCTTGATTCACACAGTCTAGACTCTAGCTTAATACATTTAACAACTTTACACATATCCGCAAATTCTCTTCAAGGAATATGAAACCCACAAATTTTCTTTCATGATTCAGATTGAGCAGAAATGTTAAATAACTTTCTAATTTACTTCTATTATCAATTTTTCTTTGTACTCTTGGCATCTTTTGTTAAATAGCAGGGATGTATGCTTAGGAGTCGTCCCTTTTCTGGAGCACTATATGGCAGCTTTTTTGCAAGAATGTTATCCATTTGCAAGAGCACTAGATGGCAGCACTATTTCCTGCCAAGTAGTGCTCTAGATGCTACCTAGGTATCTCTTAAATACAGAATATCATAGGAACAAAGCAAATTTGATGATAGATGTAAATTGGAATTGCTTTTAAAATCATAGGATGAGCAGCTCTCATCCTATTCGCTGTTCAAATCAACCAATAGGCTTGAACTCTCATCCTATTGGCTGATTGGAACAGCCAATATGATGAGATCTGCTCAAATCCTATTGGCTGATTGAAATCTTTTAGCCAATAGGAATGCAAGGGCTGCCATCTTGGATGACGTCACTTGCATTCAAGTTCCAGTTTACGGCGGTGACCGTATTGAAGAGGAGCTCCGCGCAGGATGTCTTCATGATGGACCCGCTCCGGATGGATGGGAAGTCGTCAACCAGGATGGATGTTCCGCGTCGGCGGGATGAAGATGGATCCGGAAGAAAGAAGATTAAAGATGCCGCTTGATAGAAGACTTCAGCACGATGATGGACCTCTTCAGCGCCCGCTTGGATCAAGACTTCAGCCAGATGATGGACCTCTTCAGCGCCCGCTTGGATCAAGACTTCAGCCCGATGATGGACCTCTTCAGCCCGATGATGGACCTCTTCAGCCCCCGCTTGGGCTTGGATGAAGACTTCGGAGCCTCCTCTGGACGGATCGGTGATACCCGGCGTGGTGAAGATAAGGTAGGGAGATCTTCAAGGGCTTAGTGTTAGGTTTATTTAAGGGGGGTTTGGGTTAGATTAGGGGTATGTGGGTGGTGGGTTGTAATGTTGGGGGGGGTATTGTATGTTTTTTTTTTACAGGCAAAAGAGCAAAATTCTTTGGGGCATGCCCCGCAAAAGGCCCTTTTAAGGGCTGGTAAGGTAAAAGAGCTTTTCTATTTTTATTTTAGAATAGGGTAGGGCATTTTTTTATTTTGGGGGGCTTTGTTATTTTATTAGGGGGCTTAGAGTAGGTGTAATTAGCTTAAAATTGTTGTAATATTTTTATAATGTTTGTAAATTATTTTTTTATTTTTTGTAACTTAGTTCTTTTTTTATTTTTTGTACTTTAGTTAGTTTATTTAATTGTATTTATTTGTAGGTATTTTATGTAATTAATTTATTGATAGTGTAGTGTTAGGTTTAATTGTAACTTAGGTTAGGATTTATTTTACAGGTCATTTTGTAATTATTTTAACTAGGTAGTTATTAAATAGTTATTAACTATTTAATAGCTATTGTACCTGGTTAAAATAAATACAAAGTTACCTGTAAAATAAATATTAATCCTAAAATAGCTACAATATAATTATAATTTATATTGTAGCTATATTAGGGTTTATTTTACAGGTAAGTATTTAGCTTTAAATAGGAATATTTTATTTAATAAGAGTTAATTTATTTCGTTAGATAAAAATTATATTTAACTTAGGGGGGTGTTAGTGTTAGGGTTAGACTTAGCTTTAGGGGTTAATAAATTTATTGGAGTAGCGGTGAGTTCCGGTCGGCAGATTAGGGGTTAATACTTGAAGTTAGGTGTCAGCGATGTTAGGGAGGGCAGATTAGGGTTTAATACTATTTATTATAGGGTTATTGAGGCGGGAGTGAGGCGGATTAGGGGTTAATACATTTATTATAGTGGCGGCGAGGTCCGGTCGGCAGATAAGGGGTTAATAAGTGTAGGTAAGGTAGCGGCGACGTTGGGGGGGCAGATTAGGGGTTAATAAATATAATATAGGGGTCGGCGATGTTAGGGGCAGCAGATTAGGGGTACATAGGGATAATGTAGGTTGCGGCGGTGTGCGGTCGGCAGATTAGGGGTTAAAAAAATGTAATAGAGTGGCGGCGATGTGGGGGGACCTCGGTTTAGGGGTACATAGGTAGTTTAGGGGTGTTGTACTTTAGAGCACAGTAGTTAAGAGCTTTATAAACCGGCATTAGCCCAGAAAGCTCTTAACTCCTGGCTTTTCTCTGCGGCTGGAGTTTTGTCGTTAGATTTCTAACGCTCACTTCAGCCAAGACTCTAAATACCGGGGTTAGAAAGATCTCATTGAAAAGATAGGATACGCAAATGGCGTAAGGGGATCTGCAGTATGGAAAAGTTGCTGCTGGAAAGTGAGCGTTAGACCCTTACCTACACGACTCTAAATACCAGCGGTAGCCCAAAACCAGCGTTAGAAGCCCCTAACGCTGGTTTTAACGGCTAACGCAAAACTCTAAATCTAGGCGTTAGCGTTTTTTTTCTTTTGGTAATGTAGTACTTTTAATAAGGTTAAATAGTATTTTGAAATAATTTGAGTACAGTTAGGGTTTTTTAATATGTAATTTAGTTCATTTAATTGCTAGTTTAATTTAATTGTAGGATAATAGTTAGGGTAGGTTAATTAATAGTTTAAAAATAGTTTATTTTAATTCTACAGGTAGGTTTAAATTTATTATAAGTTAGGGATGTTGTAATTTTAATTTAAAGTTAGCGGCTTGTTAGGTTTAGGGGTTAATAGCTTAATTTAGATTATGGCGATGTGGTGGGCTGGCGGTTTAGGGGTTAATAGGTTTAGTTAGTGGTAGTGATGTGGGAGGCCAGAGGTTTAGGGGTTAATACATTTATTTAGTGGCGGTGGGGTCCGGGAGCAGCGGGATAGGGGTTAATATCTTTATTTAGGTGGCGGTGGGGTCGAGGAGCGGCAGGATAGGGGTTAATAACTTTATTTAGGTGGCGGCGGGGTTGGGGAGCAGCAGGATAGGGGTTAATAACTTTTTTTAGGTGGCTGCGGGGTCTGGGAGTGGCGGGATAGGGGTTAATAACTTTATTTAAGTGGCGGCGGGGTTCGGGAGTGGCAGGATAGAGGTTAATAACTTTTTTTAGGTGGCGGCAGGGTCCGGGAGTGGCGGGATAGAGGTTAATAACTTTTTTTAGGTGGCGGCGGGGTCCGGAAGCGGCAGGATAGGGGTTAAACATTTTAGTATAGTGGGTGCATTTAGTAACTTTATTTAGTGATGGTGGGGTCCGGGAACGGCGGGATAGGGGTTAATAACTTTATTTAGTAGCGGTAGGGTCGGGGAGCATCGGGATAGGGGTTAAACATTTTAGTATAGTGGCGGCATTTAGTGACAGGGTATAAAAAAAGTTGGTTAAAAAGCTGAATAGACGCGAGATCAATGACTGCTAGTTAACAACAGTCCAATGCTCATCGCCCCGTACTTGGTGCGCGTCTTTTTGCTGCCTTTTTTTATAAATATGGAGAGCGTATTGAGATACGTGGCCACGATGTTAGGCGAGCGTATTGATGCCGTCGAATGCAACAAAGTTGACAGCTTGATAGATATCCCCCTTAAAGTTAAAGGGACAGTAAAGTTAAAAATAAACCTTTATGACTCAGAGAGAGCAGCAGTTTTTATAGACTTTCCAATTTCCTTTGATTATCAAATTGTGCACAATCTTTTTGTATGCACACTTTCTGAGTCAAAGCTACAACTGAGCAGCATGTGCAAGAGTTCACAGTGTATCATTCTGGGATTGGCTAACGGTTGTCACATGAAAGGGGGGTTAGCAAATTGAAGTACATTTTGAAATTTGTCTGAAAAAAAATCTACTGCTCATTTAAAATTCAGGGTGTTTTTGCATTGTCTTTTTATTATGTACTTTTTGGCTAAGTAATTTTATTGCATTGTATTTAATGGTTCTTTAACTGAGGTGCAGATAAGGCACATCAGACTTCCGACAACACCTAGAATATTGTGTACCATATGGAAACAAATACATATATAAGAATCTTAATTGTATAGCTTTGGAGAGAAAGGGAAGATAAGCTATTGAATTAAATAGTGTAGCATCAAGTATGTGGTTAAAAGACATTAGATAACATTCTACTCACGTTCATTGGATTCTATGATGGTTGTTTGCCCTCCCATTCCAGGTGTCCATTTTCCTGTGGCCATAATTAATAATATTTAGTTGGGTTTTGTATAAAGTCACATACAAGCATATGGACAAAATCTAAAGGATACAATTACTAGCTATATGAGAAATAGTATATTGATATATAAATAAATATATTTGCAGCTACAAAACCATAAGAATACTGAGTTATGTCCAGTATACTGTATATGTATTACGCATTATACACCGAACAGCTCATGGACAAAAATACTCTTCTACAAGTGGTTGTATGGTAATTTCTAGACATGTGCACAGACAAAAAAAAATATATTTGGGTCAAATTTCTTTATAAGGTCACAGAAAAAGCAATTTAAATAAAAAAGTTACTAGATATCTGAGAAATATTTTTATCAATATATAAATACATTTATATGTAAACATTTAAGGAAACATAAATAAACAATCCAATATTAGCTTTGTAAACATTATACGTAGAATGGATCTTAGAGGAAAAACTTTTTTCAGATTAGGGCTGTGTGGTCGATACCATATTCAATAGAATTTTTCAACTCAGCTACTACTGAGCATGTGCAAGAGTTCACAGTGTATCATTCTGTGATTGGCTGATGGCTATCACATGATAGAGGTGGTCGGCTAATTGAAGTAAATTTTTAAATTTGTCAGAAAAAGTCTACTGCTCATTTCCAATTCAGAGTAAGGGGTAGATTTATCAAAAGTCAGACGGATATAATGCGCTATAGCATACACTGTTAGCATTTATAATTGCACAAGTATTTCTGGTGAAATGCTTGTGCAATGTCGCCTGCACATTCGCGGCTAATTGGCCGCTAGCAGGAGGTGTCAATAATCCTGATTGTTTCTGATCGGGATGATTACTGTCCGCCACCTCACCTCTTACGACTGCTGCTTCTTAACTTAAGTTTCCGGCGGGGAAAGACTGCAGCATCCGCTGCTTGATAAATCTACCCCTATGTGTCAATGTGTTGTCTTTTTACTATGCACTTGTTGGTTATGCAATTCTAGTGTATTTAATGGTCCTTAAGCTGAGGTGCAGGAAAGTCCTATTAGACTTAATTACAGTGGGGAGGCTTTGGTTATCAACAATTATTTAAATCACTCTGTAATATAGGTATCAGAGCTAACTCAATGTAGAGGATTATTTCTTTTTCATCCATTATAATTAGTTTGTGCTAGCTTGTGGCTAGTATAAGACATTTTTACCAGGTCAAGTGAGCTGAAATTTAAAAGGGTTGGCGTAAGCATTGTGATATTTCACAAATAAATTTAAACAGTCATATGGTTCAGTCAAAATTATTTAGTGATTACCATAGAAACAAATTAGTTGCTATTATCCGTGTGCGTGCTAGAACAGAAAATTCTTCTTCTCTACAGCAACAACTACACTACAGATTTTCATGAAATATAATTGAAGACAGGGAAATGATTGTCACTTTGGACTGACCTTGGGGGATATCTATCAAGCCGTCAACTTTATTGAATTTGACGGCACCAATACACTCGCCTAACATCACCTAACATTGTGGCCGCGGACCTGAATACGATCTCCATATTTATTAAAAAAGCCGGCAAAAATACCTGCACCAAGTACGGGGTGATGCGCATCGGACTGTTGTTAACTAACAGACATCGATCTCGCGTCTATTCGGCTTTTTATCAACTTTATTTATACCCTGTCACTAAATGCCACCACTATACTATAATGTTTAACTCCTATCCCGATGCTCCCCGAACCTACCGCCACTAAATAAAGTTATTAACCCCTATCCCGCCATTCCCGGACCCCACCGTCACTAAATAAAGTTATTAACCCCTATCCCGCCACTCCTGGACCCCGCCGTCGCTAAATAAACATATTAACCCCTAAACCTCTGGCCTCCCACATCACTACCACCAACTAAACCTATTAACCCCTAAACCGCCAGCCCCCCAAATCGCCATAAACTAAATTAACCCCTTAACCTAACAATCCGCTAACTTTAAATTAAAATTACAACATCCCTATCTTCAAATAAATTTAAACTTACCTGTAGAATTAAAATAAACTTATTTTAAACAATTAATTAACCTACCCTAACTATTATACTACAATTACATTAAACTAGCAATTAAATTAACTAAATTACATATTAAAAAACCCTAACCCTACTCAAATTATTTAAATCTACTATTAAACATTATTCAAAATTACTAAATTACCAAAAAAAAAAAACAATAACAGTAAAACCCACCACCCAACCAACCAACCCCCCAAATAAAAACCCTATCTAAAATAACCAAAGCTCCCCATGGCCCTGAAAAGGGCATTTATATGGGCATTGCCCTTAAAAGGGCATTTAGCTCTTTTACCTGCCCAGACCCTAGTCTAAAAATAAAACCCACCCAAAAAAACCTTAAAAAAACCTAACACTAACCCCCGACGATCCACTTACAGTTATTGAAGTCCCGCTTGAAGGATCCATCCAGCCAGCAAGAAGGCCTCTTCCATCTTCATTCAGCCGGCGAAGTCTTCATCCAGACAGCATCTTCTATCCTCATCCATCCGGCGCGGAGTCCATCCTGAATACATCTGGCGCGGAGCTCCTCTTCAATATGGTCACTGCAGTAAACTGGAACTTCAATGCAAGTAACGTCAAATCCTATTGGCTGATTGGAACAGCCAATAGGATTTTAGCAGCTCTAATCCTATTGGCTGATTGGAACCTTTCAGCCAATAGGAATGCAAGGGACGCCATCTTGGATGACGTCACTTGCATTGAAGTTTCAGTTTACGGCGGTGACCGTATAAGAGGAGCTCCGTGACGGATGTCTTCAGGATGGACCCGCTTTGCACCTGATGGATGAAAATAGAAGATGCCGCCTGGATGAAGACTTTGCCGGCTGGATGAAAATGGAAGAGGTCGCCCGGATGAAGACTTCTTGCCACCCAGATGAAGACTTCTTGCCGGCTGGATGGATCCTTCAAGCGGGACTTCAATAACTGTAAGTGGATCGTCGGGGATTAGTGTTAGGTTTTTTAAGAGTTTTTTGGGTGGGTTTTATTTTTAGAGTAGGGTCTGGGCAGGTAAAAGAGCTAAATGCCCATACAAATGCCCTTTTTTTGAGTAGGGATAGGTTTTTTTAATATGTAATTTAGTTAATTTAATTGCTAGTTTAATGTAATTGTAGTATAATAGTTAGGGTAGGTTAATTAATTGTTTAAAATTAGTTTATTTTAATTCTACAGGTAAGTTTAAATTTATTTGAAGATAGGGATGTTGTAATTTTAATTTAGAAGTTAGAGGTTTCTTAGGATTAGGGGTTAATAGCTTAATTTAGTTTATGGCGATGTGGGAGGCCAGAGGTTTAGGGGTTAATACCTTTATTTAGTGGCAGCGGGGTCCGGGAGTGGCGGGATAGGGGTTAATAACTTTATTTAGGTTGCAGCGATGTCAGGGTGGCAGATAAGAGGTGTTTAGACTCTGGGTTTATGTTAGGGTGTTAGGTGTAAATGAAACTTGTTTTCTACCATATAAATCAATGGGATATCTGGCAGCATCGAACATAAGCTTTCGGTGCTTTCAGACTCCCATTGATTTCTATGGCATTCGCGGCCTCCAGGGTGGCGGATTGAAAACCAGGTACGCTGGGCCGGAATAGCCGCAAGCGTACCTGTTAACTATTTGATAACTTTGAAAAAGTGTCAAATAGAGCCGAATGTGTATTCGGAACATCTGTAATGACGTAAGCATCGATCTGCGTCGGATTGAGACTGGCGGATCATATGTTACGTCACAAATGTCAACTTTTGCCGGTCTGTAGGCATTGATAACTAGGTCGGATCAAGCTCGCAACAATTACGCTGCGGAATTCCAGCGTATTTGTGGTTGACGGCTTGATAGATATCCCCCCTTTTCTCTATAATTACATTAAGCACATATATCTATCCTACTATTGTTTCATTAATGTATATTGTATTTTACCTTCCCATGTTATTGGCTGTTTATTTTGGATCTGTGAAATCACTTGATCTGAGAAATAAAATAAAATAAATATATACAAATTATTAACATGTAATCCTATAATTAATATTTTTTTCTGCTCCTTCTATAATAATTTCACATAAATCCTATACATTCAACTTTAACTAAAAGTGATATCAGCTTCTCAAAATGGTCTAGTTCTGTATGCACAGACCTTGTGGTACAGGCATATTTCACTTAAGAAACAGCAAAAGAATAAAAACAAGGAATTATTATTTCAAGCCATTTAAAGGTAGGAAAACAATGCAGCAGGTAAAATCCACAGGAGGCTCAGTACAAGGAAAAACAATGTGATGTACTTATGTTACGCTATAGATATATCATTCAGACATCGCCTAGAATATTGTGTACACTTTTGAAGACCATATGGAAAAACATGCATAAATTTAGTATGGGACCTAAATTACAAAACCTTTAAGTATTGCTATTGAATTAAATTATGTAGAGTGAAGTATGTGGTTAAAAGACAGATAACATTTTACTTACGTCCATCGGGTCCCATATTGGCTGTTTGCCCTCCCATTTCATGTGTCCATTTTCCTGTGGCCATAATTAATACTATGAGTTAGATTTTGTAGAAAGTCATAGATCAACATAAGCACAAAATGTATTAGATACCTGATGAATATTTTTATCAATACATAAATACATATATATGTAACACAATTAAAGAAAAAATAAATAAGTGATCCATTATTAGCTTTGTAAGCATTATACATAAAATAGCTATTACTGGACAAACTATTCTCTGATTATGTTTGTATGGTAGGTACCATATTCAATACAATATTGCAACAAAACTGGCTTTATGGATTCAAATCATATTGTTGGAATCTACTATTTTGACTCAAATCAGTCCAGTAGCTTTTGTGTACTAGAGCAGAACATTATTCTTCTCTACAGCAACAGCTACAGAACAGATTTTCATGAAAAGTAGCTCATTACTTGGTATCTGTCATGATACAGCTCCCAGCTAGTTTATTGCAGACAGGAATATGATTGTCACTATGGACTGACCTTGTCACTATAATTTACATTAAGCACAGGATCTAGCTTAAAATTGTTTCAATAATGTATAAGGCATTTTACCTTCCCATTTTATTGGCTGTTTAAATTCCATCTGTGAAATCACTGGTTCTGAGATAGAAAATAAATATATACAAATTATTAACATGTAATACTATAATTAGTATTAGCATATTTCACTTAACAAACAGCACAAGAATACAAACAAGCAACTATTATTTCAAGGCATTTAAAGGTAGGAAAACAATGCAGCGGGTAAAATCCACAGGAGGCTCAGCACAAGGAAAAACAATGTGATGTACTTATGTTACGCTATAGATATATCATTCAGACATCATCTAGAATATTGTATACACTTCTGAAGACCATATGGAAACAAATGCATAAATTTAGTATGGGGCCTAAACTACAAAACCTTTAAGTATCGCTATTGAATTAAATTATGTAGAGTGAAGTATGTGGTTAAAAAACAGATAACATTTTACTCACGTCCATCGGGTCCCATATTGGCTGTTTGCCCTCCCATTTCATGTGTCCATTCTCCTGTGGCCATAATTAATACTATGAGTTAGATTTTGTAGGAAGTCATAGATCAACATAAGCACAAAACTTATTAGATACTTGATGAATATTTTTATCAATATATAAATACATATATATGTAACACAATTAAAGAAAAAATAAATAAGTGATCCCGTATTAGCTTTGTAAGCATTATACATAAAATAGCTATTACTGGACAAACTATTCTCTGATTATGGTTGTATGGTAGGTACCATATTCAATACAATATTGCAACACAACTGGCTTGTTGGATTCAAATAATATTGTTGGAATCTACTTTTTTTACTCAAATCAGTCCAGTAGCTTTTGTGTACTAGAGCAGAACATTATTCTTCTCTACAGCAACAGCTACAGAACAGATTTTCATGAAAAGTAGCTCATTACTTGGTATCTGTCATGATACAGCTCCCAGCTAGTTTATTGCAGACACTAATATAATTGTCACTATGGACTGACCTTGTCACTATAATTTACATTAAGCACAGGATCTAGCTTAAAATTGTTTTAATAATGTATAAGGCATTTTACCTTCCCATTTTATTGGCTGTTTAAATTCCATCTGTGAAATCACTGGTTCTGAGATAGAAAATAAATATATACAAATTATTAACATGTAATACTATAATTAATATATTTTTCTGCTCCTTCTATAAATATAGGCATATTTCACTTAACAAACAGCAAAAGAATAAAAAGAAGGAATTATTATTTCAAGTCATTTAAAGGTAGGAAAACAATGCAGTAGGTAAAGTCCACAGGATGCTCAGTACAAGGAAAAACAATGTGATGTACTTATGTTACGCTATAGATATATCATTCAGACCTCACCTATGATATTGTGTACACTTCTGAAGACCATATGGAAACAAATGCATAAGTAAGAATCTAGTATGGGGTCTAAACTACAAAACTCTTAAGTATCGCTTTTGAATTAAATAATGTAGAGTGAAGTATGTGGTTAAAAAAGACATTAGATAACATTTTACTCACGTCCATCAGGTCCCATATTGGTCGTTTGCCCTCCCATTTCATGTGTCCATTTTCCTGTGGACATAATTAATAGTATTAAGTTAGATTTTGTAGGAAGTCATAGAGCAACAGAAGCACAAAACTTACTAGATACCTGATGAATATTAATATATAAATATATATATATATATATATATATATATATATGTGACAAAATTAAAGAAAAAACAAATAAATAATCCATCATTAGCTTTGTAAACATTATATATAAAATATGTTTTAGAGGACAAACTATTTTCTGATTATGGTTGTATGGTAGGTACCATATTCAATACAATATTTAAACAAAACTGGTCTGCTGGATTTTAATCATAGTATTAGAATCTACTATTTTGACTCAAATCAGTCCAGTAGCTTTTGTGTACTAGAGCAGAACATTATTCTTCTTTATAGCAACAGCTACAGAACAGATTTTCATGAAAAGTAGCTCATTACTTGGTATCTGTCATGATACAGCTCCCAGCTAGTTTATTGCAGACAGGAATATGATTGTCACTATGGACTGACCTTGTCACTATAATTTACATTAAGCACAGGATCTAGCTTAAAATTGTTTCAATAATGTATAAGGCATTTTACCTTCCCATTTTATTGGCTGTTTAAATTCCATCTGTGAAATCACTGGTTCTGAGATAGAAAATAAATATATACAAATTATTAACATGTAATACTATAATTAATATTTTTTTCTGCTCCTTCTATAAATATAGGCATATTTCACTTAACAAACAGCAAAAGAATAAAAAGAAGGAATTATTATTTCAAGTCATTTAAAGGTAGGAAAACAATGCAGTAGGTAAAGTCCACAGGATGCTCAGTACAAGGAAAAACAATGTGATGTACTTATGTTACGCTATAGATATATCATTCAGACATCACCTATGATATTGTGTACACTTCTGAAGACCATATGGAAACAAATGCATAAGTAAGAATCTAGTATGGGGTCTAAACTACAAAACTCTTAAGTATCGCTTTTGAATTAAATAATGTAGAGTGAAGTATGTGGTTAAAAAAGACATTAGATAACATTTTACTCACGTCCATCAGGTCCCATATTGGGCGTTTGCCCTCCCATTTCATGTGTCCATTTTCCTGTGGACATAATTAATAGTATTAAGTTAGATTTTGTAGGAAGTCATAGAGCAACAGAAGCACAACACTTACTAGATACCTGATGAATATTAATATATATATATATATATATATATATATATATATATATATATATATATATATATATATATATATATATATATATATATATATATATATATATATATATATATATATATGTGTGTGACAAAATTAAAGAAAAAACAAATAAATAATCCATCATTAGCTTTGTAAACATTATATATAAAATATGTTTTAGAGGACAAACTATTTTCTGATTATGGTTGTATGGTAGGTACCATATTCAATACAATATTTAAACAAAACTGGTCTGCTGGATTTTAATCATAGTATTAGAATCTACTATTTTGACTCAAATCAGTCCAGTAGCTTTTGTGTACTAGAGCAGAACATTATTCTTCTTTATAGCAACAGCTACAGAACAGATTTTCATGAAAAGTAGCTCATTACTTGGTATCTGTCATGATACAGCTCCCAGCTAGTTTATTGCAGACAGGAATATGATTGTCACTATGGACTGACCTTGTCACTATAATTTACATTAAGCACAGGATCTAGCTTAAAATTGTTTCAATAATGTATAAGGCATTTTACCTTCCCATTTTATTGGCTGTTTAAATTCCATCTGTGAAATCACTGGTTCTGAGATAGAAAATAAATATATACAAATTATTAACATGTAATACTATAATTAATATATTTTTCTGCTCCTTCTATAAATATAGGCATATTTCACTTAACAAACAGCAAAAGAATAAAAAGAAGGAATTATTATTTCAAGGCATTTAAAGGTAGGAAAACAATGCGGTAGGTAAAGTCCACAGGATGCTCAGTACAAGGAAAAACAATGTGATGTACTTATGTTACGCTATAGATATATCATTCAGACATCACCTATAATATTGTGTACACTTCTGAAGACCATATGGAAACAAATGCATAAGTAAGAATCTAGTATGGGGTCTAAACTACAAAACTCTTAAGTATCGCTTTTGAATTAAATAATGTAGAGTGAAGTATGTGGTTAAAAAGACATTAGATAACATTTTACTCACGTCCATCGGGTCCCATATTGGCCGTTTGCCCTCCCATTTCATGTGTCCATTTTCCTGTGGACATAATTAATAGTATTAAGTTAGATTTTGTAGGAAGTCATAGAGCAACAGAAGCACAACACTTACTAGATACCTGATGAATATTAATATATAAATATATATATATATATATATATGTGACAAAATTAAAGAAAAAACAAATAAATAATAGATCATTAGCTTTGTAAACATTATATATAAAATATGTTTTAGAGGACAAACTATTTTCTGATTATGGTTGTATGGTAGGTACCATATTCAATACAATATTTAAACAAAACTGGTCTGCTGGATTTTAATCATAGTATTAGAATCTACTATTTTGACTCAAATCAGTCCAGTAGCTTTTGTGTACTAGAGCAGAACATTATTCTTCTTTATAGCAACAGCTACAGAACAGATTTTCATGAAAAGTAGCTCATTGCTTGATATCTGTCATGATACAGCTCCCAGCTAGTTTATTGCAGACAGGAATATGATTGTCACTATGGACTGACCTTGTCACTATAATTTACATTAAGCACAGGATCTAGCTTAAAATTGTTTCAATAATGTATAAGGCATTTTACCTTCCCATTTTATTGGCTGTTTAAATTCCATCTGTGAAATCACTGGTTCTGAGATAGAAAATAAATATATACAAATTATTAACATGTAATACTATAATTAGTATTAGCATATTTCACTTAACAAACAGCACAAGAATACAAACAAGCAACTATTATTTCAAGGCATTTAAAGGTAGGAAAACAATGCAGCAGGTAAAATCCACAGGAGGCTCAGTACAAGAAAAAACAATGTGATGTACTTATGTTACGCTATAGATATATCATTCAGACATCATCTAGAATATTGTGTACACTTCTGAAGACCATATGGAAACAAATGCATAAATTTAGTATGGGGCCTAAACTACAAAACCTTTAAGTATCGCTATTGAATTAAATTATGTAGAGTGAAGTATGTGGTTAAAAAACAGATAACATTTTACTCACGTCCATCGGGTCCCATATTGGCTGTTTGCCCTCCCATTTCATGTGTCCATTCTCCTGTGGCCATAATTAATACTATGAGTTAGATTTTGTAGGAAGTCATAGATCAACATAAGCACAAAACTTATTAGATACTTGATGAATATTTTTATCAATATATAAATACATATATATGTAACACAATTAAAGAAAAAATAAATAAGTGATCCCGTATTAGCTTTGTAAGCATTATACATAAAATAGCTATTACTGGACAAACTATTCTCTGATTATGGTTGTATGGTAGGTACCATATTCAATACAATATTGCAACACAACTGGCTTGTTGGATTCAAATAATATTGTTGGAATCTACTATTTTGACTCAAATCAGTCCAGTAGCTTTTGTGTACTAGAGCAGAACATTATTCTTCTTTATAGCAACAGATACAGAGCAGATTTTCATGAAAAGTAGCTCATTGCTTGATATCTGTCATGATACAGCTCCCAGCTAGTTTATTGCAAACAGGAATATGTACTGACCTTGTCACTATAATTTACATTAAGCACAGGATCTAGCTTAAAATTGTTTCAATAATGTATAAGGCATTTTACCTTCCCATTTTATTGGCTGTTTAAATTCCATCTGTGAAATCATTGGTTCTGAGAAAGAAAATAAATATATACAAATTATTAACATGTAATACTATAATTAATATATTTTTCTGCTCCTTCTGTAACCATTTCACAGAAATCCTATACATTATGCTTTTAATTTAAAGTGATATCAGCTTCTCAAAATGGTCTAATTCTCTATGCACAGACCTTGTGGTACAGGCATATTTCACTTAACAAACAGCAAAAGAATAAAAAGAAGGAATTATTATTTCAAGTAATTTAAAGATAGGGAAACAATGCAGTAGGTAAAGTCCACAGGATGCTCAGTACAAGGAAAAACAATGTGATGCACTTATGTTACGCTATAGATATATCATTCAGACATCACCTATAATATTGTGTACACTTCTGAAGACCATATGGAAACAAATGCATAAGTAAGAATCTAGTATGGGGTCTAAACTACAAAACTCTTAAGTATCGCTTTTGAATTAAATAATGTAGAGTGAAGTATGTGGTTAAAAAGATATTAGATAACATTTTACTCACGTCCATCGGGTCCCATATTGGCTGTTTGCCCTCCCATTTCATGTGTCCATTTTCCTGTGGACATAATTAATAGTATTAAGTTAGATTTTGTAGGAAGTCATAGAGCAACAGAAGCACAACACTTACTAGATACCTGATGAATATTAATATATAAATATATATATATATATATATATATATATATATATATATATATATATATATATATATATATATATATATATATATATATATATATGTAACACAATTGAAGAAAAAACAAATAAATAATCCATCATTAGCTTTGTAAACATTATATATAAAATATGTTTTAGAGGACAAACTATTTTCAGATTATGGTTGTATGATAGGTACCATATTCAATACAATATTTAAACAAAACTGACCTGCTGGATTTTAATCATAGTATTAGAATCTACTATTTTAACTCAAATCAGTCCAGTAGCTTTTGTGTACTAGAGCAGAACATTATTCTTCTCTACAGCAACAGCTACAGAACAGATTTTCATGAAAAGTAGCTCATTACTTGGTATCTGTCATGATACAGCTCCCAGCTAGTTTTTTTCCAGACAGGAATATGATTGTCACTATGGACTGACCTTGTCACTATAATTTACATTAAGCACAGGATCTAGCTTAAAATTGTTTCAATAATGTATAAGGCATTTTACCTTCCCATTTTATAGGCTGCTTAAATTGGATCTGTGAAATCACTGGTTCTGAAAAATATAATAAATACATGAAAATTATTGACACACAATACTATAATGAATATGGTGTTTCTGTACCTTCAATCATTATTTAATTTAAAATGTATACATTCAACTCTTAACCTAAAATTATATCAGTTTAACAAAGGATCTAATTCTCAATATATAAATCTTGTGAAGTTGGCTTATTTATCTGTATTATTATTAATATAATTATTATTATTAATAATAATAATAATAATAATTAATTTGTGGATTGCCAACAGATTCTATAGTGTTATAAATATATGTGCAAGACAATAATAGACCAGTTGAGTTTGTATCAACACTTAACAAGCACCATATAAACAAGATTTGAGAATTAATATAAGTAATTTTAACGGTTGGTAAATTATCCAGAAGGAAACATTCACAGTTGTACAGGAGAGAGATTAACAAAAAATGTGATGAATTTATGTCACTCTAGATTGTTGGTCAATATTGTGCACAGTTCTGAAGACTATAGGACCTATTTAAGAACGTGCGAGCGGACATGATCCGGTATTGCGGCTCATGTTTGCCGCACATCGATAAATGCCAACAGCCTATGCTCTCTGCATTTAACATTGCACCAGCAGTTCTTGTGAACTGCTTGTGCAATGCCACCCCCTGCAGATTTGCGCCCAATCGTCCGCTAGCAGGGGGTGTCAATCAACCCAATCGTATTGGATCGGGTTGATTTCTGGCGATGTCTGGCTTCCGCTTAAGAGCAGATGGACAGGTTATGGAGCAGCGGTCTTTAGACCACTGCTTCATAACTTGTATTTCTGGCGAGCCAACACGGGGCATCATGCGCCATACGGAGCTTTATAAATAGGCCCCTATATCTTAAGAAACACATACATAAGTAAGGATCTGGTATTAGACATACATCAAAAAGTTGCTTAAATTACGTTAAAGTCAGTCTTTCAATGTAGTATATCCGTATTCCCTCTCAGTGCTAGCACACATAAAGGTGAATAAACTTCAGGCAGAAATTAAAACACTTAAAACCATTTATTATCCAATCTGGGCCTGGCAAAAAAGCTGCACAAATGTTGATGTAAAATATGGTATATCTTATTATTTAACAATTAGAAGGAATCCAACTTTCTTGAAATGGGTAAATGCTGAGGGTTTTAGAACAGCAAAGACGTGAATTGTATTTGTTAAGTTGTGAATAGAGAGAACAAAAGTATTAAGTATTTTATAGATTTAAAGCAGGAGTTTGATCTAAGTAATAAAGACTTTTATGCATATTTGAAAATAAGGCACTGCATATACTGAGTCATTACAACAATATGGTTATGATTGGAAATGGCACAAATTAGAACAGTGGTTGAATTTTGCATGAATTGCATTTAAAGGGACATTATACACTCATTTTTTCTTTGCATAAATGTTTTGTAGATGATCTATTTATATAGCCCATAAAGTTTTTTTTTAATGTATAGTTTTGCTTATTTTTAAATAACATTGCTCTGATTTTCATACTCCTAACCAAGCCCCAAAGTTTTATGAGAATACCGTCAGATACCTACTCCAGCTTGCTCCAGTTTGTGTAAAGGGTCTTTTCATATGTAAAAGAAGGGGGAGGGGGGAGTGTCTTATTCTCCACTTGCTGTGGGCTTTCCAGCTACCTTTTCAACAGAGCTAAACTGAGAGCTTCTAAGTAAGTTTTTAAACAGTTTTATACTGTATTTTTATATCAGTATCTGTGCATCGTATTCTTTATAGTAGTGTCTATTACATGCAGTTATATGAAAATCAGTGTATACTGTCCCTTTAATATCTCCTTGGTATAAAATAGTGCTCTCCTTAGATGGTAAAACTAATCTAGAATTCTTACCGGCGAAATGGGCCCCATTAAAAATAGATAAATAAATAGGGATTCCATTAGGTTAGTAGAAAAAAAAAACATTATCATTGACTGGGAGAGGATCTCATTTAAAGCTTCTTTATAATATTTATTATATTCATGAGAAGGGTTTTCTTTGAAAAACATACAGTTTGATAAATGTCAAAAATCTAATATTTTAGCAGCAACTATAATACACTTGTTATGAGGCTGTTCAAAATTAAACAATGTTGGTCCAAAAGTTCTGGCTTCATAAGATTTTGGAATTTTCACCTTTCTTTACATCAAAATATTTTTTTAGTGTATCAACAAAAAGCTGGAAAAGACTGTAAAGTCATAAATATGCAATATTAGCAACAAGAAATATAAATTTCAAGAAATAGGAAGAGAGAGATGAACCAAAGTCTGGGGATTGGATACATTTAATTAAGAAACAGCTTATTATAGAACAATTCAATACTGATTTGACTAATGAACAAGTGATACAAGTTTTTTTCAGCAATGGGCATTGTTTATTAAAGCTTTCCCTAAAGGGTGCAAAACCAATTCATTTATTTGTTTAGAAATGTAGAAATTGTGATTTTAGGATTATGGTCATTTGAGTTATTATTGTTGTGGGGTTTTTGTTTGTTTGTTTGTTTGTTTGTTTTTAAATGTATGTACTACATTATTAGATAAAATTGTGTTATATTCTGAATTTGTAATAAAATATTATATGAGAATTTAGTTGTCGAAAGAATAACGCATTGTATGTTACAGGGACATGCAGTCATAGGAGGTAGGGGAGGCACTGCCTCCCCTGCCATATGGAGCCAAAGTTTAATTAAATTATTTTTAATCAGAAAAAATAAATTGTAATAAAAATAAAAGAAATCGCCATTTTCTTTCACCCATGTAATGCTATGGAGAGGCATCATACAGGACTGCATCTCTCCATAGCGAAACATGGATACATTTCTTTGATAGCAGCAGCGCCACCCACTGGTTGTAAAATCTCCTTAAAACTACCTGAAGCAAAACAATGACCAGAACGAGGCATCCCTCAAGATACCTCTTAGCGAGGGAGCCAATCAGAGACGGTCATGTTCTCCTGGTGATTGACAGATGTAATGAATTCAGTTATATAAAATTACGTTTGTAGCATTGAATAAAATTTTACTCACGCCCATTGGTTCCTATGTTATCTGTTGGTCCTCCCATATCTTGTGTCCATTTTCCTGTGGCCATAATTAATAGTATTTAGTTTGGTTTGGTATAAAGTCATAGAGTAGCAA
This sequence comes from Bombina bombina, assembly GCF_027579735.1. NCBI lineage: Eukaryota > Metazoa > Chordata > Amphibia > Anura > Bombinatoridae > Bombina > Bombina bombina. Next base: position 17,815,997 of record NC_069506.1, read on the forward strand.
ATAGTCACAATTTAAAGGATACAATTACTAGATATCTGAGAAAAAGTATATTGATATATAAATATATATATATATGCAGCTACAAAACCATAAGGATACTTAGGGGTCGATTTATGAAGCAGCGGACGCTGCTTCCGACCCACTCCGTTTCAGGTCAGCCTGAAGCGGACGTTAAGAAGCAGCGGTCCTAAGACCGCTGCTCCTTAACTCGTCCACCACCTCTGAGGTTGCGGACAGTAATCAGCCGGATCAGATTCTCATAAGCTAAGAAGCAGAGGTCTTAAAGGGACACTGAACCCAATTTTTTCTTTTGTGATTCAGATAGAGCATGAAATTTTAAGCAACTTTCTAATTTACTCCTATTATCAAATTTTCTTTATACTCTTGGTATCTTTATTTGAAATGCAAGAATGTAAGTTTGGTTGACGGCCCATTTTTGGTGAACAACCTGGGTTGTCCTTGCTGATTGGTGGATAAATTTACCCCCCCCAAAAAAAAAGTGCTGTCCAGGGTCCTGAACCAAGAAAAAGCTTAGATGTCTTCTTTTTCAAATAAAGATAGCAAGAGAACAAAGAAAAAATGATAATAGAAATAAATTAGAAAGTTGCTTAAAATTGGACGCTCTATCTGAATCACGAAAGAAAAAATTTGGGTTCAGTGTCCCTTTAAGACCGCTGATCTTTAACTAATCCGCCACCTCTGAGGAAGAGGACAGCAATCATCAAATACGATCAGATACAATCTGGAAGATTGATGCCCCCTGCTAGCGGCTGATTGGCCGCAAATCTGCATGGGGCGGCATTGCACAAGCAGTTCACTAGAAATGCTTGTGCAATGTTAAATGCTGATACCATATGCTGTCGGCATTCAGAGACACCAGATATGATCTGCTACATCGCATCATATCCCCCCACACCTTAATAAATCGCCCCGTATTTCTTTTTAACTGCAGTCAGCATTATGATATTACACATCTGCCACAGTTGCGAGTGCACTAATTTGCAGCAAGCCCAGCATCTGCTTAATATTTTTGCACCAAGTATAAAGCAGTTTACCTTCCCATGATATTGGTGTTTTCATATGGATTTGTGAAATCTCTGGTTCTGTGAAAGTAAAGGAATTTATACAAATTATTAGCATGCAATAAATAATAGTTATGTTGTTTCTTTGAGTGCTACTATTATTTAACTGAATATATAGAAATATTTATATATATATATTGTCTTTATGATTCAGATTTAGCATACACTTCCATTTTACTTCCATAATCAAATGTACTTTTTTCTTTTGTTATCCTTTGTAGAAAAACAGGAAGGTGGGCTCAGGAGCGTGCATGTGTCTGGGAACTGTATGGCAGCAGTTTTTAAGACTTCTTTTAACAATGTTGCAGATTATAAAAATACTGCTGCTTTCTATACCTCAAAAGCATCCTTGCAATGCTCCTTTCATGTAGCGCTCCAGATATGTCCATGCTACCTACCTAAGTATTCTCTTCAACAAAGAATACCATGAGCACAAAGTCAATGAGTTAATAATACTGAATTTAAAACTTCTTTAAATGATGTGCTCTGTCTGAATCATGAAAGAACAAATTAAACGCAAGGTTATACCAGTTTCTTAAAAGATGTAATTCACAAAACAGAAACTAAATATCCCCTCATGTATGAAAAAATTGCTCCGTTAGGTTTGCTTTTTGTATATGAAATAGCACATTTTCAACTAGATTATAAGTTTTGAGCGCTATAGGGATTTTAACGAATGCCACAAAAGCTGCTTTATTTCACCTCCCTATGCTTTATTTCACCTCCCTATAGCGCTGCTATTACAAGTTTAAAAAAAAGCAAGATTGTACGGGCTATATTGTGACGTTGAGCTCCATACCGCACCAAAATCAAGTGATGCTTTAACGTGCTCGTGCACGATTTCCCCATAGACATCAATGGGGAGAGCCGACAAAAAAAAGCCTAACACCTGCGATTGCAGAATTAAAAGCTCTGTAACGCAGCCCCATTAATGTCTATGGGGAAATAAAAAGTTACGTTTAAACCCTAACATAACATACCCCCGACATTACCGCCACCTACATATAGTTATTAACCCCTAATCTGCCACCCCCAACATCGCCGCCATCTACATAAAACTTAACCCCTAATCTGTCGCTCCCGATGTCGCCGCCACTATACTAAAGTTATTAACCCCTAAACCTCTGTCCTCCAATATCACTACCACTAAATAAATCCAATTACCCCTAAACCTCACACTAACCCGAACGTAATCCTAACGTAACCCTAACCCTAACACCCCCTAACTTTAACATAATTAAAATAGAGCTAAACTAAAGTTACAATTAATAACTAAATAATAACTATTTAAAACGAAATACTTACCTGTAAAATAAAACCTAAGCTAGCTACAATATAACTAATAGATATATAGTAGCTAGCTTAGGTTTTATTTTTATTTCACAGGTAAATTTGCATCTATTTTAACTAGGTAGACTAGTTAGTAAATAGTTATTAACTATTTAATATCTACCTAGTTAAAATAAATACAAACTTACCTGTGAAATAAAACCTAACCTGCCTTACACTAAAACCTAACATTACAAAAAAACAAACACTAAAATTATTAAAAATAAAAATAACTAAATTACAAAAAACAAACACTAAAATACGAAAAATAAGAAACAAATTATCAAAAATAAAATAGAATTACACCTAATATAATAGCCCTATCAAAATAAAAAAGCCCCCCCAAAATAAAAAAATATCCTAGCCTATAATAAACTACCAGTGGCCCTTAAAAGGGCCTTTTGTGGGGCATTGCCCCAAAGATATCAGCTTTTTACCTGTAATAAAATACAAACTCCCCCCAGCAGTAAAACCCACCACCCCCATAACCAACCCCCCAAATAAAATAACTATCTAAAAAACCTAAGCTCCCCATTGCCCTAAAAAGGTCATTTGTATGGGCATTGCCCTTAAAAGGGCATTTAGCTCTTTTACATGCCCAGACCCTAAACTAAAAATAAACCCCACCCAAAAAACCTTAAAAAAACTAACATTAACCCCCGACGATCCACTTACAGTTCTTGAAGACCCGCTTGAAGGATCCATCCAGCTGGCAAAGTCATCATCCATGCCGCAAGAAGTCTTCATCCGGGCGGCCTCTTCTATCTTCATCTAGCCGGCAAAGTCCTCATCCAGGCGGTAAGAAGTCTTTATCCAGATGGCATCTTCTATCTTCATCTATCCATCCGGCGTGGAGGGGGTCCATCCTACAGACATCCGGCACCGAGCATCCTCTTCACACGGTCGCTGCCGTAAACTGGAACTTCAATGCAAGTGACATCATCCAAGATGGCGTTCCTTGCATTCCTATTGGTTGAAATATTTCAATCAGCCAATAGGATTAGAGCTGCTAAAATCCTATTGGCTGTTCCAATCAGCCAATAGGATTGAGCTCTCATGCTATTGCTTGATTGGAAAAGCCAATAGGATTTTAGCAGCTCTAAATATTTCAGCCAATAGGAATGCAAGGGATGCCATCTTGGATGACGTCACTTGCATTGAAGTTCCAGTTTACGGTGGCCATATGAGCGCTGGATGTCTTCAGGGTGGACCCGCTCCGTGCCAGATGGAGAAAGATAGAAGATGCCGTCTGGATGAAGACTTCTTACCGCCTGGATGAGGACTTCTCTGGCTGGATGAAGATGGAAGAGGCTGCCCGGATGAAGACTTCTTGCCGCATGGATAAGGACTTTGCCGGCTGGATGGATCCTTAAAGCGGTACTGTAAGTGGATCATTACTGTTTTTTTAAGGTTTTTTTTTGGGTGGGTTTTATTTTTAGTTTAGGGCCTGGGCATGTAAAAGAGCTAAATGCCCTTTTAAAGGGCAATGCCCATACAAATGCCCTTTTCAGGGCAATGGGGAGCTTAGGTTTTTTTTAGATAGTTATTTTATTTGGGGGGTTGGTTGTGGGAGTGGTGGGTTTTAGTGTTGGGGGGTGTTTGTATTTTTTTACAGGTAAAAGAGCTGATATCTTTGGGGCAAGGCCCCACGAAAGGCCTTTTTAAGGGCCATTGGTAGTTTATTGTAGGCTAGGTTTTTTTTATTTGGGGGGGGGGGGCTTTTTTATTTTGATAGGGCTAGATTAGGTGTAATTCTTTTTTATTTTTGATAATTTGTTTCTTATTTTTCGTAATTTAGTGTTTTTTTTTGTAATTTAGTTATTTTATTTTTGTAATTAGATACTTTTTGTAATTTTTAGAGTAGTGTTAGGATTTTTTTAATGTGTAGTTTATTTTAATTTAATTGGTAGTTAGTTTAATTGTAGTTTAATAATTATCTTAGTTTAATTGTTAGTTTAAAATTTATTTATTTAATTTGACAGGTAAGTTTTAATTTAATTTAAGATAGGGAAATTGTAATTTTAATATAAATTTAAGGGGGCGTTAGGTTTAGGGGTTAATAGTTTATTTTAGTAAATTTAATTATGGGTGGGCTTTCTGTTTAGGGGTTAATAGTTTATTTAAGTATATTTCATTGTGGGGGGCAAATAGGTTTATTATAGTGGCGGTGCGGGTGGACGGCAGATTAGGGTTAATTATATTTAAATAGCGTTTGCGATGCGGGAGGGTGGCGGTTTAGGGGTTAATAGGTTTATTATAGTGGCAATGATGTTGGGGAGTGGCAGAATAGGGGTAATAATACATTTTAATAGTGGCGGCGATGTCCGGAGAGGCAGATTAGGGGTTAATAACTTTATTATAGTGTTTGGGATGCGGGAGGGCCTCGGTTTAGGGGTTAATAGGTAGTTTATGGGCGTAAGTGTACTTTTTAACACTTTAGTTATGAGTTTTATTGTACAACTTTGTAAAGTAAAACTCATAACTACTGAATGTGGTTATAGAGTGTACCGCTCACTTTTTGGCTTCCCAGGCAAACTCGTAATACCGGCGCTATGGGAGTCCCATTGAAAAAGGACTTTTTTTGACGTTGCGTGACTGGCTAAAAGGTGTGCGGTACAGCTATACCAACATGACTTGTAATAGCAGCGTTAGGGAAAATCAAGTGTTATGGGACATAATAATGCTATTTGACTCATAACGCAAAACTTGTAATCTAGCTGTTTGGTAATTGATACAACAATAAAATGGGGTGAGTTAACAGGGAAATCAGATCTCCTTATTGTATTACTTTCTATACACGCACGCTTCCTTATCTTATCTCTGTCTGTATACGAAAGTCCAATACTTAGAAAGAACCATTGAAAATGTTAATTCTATTACTTACAGTATCTCTCCTACCTCCCCACTGGGAGTGTAATTTATCCTGATGAATTTGTTTATAAAGCTTTTTTTATAGCCTGCATTTAAAGTGATATGAAACCCATAAATTCTCTTTTGTGATTCAGACAGACCATACAAGTTTCCAATTTACTTCTATGATCAAATTTGCTTAATTAATCCTTTAATTCTGTGTTTAAGAGATACCTAGGTAGCATGTGGACATAACAGGAAATAGTTCTGCCCTCTATTGCTCTTGCAAATGGATAAAATTCTTGTAAAACTGTTGTCATATAGTGCTCCAGAAATGGGCAGACTTCTAAGTATACATTCCTGCTTTTCAACAAAGATACCAAGAGAACTAAGAACAAATGAAAACAGAAGCATATTAGAAAGTTCATTAAAATTTGCTCTATCTGAATCACGAATAAAACATTTTGAGTTTCATATTCCTTTAAATATTTAAATTTTCAGTATAAGTGGGAGACTACAGTCAAAAGCTATTTTCAAATGTCAAAAATAAAGGTAAATTAGCTGTTTGTAAACAATTTAATACACTCATGCAGGTAAAATTGATATTTAGGAACAAATTAAAGTACACTTTCCCTTTAACTTACTTATCAACATTCCCTAGCCCTAAACTTATCACTAACCCTAGCCCAAAATTTATCACCAACCCTTGCCTAAACATATTGATAAACGTAGTCCTAAATTACTTTTTAATCCTAACCTAAAACTTATCCTTATTCCTAGCCCTAAGATGACCTCTGACCCTAGTATTAACCTAACCCTAGTACTAAACCTAACCCTAATATTAACCATAACCATGTTATTAACCCTCTCCATAGTTCTAACTCTTTCTGTAACCCTAACTCAGTAGCTGTTTCCCAAACCATAACCTAACCCTAACTCTAGCTCTAACCTTAGCCTCAACCATACACCTAGAACACATGTTCAAAAATACTTTTATTTTTACCACCTTTCCTGTAATTAAACTCTGAAAACTGTGGTTTTCTAAGTCTCATAAATAGAAGTACACACAATATAATTAATTCATTTAACACTGCCACATATCAGTTCCAAAATGACTTCAGCAGATATGATAAAATAATATATTGTAAATCAATACATATTTTGCTAACATAATGACAGTGGGGTAGCTGTATCTACTCCATTAAAAAGTCTTATTTGGCTCCTTCAAATATGGTAAATGGTGGTGGTGGGGGGGGGAGGGTGGCCATTGAAAAACAATTGCAGCGGTATATTTTCATATATTCAGAAAGTGCTCATACTTGGTTAGTATGTTAATCAATGTAAGTCTCTAGATTAAAAGGGGTTTTATGTCCTTTTAATGATAATTGGAATGTCCAGTGTAATATTTACTCACCATCAATCTGTTCGTGGGTGATTATTATGGGCTGTTTACTTTCAGGTGTCCATTTTTCTGCCATAACAAAATGATATAAAATTGAGCTTTACATAATCACAGAAATACTTAAGATGTGAAAAAGAAGCCCTAAGAGAATGTATATGAGAAAGGGACATCTGACCCCTTAACAGATAGTAGAAGTAAGGGACGTTTGGGAAGGGAGGGGGCTTGTGGAGTCTTTAAATTTGTGTGAGCGCCTCTCTGCTGGAGCCAACGTGTGAGAAGAATCTTGCACCCACCGTCCCTGTTTCTGGCTGTAGTTTGGGAGTGCTTGCAGGGTTGAGTTGGTTTTCAGAGGGTTGTACCTCCTGGTAGGACAGGAGAGGTGTGGCTTCCGGTGGGTTTGAAGCTAAGCATTGCGGGTAAGCACAGCTTAAGGGATATTTATGGTTATTTATTATTCATGTGTTTACGTTTATATGATTTATATCCAAATAAACTGAGCTAAGACCTTTAATATACCACTTCTGTGTCAGATGTTTATTTGTGCATATTGCTGAATCAGGGGGGGGGGGGGGTTAATTAATAATTAGCTATTATATATTATTGTATCAATATGATTGGTGTGTGTGGTTTTTCAGTCTCACCAAATTTCATGTTCTCAATATTAATACCAACCATACATCTCTTTGTTAGTTTTTTATAAATCCACTAAATTTAAATCTGGAAATCAGGTATTGAAAGAGCAAGTAGGGATTTCCAAGGTAAATTATGTGGTAATTAGTATGGGTACGATTTAGCAGCCTTGGAGAGACTTATTGGGAGGCAAATTAGGAAGAAAGGGATACAATAAAATGGGAAGTGATAGGGAATACTTGAGGGCAGAGTAAACATTTAGAATAAAAATATCATCTACTGGCCTATGGTAACATCTTGTATTTTTCACTCTGTAGTAGAAGCAAGTGCCTTTGAGAAATTCAACTCCTACTATTAATAAAGAATTGACAGCACATATTTGGTTTACCTTTGGATTCGAATGATGCTTTGGGATTTCCAAATGAAGGCTCTGCATCTAGAAAAGGAAATCAGATATTTTAATTATTATAGTTGAATAGGTTTTTCCATTTATTAGTCCTTAATTTTTCACATACAATAGTGCATGTTGCACATTCAAGAAAAATGTTTAACAGAATCCATATATATTTATTACAATTCACAAGATATGGACATTGGTTTCTATAGAGTAGTTTATATTATTAACTCTTAGGTTACTAACTTTTAAGTGCTAGTAATATTATTTTGATGCCTGGAAGTCGGCATTAAGAGTAAAGCTTGTCAGATTAACATGCAACACGCTGTACACAGGATTCACCCCCACCAGGTTAGAGAAGACCTAGGGGGCTTTTGGTTATTGAACGTCTTCACCTAACCAATTTGCCAATACTGCTCAGAGATATGAGTTCTTATTGCTACAAATCTGTAGATAAATACTTTCTGTAAAAACATTAGTGCATGCCTCCAACTGTTTGAGGTAGGTACACTAGGGGTCATTCCTGCATAAACAAGCGAGGGGGCAAAAATATGTACAAAATAGCATTTTTTATTGGAAAATCAATAAAATAATATTTTTTTCCTGATGGTGTGCCCATCTTCTGTCATACACGCCCGGCCATCAGGCGCAGCCTATTTGCACCCCAGTTCCTCTCTCATCTCTATGCAACTCAAGAATACTCACTGCACTTAAGAATACTCACTAATCTTAAGAATACTCACTGCACTTAAGAATACTCACTAAACTTAAGAATACTCACTGCACTCAATAATACTCACTGCACTCAAGAATACTCACTGCACTTAAGAATACTCACTAAATTTAAGAATACTCACTGCATTAAAGAATACTCACTGCACTTAAGAAAACTCACTGCACTTAAAGGACCAGTCAGCACAGTAGATTTGCATAATCAAGAAATGCAAGATAACAAGACAATGCAATAGCACTTAGTCTGAACTTCAAATGAGTAGTAGATTTTTTTCTGACAATTTTTAAAGTTATGTATTTTTCCACTCCCCCTGTACCATGTGACAGCCATCAGCCAATCACAAATGCGTACACATTCCATGTGACAGCCATCAGCCATTCACAAATGACGTTTAAATATAAAAAGACTGTGCACATTTAGTTAATGGAAGTAAATTGGAAAGTTGTTTAAAATAGCAATGCATAATGAAAGTTTAATTTGGATTGAGTGTCCCTTTAAGAATACTCACTGCACCTAAGAATGCTCACTGCACTTAAGAATGTTCACTGCACTTAAGAATACTCACTGCACTCAATAATACTCACTGCACTCAAGAATACTCAAAGAATACTCACTGCATTAAAGAATACTCACTGCATTAAAGAATACTCACTGCACTTAAGAATACTCACTGCATTAAAGAATACTCACTGCACTTAAGAATACTCACTGCATTAAAAAAAAAACTCACTGCACTTACGAATACTCACTACACTTAAGAATACTCACTGCATTAAAGAATACTCACTGCACTTACGAATACTCACTGCACTTAAGAATACTCACTGCATTAAAGAATACTCACTGCACTTACGAATACTCACTGCACTTAAGAATACTCACTGCATTAAATAATACTCACTGTTCAGCAGCAACAGGCAAGTCCAAAACGCTGGTCCTAAAAACCAGTCCATTCTGAACCTATAGAAAAACAAAGGTAGAAAGTGTTGCATTTATGTAAGCAGATTAGTTGTGTAAAATGATAACTAAAGTACTGTATTTCTATTGGTGAAATACAAAGCAATAAAAAGTACATTACGTTTTCAAAGGTACAAAGGCAAAATAAGCTTATAGATTTGCATGCACATCATCCCTAAATTGTTTCTCTATCTCTGCATTAAATCTCTATATAATGGGCTAGATTACAAGTATCGCGCTAATGTGGCACGCAATATATTTCAATATCACAGCCATGCTAATTTGCGTGTGTTTTACAAGTTGAAAGTAAACGCGTTTGCTTGAGCACAATAGAATTTAACATGTGTCGGTTTACCACGACTTAAGACAACATATTTACATTTAAATAAACTGTTACATTGATAAAAACACTATCTGACAAAAATTATTTATAGAAATATTAATAAAAAAATATTTATAAGGGTTCAAATTAGAGATGGACGAATGTTTTGCAACATTCGAAAATGAAACTAATTTTAGCACATTCGTTCATTTGTTTCGAATTTCGAATGTGTGTACAACATTCTAACATTCGTTTAATGTAATAGTTTTTCAAATGTTTCTTTAAATGTAATATTTGATTCAAATGTTTCTAATAATTTGATTTGAATTATGCAATATTCTAATTCTCTAGTAATATTTGAATTATGCAATATTCTAATTCTCTAGTAATATTTGAATTATGCAATATTCTAATTCTCTAGTAATATTTGAATTATGCAATATTTGAAACAGAAACATGCATTGTATCTATTATGTATCAATTTACTAAATTCCCTACCACATGAACTATTGAACTTCTGAATAGTATTTGTTAAATAGAATGTTACATTTGAAATTTCGAAAGGGGATATTCAATCTAATTATGAACATTCAACAATAAAAGTAACATTTGAAAACCTGAAATATCATTCAATTATCGAATTTGAATGTATTTTCATTCTTATTAACATTCGATTGCCCAAAACGAATGTCCACAGCGCTATTTGTTCTACCAAACAAATTACACTTTCTGCACATTCGCCCATTCCTGGTTTAAAAGTATATTTTATATGGCCATGTAATTGACAGCAAAGGGCTATATATATATAGGAAACAGGGAGCCAGCACTCACTATTACAGGCAACTTCCAGGGTGCACTTCAAAGCCCGGTATCCAATTCACAAATGCTAGGAAGGCACTCTCCGTTTTTCAAAGAATATTTTATTCAATAGTTGACTATAAATTATTCTTTGAAAAACGGAAAGTGTCTTCCTAACATTTGTGAATTATATATATATATATATATATATATATATATATATATATATATATATATATATATATATATATATATATATGTGCGTGTGTGTGTGTCTAAATAATAGTTCCATAATAATATTTAATAATGTGTTTTACTGTGTATTTACTGTAAATATTTCACATACAGGAAAATTTTATTTTTATTTTATATATATATATATATAGAGAGAAAAGGGAGTGGAGAAAAGCGCTATTTTAGGATCTAGTCCCAAGTACTATTTAATGTTGGTAGTATAAAATATGTATAAGCTTCACACAGCCCCTTTTACGTAATCAGACGATTATTTGTGAATATAAATGTCACTGTATCGCATGTGTAATTATAAGGGTACAATATGAGCAGGATACTTATTGTATATAGTCACAATAGTACATATAGTGAATCATGAATTACACAATAGCTGATAAGTCCATTTTAGTGATATGTTGATAAAATGATAAAGAAATTCACATTAAAAAATATCCGGTTGGTATTGCACTTACTAGAACAAACCTCAATCATATGAGGTAAGTAGCCGCCTCTGTAAGTGGGAAACTTCCGAAGATCTGTAGTGGTAGTCTTTGCTTGGCCGTATATTTGTATCCTTCTCCTCTTAGAGTATGGGATTTATATCCTGATGGAGACTTGTTACCGTTTTCTCCCCAATTTCCAGCAGATTATGCAAGAAGAACAACAAAAAAGAATACATAGTGTAAAACTGTTTAATAGCAAAAATTAAAGTAAAAACAGACAAATGGCCACTCACATTAAAAATCCTCAAACATATGAGGCATGAATAAAACACTCAAGGATAGTCTGTTGGTGAAAACAGAGTTCATGATCCACAGACTATCCTTAAGTGTTTTATTCATGCCTCATATGTTTGAGGATTTTTAATGTGAGTGGCCATTTGTCTGTTTTTACTTTAATGTTTGCTATTAAACAGTTTTACACTATGTATTCTTTTTTTGCTGTTCTTCTTGCATAATCTGCTGGAAATTGGGGAGAAAACGGTAACAAGTCTCCATCAGGATATAAATCCCATACTCTAAGAGGAGAAGGATACAAATATACGGCCAAGCAAAGACTACCACTACAGATCTTCGGAAGTTTCCCACTTACAGAGGTGACTACTTACCTCATATGATTGAGGTTTGTTCTAGTAAGTGCAATACCAACCGGATATTTTTTAGTGTGAATTTCTTTATCATTTTATCAACATATCTCTAAGATGGACTTATCAGCTATTGTGTAATTCATGATTCACTATATGTACTATTGCGACTATATACAATAAGTATCCTGCTCATATTGTACCCTTATAATTACACATGCGATACAGTGACATTTATATTCACAAATAATCTTCTGATTACATAAAAGGGGCTGTGTGAAGCTTATACATATTTTATACTACCAACACTAAATAGTACTTGGGACTAGATCCTAAAATAGCGCTTTTCTCCACTCCCTTTTCTCCATTTCTTCTGCAAGGGTGACTCACCCTTTTCGGGGTGAGTTATCCCTTCGGTTTTTGAGATTTGAGCTGCTTTCACTGGATCTACAACCTACACTAAAACTAACTTAACACACAGCGCTTACTTGCTTTGTGTGGAGAATCCCTCACCCTCTCTTTTTCCTGAGAGACTACGGGCCCTCCACACATCCCACCCTCTATATATATATATATATATATATATATATATATATATATACTGTATATATCTGTCTATACCGATATCTATATATCTTTTCCTATAGATTGATATAGATAGAGAAATATTTTACAATAACATTATCAGATATATATATATATATATATATATATATATATATATATAAATAAAAGTTACATATTTTTTCTTTGTGAAGAACATTGGAATGTAAAATATGCATAACGCATTCAGTTTTGCGCTTTCGGTCCAATGTGGTGGCAGGTTAGCACACATGAAGAATTAGTTATCTTAAGGCGTGTTAATGAAATATGAAATATGAAATTGTATTACAAGTGGTAACCCACGCGTGTAAAAAGATTACTTCTAGCATTGTCTGCGCTTGAGCAGAAGCGCTTATTAGCACGTCACTTGTAATTTAGCCTACTATAAGAGCACTGGACAATCTCTTGGAATGCAGTTTGCTAGTTTAGGCTTAAAAATATTTCTAATATTGTTTGATTCTCATGGGATCTCTCTCTCTCTCTCTCTCTAATCTAATTTGGCCAATCATTTTGTTTATGTTCAAAATGGACCCAGGGATTACCAACTGGTGGTTTATGTGGCACATGCTGCCCTCGTCACACAGTTTTGTGGCCCCTGTTTAACAGCCATAAATATAAATGCATTCCTTAAAGGGACATGAAACACAATTATTTTCTTTCATGATTCAGAAAGCATATACACTTTTAAACAATTTTCCAATTAACTTCTTTTATTTAATTTGCTATGTTCTCTTGGTATCCTTTGCTGAGTAGCATTCCTAGTTAGGCTTAGGCGCTGTGATTTATCTGCTGATTGGAGGCTGCATATATGTGCCACTCGGGATTGGCCTGCCAATGAGATCAGCTAGCTTCTAACAATTCATTGCTACTCCTTCAAGAAAGGATACCAAGAAAATGAAGCAAAATGTATAATTGAAGTAAATTGGAAAGTTGTTTAAAATTATATGCTCTATCTGAACTATGAAAGACATTTTTTTGTTTAATTTACCTTTAAAACTTCTAAAATATTATCTGTGGCCCCTATGTAGTAGGAAGTTAGCCCTCACTGTATGCAATCCATGCAATATCCATGACAAAACAAGAAAGACCACATTTATTTACTGCTTCCCACAGGCCAAGAATAGGATGGCAGTAGTTGATTACCAGCCTATAATGGCCAGAACAAATAAGGAATGTATATATACAGATCTGAATGCTAAATAAGTATTTTATAGTGTCTGTTAAGCACTAGACATATCATATATGGGGAGGCAAAGGGTATCTCTACAGTTTAATAATACTACTAAGTGTAGCTTGAGTCAGTCTGGCAGAGTTTCCCTTTGTATGCACGTCAGTGCAGACATGGGATAAAAAGCAGCCATGTTCTCCAGGGCCTATAGATTGTGGTGTCGTTCCTACTAATATTAAAGGGACATTAAACACTTTGAGATGGTAATATAAAATGATGGTAATATAAAATGATAAATTGTATATAATAAAACAACTCTGCAATATACTTTCATAATTTATTTTGTCCTCTTTGCCTGTAATTCCATTCTGAAATTGTGAGCTTTTCAGTTCCTGTTAGAAATGGAAGTGCAGAACACTGTTAAATCCAGCACAACCATTGGCTGCACACTCTAGTGACCTATTTATATCTGTCCCTAATTGGCCACAGCAGAGAAGGTAACACAAGTTACAACATGGCAGCTCCCAGTGTTTTATAGACACTAAAACTTTACACTTATTTTGTCACTTTTTAAACAACTAATGAAACTTTAAAAAATACATCTACATGTTAGTCATGGACTAATCTTTTCTTTGAATGCATCATTCTATCTAGCATGTATTTAGTGTTTAATGTCCCTTTAAATACCATAGCTAAGTTGAGCATTGGATAGGTGCGTGCAGGTGGGTACCACTAATGGTGTCTCACTATATTAATTCAAGTCTCAGGTACAAATAGTGTTTTATAGCGGTTTAGCCTAGCTTCAGTGATAAGTATCTGGTTTGCTAAATGTTAGAAATTAATCCCATTGAGGAAATCAATAAGTACTGGCACTTTAACACAATTAATAGATTTGTTCCTTGTGTGGATGTCAGTAGTGTTATTCACTGGGAAGCACAAAGTGAAGTGTTAAGATCCCCAGCATGCACGGCTAGTAGTACTGCTCCAAGGGGTATTAAGTAACGTTATTGAGCACTAAGACGTGTGTATTAGATCAGGTACCGCTACTAGTCCAACACTGTATTAATGATTACGAGATCAAGTGAGAAATAGGATTAATTATATATAATAGGGAGCTTTGCTATATAAACACACATCTTATAAGTTCCAATGATACACAGCAAGATCTTTGTATACACTTAGTAGTAAACACATGTGATCCAACTGAATATGATACTATAAGTTTAATACGATAGCAATTATACAATACCTCCTATTTATTGTGTAAAACAGAACTGAAGCTATCAACGTATTGCAACCTTATAGATTGCATCTACGACATTTACCTATTATTATTGGTTTCTAACCTCAGTTTGGGTTCCCAATGGGCAGCCAATATATATTAACAAGAGCTAATTGTGGATGTGACATTTTACTCCCACCGGTTCTTGAGTAAAGGGTGCACCCCCTCATGTGAGTTCAATATCGTGGTCATTCTATCTCCCAACCACGGAAACATATATTATTAGCAGTCTACTTACCTCAATAGTGGATATTTCTGTGCCTGTGTTTTACAATACCACTAGTCTGCATGTGACTCCACTATCACTGACCATTTAGTCTAACAGTGATATAGTCGTACAGGTCGGCACGATACTGTGATTTTATGTTTCTATTACTTTTTCATTTTTCCTATAATAAAAGTTACATTTTATTCCTGCCAATCCGGAAATTCAATATTACAATCTTTTTTCCACTGGTAACATTGTACTGTTCTCATTAGAGTCTTGTTAAGTGCTATGTATGTACATACTTTCCAGTGATTCACTGGTAACATTATACTGATCTCATTAGAGTGTTGTTATTATTATTATTATTATTATTATCAGGTATTTGTAGAGCGCCAACAGATTCCGCAGCGCTGAGTGCTATGTATGTACATACTTTCCAGTGATCCACTGTTTCTTTGTGTAATTTGCCTCTCCTTGTGTACAGCACCCAGCCTTACGTTATACCCAGATCTAGCCCATTACACAGCAGTACTGGTCGCATAACTGATAAAGTAATAGGCAACACCAGTAGTGCCATTGTTTGCCTTTTCTCTCAAGTATCCTAACCTATATCAGTACCAATATCATTACCAGGTTCTGCTCATCTTTTTTTAAGGATTGTTTCACAGGTGTAGTCAAAAGAATACAACTTTTGTTTCTTATTTACTATTAACACAGCACTGTATGTCCTTTTTTTATTGCATTATTTTTCCATTCCATCCTTGTTTCTCTTCCTTCTGTTATTTATATTGTTTAGGATGCCCCTTATGTTCCCTAATATGACCTATTTTCTTACTTTTTTGTACATCCACTGTCCCCTCACACAAAACTAAATTCTCTAGCGGGACAGAACATCTGCATTGGTCCACTTGTGAGAACTAGCCAGATATTGCAGATATAATTGATTAGTTTTAATATGTATATAATATTAATACACACACTGAGATACTGGTGTGACTGGCTATATCTGGTTTAGCAAATAACTCAGTACTTTCACTCACCTGCGCTTGGGCTGGACATGTGATGATCTGCACTTTCGTTGCCTTTACGTAGTTTATATCACTGTGTCTAGACTCCGCCTTTATCCCTTGTCATGTCTTAGACCTGAGTACAATCAGCTGAGGACTTAATATGCCAGGAGGTATCAAATCTTCAAATACCACACTCATTATACCAAATCTCATGCCAATAACAACAAAAGCTTAATTACAGAGAAAACAAATCATATTTAAATATGAAAACTTCTGAGTTTGCACTTCAAAAAATGAATAATATATAAATAACTTTTGAACCAAATTAACTTTAAAAAAAACATCAAAAAGCGTAAAAATGTTAAAGCTTTATATACTATATATATATATATATATTATTTATATTATGTACTAGTTCAAACATACTATAAGGTAGTTCTACCATAACACAGCTTGCAAAAATATATGAAAAAACAAAATATGTTCCTTGCTTCATATGAATATTTTCTCATTAATGAGACACCAGTATCAGATTTTGTTCCCATCAGGATTAGGATGTTTATTCTGTGGTTTTGGAATTGAAATACCTTTGTGACTTTTTTATGATTATTGACAGAATCTATAACCTTAGAAATAAAGAACAGCCCCAAAAATGTAAACTTTCCCCTAATCTCAAGTCTAAAGGGACTTTAATATCATTATTTTCTGTGCCTTAGTGAGGGTATTTGTAACTATTTCACCTCTCAGTTACTTTACACCTCTGTGCTGGAGTAATTAGTAGTCATTTGATTCAATGGGCTAAATTACAAGTAGTGCGATATTTAGCGCTTCCGCTCAAGCATAAACTTTTGCCTTGGGTTGAGCACGTATGACAAGTTGACTTTGCGATTGCTCGACCGCGTTAACATATTATCCCCATAGACATCAATGGAGAGCGCAGAAGAAAAAACCTAACACCTATCACTCGCACACAATAACTCAAGCTATTCATATTTCACAAATGTTATTTTTAATGTAAGTATATATATATATATATATATATATATACCTATATCTATTCCTATAGGATTGATATCTATTATACATTAACATTATCAAATATACTGTATATAGAAATATATATTTAATAATACAAATTATATATTTTTTCTATGTGAAGGACATAGGAATGTAAAATGTGTGTAACGCGATTCGAGATTCGTGCTATAGGCCAAACACGGTGTCGCGTTAGTGCACATGAAGCACATGAAGAATTACTATCATCTCAACATGCGTTCTTTAAATATTAAATTTTAAAAAATAAAAAATAATTATTGCAAACTATTATAGATAATGCAATATAAATATATATATAAACACACACATATATATAAATATATATATATATATATATATATATATATATATATATATATATATATATGTCTGTAAATACATATATACACACATAAATACATAAATACATATGTACACATATATAGACACAAATATATAGACTTACCAGCACTCTCACAACCTTAACAGCATCTGGGGTGCACCTCAAAAACTGCGCATAAAGAATCCAAAGGCGGCACTCTCTGGTTTTGTATAACAAAAATTACTGTACAAAATACATGTAGACGTTTTAGGGTCCTTAAGCCAGAAAACATTTACATGTATTTTGTACAGTAAATTTTGTTATACCGTTTCTTTGGATTCTCTCTCTCTATATATACAGTATATATACTGTATATACATACATAATGGGCAGATTTGTGTTAGTGCTATAAAACCCCTATGCTGCAATATCAGTGAAATAGACTGAACCTTTAAGGTCACTGGGATAAAGGAAGTCTATATAAAAGTCAATGCAAAAAGAGGGAGTCAGACAGCGCTCTCAAGTATGTACGCCAGTATCCGCAGGGTTCAAAAATAGAGAGAGGAACAACAAAACTGAGAAGCAGAAACATCATAGTGTAGTCTGATAATCAATAGCGTGTCAGAGTAATGTGAGTGGTTATGCTCACCTGGTCAACCCTCAAAAGTAAGAGGTATATTATATGCCTGGATGGGAAATATATCCCCACTGTGCTCAAGGTGTCAGCGGTCAAGACATCAGGTCAATCCAAATTGGCAAGGGGTCTCAGTTTTTTGCAGGATATAGAGGTCTTCGTGCAAGATTATCTTTCAAGGAGAGAAAGGCGATTCAGTAGAGGTTACAAAAACAGCACCGGTATGGGTCTCTGTGCTCCTGGACCGCTAAACCAGATGTGACGCCACTCGCTTCATAGCTCCGCCCAACGCAGTGAGTGATGTCACATTCGATTTAGCGCTACAGGATCTACTTAGCAAGTGACGTCACATCCGGTTTAGCAGTCCAGGAGCTACGCAGTGAGAGACGTCACATCTGGTTTAGCAGTCCAGGAGCTACGCAGCGAGTGACGTCACATCAGGTTTAGCAGTCCAGGAGCTACGCAGCGAGTGAAATCACATCCGGTTTTGCAGTACAGGAGCTACACAGCGAGTGAAATCACATCCGGTTTAGCAGTACAGGAGCTACGCAGTGAGTGACGTCACATCAGGTTTAGAAGTCCAGGAGCTACGCAGTGAGTGACGTCACATCCGGTTTAGCAGTACAGGAGCTATGCAGTGAGTGACGTCACATCCGGTTCAGCAGTACAGGAGCTACGCAGTGAGTGACGTCACATCCGGTTCAGCAGTACAGGAGCTACGCAATGAGTAATGTCACATCCAGTTTAGCCATACAGGAGCAACGCAGTGAATGACGTCACATCCGGTTTAGCAGTGCAGGAGCAACGCA
This sequence comes from Bombina bombina, assembly GCF_027579735.1. NCBI lineage: Eukaryota > Metazoa > Chordata > Amphibia > Anura > Bombinatoridae > Bombina > Bombina bombina. The sequence goes on from NC_069506.1 coordinate 17,834,880, forward strand.
GTGAATGACATCACATCCGGTTTAGCAGTGCAGGAGCTACGCAGTGAGTGACGTCACATCCGGTTTAGCAGTACAGGAGCAACGCAGTGAATGACGTCACATCCGGTTTAGCAGTGCAGGAGCTACGCAGTGAGTGACGTCACATCCGGTTTAGCAGTACAGGAGCTATGCAGTGAGTGATGTCACATCCGGTTCAGCAGTACAGGAGCTACGCAGTGAGTGACGTCACATCTGGTTAAGCAGTCCAGGAGCTACGCAGTGAGTGATGTCACATCCGGTTTAGCAGTACAGGAGCTACGCAGTGAGTGACGTCATATCCGGTTTAGCAGTAGAGGAGCAACGCAGTGAGTGACGTCACATTCGGTTTAGCGGTACAGGAGCTACGCAGTGAGTGACATCACATCCGGTTTAGCAGTACAGGAGCTACGCAGTGAGTGACATCACATCCGGTTTAGCAGTACAGCAGCTACACAGTGAGTGACATCACTTCCGTTTTAGCAGTACAGGAGCTATGCAGCGAGTGACGTCACATCCAGTTTAGCAGTACAGGAGCTACGCAGCGAGTGATGTCACATCCGTTCTAGCAGTACAGGAGCTACCAGTGAGTGACGTCAAATTCGGTTTAGCAGTACAGGAGCTACGCAGCGAGTGACGTCAATCCGGTTTAGCAGTACAGGAGCTACTAGTGAGTGACGTCACATCCGGTTTAGCAGTACAGGAGCTACTAGTGAGTGACGTCACATCCGGTTTAGCAGTACAGGAGCTACGCAGCGAGTAACGTCACATCTGGTTTAGCAGTACAGGAGCTACGCAGTGAGTGACGTCACATCCGGTTTAGCAGTACAGGAGCTACCACTGAGTGGCGTCACATCCGGTTTAGCAGTCCAGGAGCTACGCAGCTAGCGACATCACATCTGGGTTAGCAGTACAGGAGCTACGCAGCAAGTGATGTCACATCCGGTTTAGCCGTACAGGAGTTACTCAGTGAGTGACGTCACATCCGGTTTAGCAATACAGGAGCTACGCAGTGAGTGAAGTCAAATCTGGTTTAGCAGTACAGGAGCTACGCAGTGAGTGACATCACCTCTGGTTTAGCAGTACAGGAGCTATGCAGTGAGTGACGTCACATCCGGTTTAGCAGTACAGGAGCTATGCAGTGAGTGACGTCACATCTGGTTTAGCAGTACAGGAGCTACGCAGTGAGTGACGTCACATCCGGTTTAGCAGTACAGGAGCTACTCAGTGAGTGGCGTCACATACGGTTTAGTAGTACAGGAGCTACGCAGTGAGTGATGTCACATCCAGTTTAGTAGTCCAGGAGCTACGCAATGAGTGACGTCACATCCGGTTTAGCAGTACAGGAGCTACGCAGTGAGTGATGTCACATCCGGTTTAGCAGTCCAGGAGCTACGCAGTGAGTGACGTCACATCCAGTTTAGCAGTCCAGGAGCTACGCAGTGAGTGACGTCACATCTGGTTTAGCAGTACAGGAGCTACGCAGTGAGTGACGTCACATCCAGTTTAGTAGTCCAGGAGCTACGCAATGAGTGACGTCACATCCGGTTTAGCAGTACAGGAGCTACGCAGTGAGTGATGTCACATCCGGTTTAGCAGTCCAGGAGCTACGCAGTGAGTGACGTCACATCCAGTTTAGCAGTCCAGGAGCTACGCAGTGAGTGACGTCACATCTGGTTTAGCAGTACAGGAGCTACGCAGTGAGTGACGTCACATCCAGTTTAGCAGTCCAGGAGCTACGCAGTGAGTGACGTCACATCCGGTTTAGCAGTACAGGAGCTACACAGTGAGTGACATCACATCCCGTTTAGCAGTACAGGAGCTACGCAGTGAGTGACGTCACATCCGGTTTAGCAGTCCAGTAGCTACGAAGTGAGTGACATCACATCCGGTTTAGCAGTCCAGGAGCTACACAGTGAGTGACATCACATCCGGTTTAGCAGCCCAGGAGCTACACAGTGAGTGACATCACATACAGTTTAGCCATACAGGAGCAACGCAGTGAGTGACGTCACATCCGGTTTAGCAGTTTAGGAGCTATGCAGCGAGTGACGTCAGATCAGGTTTAGCAGTCCAGGAGCTACGCAGTGAGTGACGTCACATCTGGTTTAGCAGTTTAGGAGCTATGCAGCGAGTGACGTCCGATCAGGTTTAGTAGTCCAGGAGCTACGCAGTGAGTGACGTCACATCTGGTTTAGAAGTCCAGGAGCTACGCAGTGAGTGACGTCACATCTGGTTTAGCAGTACAGGAGCTATGCAGTGAGTGACGTCACATCCGGTTTAGTAGTCCAGGAGCTACGCAGTGAGTGACGTCACATCTGGTTTAGCAGTACAGGAGCTACGCAGTGAGTGACGTCACATCCGGTTTAGCAGTACAGGAGCTACTCAGTGAGTGGCGTCACATACGGTTTAGTAGTACAGGAGCTACGCAGTGAGTGATGTCACATCCAGTTTAGTAGTCCAGGAGCTACGCAATGAGTGACGTCACATCCGGTTTAGCAGTACAGGAGCTACGCAGTGACTGACATCACATCCGGTTTAGCAGTACAGGAGCTACGCAGTGAGTGATGTCACATCCGGTTTAGCAGTCCAGGAGCTACGCAGTGAGTGACGTCACATCCAGTTTAGCAGTCCAGGAGCTACGCAGTGAGTGACGTCACATCTGGTTTAGCAGTACAGGAGCTACGCAGTGAGTGACGTCACATCCAGTTTAGCAGTCCAGGAGCTACGCAGTGAGTGACGTCACATCCGGTTTAGCAGTACAGGAGCTACACAGTGAGTGACATCACATCCCGTTTAGCAGTACAGGAGCTACGCAGTGAGTGACGTCACATCCGGTTTAGCAGTCCAGTAGCTACGAAGTGAGTGACATCACATCCGGTTTAGCAGTCCAGGAGCTACACAGTGAGTGACATCACATCCGGTTTAGCAGCCCAGGAGCTACACAGTGAGTGACATCACATACAGTTTAGCCATACAGGAGCAACGCAGTGAGTGACGTCACATCCGGTTTAGCAGTTTAGGAGCTATGCAGCGAGTGACGTCAGATCAGGTTTAGCAGTCCAGGAGCTACGCAGTGAGTGACGTCACATCTGGTTTAGCAGTTTAGGAGCTATGCAGCGAGTGACGTCAGATCAGGTTTAGTAGTCCAGGAGCTACGCAGTGAGTGACGTCACATCTGGTTTAGAAGTCCAGGAGCTACGCAGTGAGTGACGTCACATCTGGTTTAGCAGTCCAGGAGCTACGCAGTGAGTGACGTCACATCCGGTTTAGCAGTCCAGGAGCTATGCAGTGAGTGACGTCACATCTGGTTTAGCAGTCCAGGAGCTACGCAGTGAGTGACCTCACATCCGGTTTAGCAGTACAGGAGCTACGCAGTGAGTGACGTCACATCTGATTTATCAGTCCAGGAGCTACGCAGTGAGTGACGTCACATCTGGTTTAGCAGTCCAGGAGCTACGCAGTGAGTGACGTCACATCTGGTTTAGCAGTCCAGGAGCTACGCAGTGAGTGGCGTCACATCTGGTTTAGCAGTCCAGGAGCTACGCAGTGAGTGACGTCACATCTGGTTTAGCAGTCCAGGAGCTACGCAGCGAATGACGTCACATCTGCTTTAGCTGTACAGTCGCTACGCAGCGAGTGACGTCACATCCGGTTTAGCGGTCCAGGAGCACAGAGACCCATAATTAGGATTGACCTGATGTCTTGACCTCTGACACCTTTAACACAGTGGGGATATATTTCCCTTTCAGGCATATAATATATATACCTCATACTTTTGAGGGTTGACCAGGTGAGCATAACCACTCACATTACTGTGACACGCTATTGATTATCAGACTACTTTATTAGATGGTGTTATTATGTGTGTAACTGTACTGTGTAATGTATATTTATTAGATAGTGTTATTATAAGTGTAACTGTACTGTGTAATGTATATTTATTAGACGGTGTTATTATGTGTGTAACTGTACTGTGTAATGTATATTTATTAGATGGTGTTATTATGAGTGTAACTGTACTATGTAATGTATATTTATTAGACAGTGTTATTATGAATGGAACTGTACTGTGTAATGTATATTTATTAGATAGTGTTATTATAAGTGTAACTGTACTGTGTAATGTATATTTATTAGACAGTGTTAATATGAGTGTAACTGTACTGTATAATGTATATTTATTAGATGGTGTTATTATAAGTGTAACTGTACTGTGTAATGTATATTTATTAGACAGTGTTAATATGAGTGTAACTGTACTGTGTAATGTATATTTATTAGACAGTGTTAATATGAGTGTAACTGTACTGTGTAATGTATATTTATTAGACAGTGTTAATATGAGTGTAACTGTACTGTGTAATGTATATTTATTAGATGGTGTTATTATGAGTGTAACTGTACTATGTAATGTATATTTATTAGACAGTGTTATTATGAATGGAACTGTACTGTGTAATGTATATTTATTAAATAGTGTTATTATAAGTGTAACTGTACTGTGTAATGTATATTTATTAGACAGTGTTAATATGAGTGTAACTGTACTGTATAATGTATATTTATTAGATGGTGTTATTATAAGTGTAACTGTACTGTGTAAGGTATATTTATTAGAAGATGTTATTATGTGTGTAACTGTACTGTGTAATGTATATTTATTAGATAGTGTTATTATGTGTGTAACTGTACTGTGTAATGTATATTTATTAGACAGTGTTAATATGTGTGTAACTGTACTGTGTAATGTATATTTAAGAGATGGTGTTATTATGAATGGAACTGTACTGTGTAATGTATATTTATTAGATAGTGTTATTATGTGTGTAACTGTACTGTGTAATGTATATTTATTAGACAGTGTTAATATGTGTGTAACTGTACTGTGTAATGTATATTTATTAGATGGTGTTATTATGAATGGAACTGTACTGTGTAATGTATATTTATTAGATGGTGTTATTATGAATGGAACTGTACTGTGTAATGTATATTTATTAGATGGTGTTATTATGTGTGTAACTGTACTGTGTAAGGTATATTTATTAGATGGTGTTATTATGAATGGAACTGTACTGTGTAATGTATATTTATTAGATGGTGTTATTATAAGTGTAACTGTACTGTGTAATGTATATTTATTAGATGGTGTTATTATGAATGGAACTGTTCTGTGTAATGTATATTTATTAGATGGTGTTATTATAAGTGTAACTGTACTGTGTAAGGTATATTTATTAGACGGTGTTATTATGAGTGTAACTGTACTGTGTAATGTATATTTATTAGATGGTGTTATTATAAGTGTAACTGTACTGTGTAATGTATATTTATTAGATGGTGTTATTATGAGTGTAACTGTATTGTGTAATGTATATTTATTAGACAGTGTTATTATGTGTGTAACTGTACTGTGTAATGTATATTTATTAGATAGTGTTATTATTTGTGTAACTGTACTGTGTAATGTATATTTATTAGATAGTGTTATTATGTGTGTAACTGTACTGTTTAATGTATATTTATTAGACAGTGTTATTATGAGTGTAACTGTACTGTGTAATGTATATTTATTATATAGAGTTAATATGAGTGTAACCTTACTGTGTAATGTATATTTATTAGACAGTGTTATTATGTGTGTAACTGTACTGTGTAATGTATATTTATTAGACAGTGTTATTATGTGTGTAACTGTACTGTGTAAGGTATATTTATTAGACGGTGTTATTATAAGTGTAACTGTACTGTGTAATGTATATTTATTAGACAGTGTTATTATGAGTGTAACTGTACTGTGTAATGTATATTTATGAGATAGAGTTATTATGTGTGTAATTGTACTATGTAATGTATATTTATTAGACAGTGTTATTATGTGTGTAACTGTACTGTGTAATGTATATTTATTAGATGGTGTTATTATAAGTGTAACTGTACTGTGTAATGTATATTTATTAGATAGTGTTATTATGAGTGTAACTGTACTGTGTAATGTATATTTATTAGACAGTGTTATTATGAGTGTAACTGTACTGTGTAATGTATATTTATTATACAGTGTTATTATGAGTGTTACTGTACTGTGTAATGTATATTTATTAGACAGTGTTATTATAAGTGTAACTGTACTGTGTAATGTATATTTATTAGATAGTGTTATTATGAGTGTAACTGTACTGTGTAATGTATATTTATTATACAGTGTTATTATGAGTGTTACTGTACTGTGTAATGTATATTTATTAGACAGTGTTATTATGTGTGTAACTGTACTGTGTAATGTATATTTATTAGATAGTGTTATTATGAGTGTAACTGTACTGTGTAATGTATATTTATTAGATGGTGTTATTATGAATGTAACTGTACTGTGTAATGTATTTTTTTATGTGTTTTGTGACACTTTTATGTTTTGCAAAACAGTTAACCACAGCTCTGAGGTCGCAATAACCCGACTAACTTCAATTGCGATTAAGCGATCGCGTTTACTTTTAACTTGTAATAAAAGCCTGACGCGCGCAGTAAGCCTTTATCGCTCGTGTACCACTTGTAATCTGGCTCACTGTGTAATGAAAAGTCCTTATGCCTCACAGGCAATCCTACAGCATATATAAATATTGATGAATTGTTCCGTTTTCTCTGCCCTGTTATGATCCTGTCTTAAGCAGGATGCAAAAAATGAATTAGACTCCTAAACTAATTTATTCTGACACCATACTGGTTGTCATTTATCACCTACGTGATTCCCCCCCCCCCCATAAAATTTCACTTCTAAGAATTTAAGAATGTCGGTCTCTTATACTTGTCTATTAAATAAACACAATACTCCAAACTGAAATGGTCATTAATGAGAACAAAATAAAAATTATATGTTTATTTCTAATTTTATTTATAGGTTATGTACTGTTAAACATTATTTATTATTAAACCATTTCATTTTGGTGTATAAAACCTCCGTGCATAATGAAAATACCTGCAAAAATTAGGACTTGCAATTAAAGGAACATAACTGTAAAAGGGCTTAGGATAAAGCCTGGTGATTTTTGTAAGATTAGGAGAGTGTGAACTTTTTATATTTTCTGAGGCTTCCTTATTTATCTGTTGTTAGAACATTTTTCTCCCTTATTTTTTGCAAAATGTAAAATCTTCATACAAATATAGGGGGCGATCAAATATACGGTGCAGGTTTTGGCGCAAGCGTGGGAACCTGCGCCACCCGTAATTTCACCTTGCACATCTGGGTATTACATAAACCCCGCCGTCAGTTCATAAAGTGCCGTAAGTCGGATAAACTAGCGATGTCCAGAAATGAGCGTAAATACAATTTTCTGGAGTCGCAAGTGACTTACGGCACTTTAGAAACTGCCGGCGCCTAAGAAAAGTAAAGTAAATAACAAATCTCCCGTAAAAGTCTAACACGCCTCCCAAAAATAAGCCCAACACATAAAACCCCTATATCCGCAATCCCCCCTCTCATTACTAATATTTAATGTATTAACCCCTAGACCGACAACCCCCCACAAGGCAATATGCCTATTTAAACTATTAACCCCTAGGGGGGCGGAGCCAGCATCCATTAAGGAAAGACGTGTATTCTGTGAGCTCCGTTAAGAGAGAGATTTAAAATCACCCTTTTGGGGAATAATGACCTAATACTTGGATCCCTAACTAGTCCCTAACTATAACCATCCTCATTGGGCTTTATTCTGAGTAAAAAGGGAAGCAGTTTGAGACGATCTAGAATACAACTTTCAGGCTAAAGTGATACAGCATGGAGGCCGTTACGAAGTGGGAGCGCACAATGCAAATCGCTGTGTCGCAGCATTTTAAACAACTCCATAATGATATCAGAGCTGTGCTGTTTGCAATCACAGCTCATCCACACATTCTGTCAGCGAAGTGTGCGGCACACTCCAAGAGCCCGATCACTAAACAACCTCCTGAGGAACAGACGACTGAGACAGAGCCCGCTATGTCGCCTCCTAACCTGAGCCACATCGCATTGCAGCCTTTGACCCCTGAGAGTGGGGATCCTGGGACCGGAGGGTCTGACATACGGGCTAGTCGAGAGAGCCGCACCTTGGCCACTCAGGAGGTGGGTGAAGTCTTGCCTACCAGGCCCGTGTCTATTTTAGCCTATCATATGGACCGACTGATTGGAAACTTAGCTCCTATGTTATCGTTGAAAGGCGCGGGATTTCTTGACTCCGCTATGATCCTGGGCAGTTTCACCCTGATGGCCTGTTGCTCTGCCAAGGCCCTTATACAAGGGGATGATGTTGGAACTGTAGATCTCCCGATGCGACAAAGAGAATTTTGGCCGGCAGCAGACAGGCTAGGAATTGGATAAACACTGACTCAATGTTTACTACCTTTGCTAGTCTGCCTGATTCAGGTTACGGTCTTAGACATTGACTTGGTGGTAAATGGAACTCATGATTATAATCTAAGACGCTTCTTTATACTAATAGCTATTGCTCTGAGAGCCTGATACTGACTGCTTTGTGTGCAACACAGAACCCTTTATTTTATTGACAGAATTCACTTGCATTTCTACTTGTATTATATTCCTGATTATATTGTGCTCTGCTTACAGATACAGTTAGAGATGAGTCTGCTGGCATTTATATTGCATTTGTACGTTAGAGGATGGGTCAGGAAAATTTACTGTCCTATATGTTTATGCAGGGATAGCTAGCGTTGTGGTATTAGCAAGCTTGGTCTCCTCATTACAGTATACCATGGGATGTCTCATATAAGGGTTCATTGTCCTACTTCATTACTAAGATCATTTTTATATATTGCTGATGTTAATATTGCGTATTTGATGGTGTGACTATTTCTTCCTCTCCAATACCCTATTTACTGTGTAGTTGCTTGTAACTATTTATCTAGGTGAATATTTCTAGTGTGTCTTACTATCTGTCCTCTCCTACCTAACCCCTTGACTTGTACCAAGCGGTATGCCTCCAGCGGCCGAGGTGGCATGCCTCCATAATCTAATTTTATATATACAGAAATACATGTTACAGGGGCTTCATTACATCATGATCACAAGGAGAGGTTTGAGTTGCCTGAGTTTTGTACTAGTATTTGGATAATGTTCTATTGAAGTAGAGGGTATAAGTTATTACTATATATGCTTTAGCCTACAATCTATGTCTAGTGGACATTGAGGGAAGACAAATTTGTAGGGAGCTCATATTCAACTCATTTACTTATCATTCATCGTTTCAAATCCTAGAAGTCCTTGATATATATAGCAGCTATTATACTATTTTTATGTGAGTTTCTCCTACAACTACAAAAACAAAATGTTAAAAATGTATATTTTTTATTGCTCATTCACTGCGAACATATATGGATACAAGAATATATGATTGGATACAGAGCATATTGAGTAAAACTCGTTCCACCTCCCAACCCACATCCGACATACACACCATTTGTTCTAATTATATTTTTCTACAACATGTAGACTCCCCTACCTTATTTTGACACGTAAAGTTGTCATGTAGACCACCCTAGTCCATTTTAAGCATCTCCACTACTGTGTGATAATAGTTCTGCTACTATGGTTATGCAATCCAGTTCAGACCGAGTAACACTCCAGATTATTTCCCAATCTAATCACTAGGTCACCTTACAGTGCTTTTCAGTCAAGTTCTCCTACCTCCCACTACCTTACCTGGTTTAGCTCTTTTTATTAAGTCTTCTTTAAGTCATGGAGTACAAATCTACACCCTGTTGATGTTGATATAGAGGCACTACAATGTGCAGTTTACTATGGAGATATACAGAGTGCTCCTTAAGCAGGCAGGTCCTGCATTATTACTGCTCCCACTTGCACCCTTCTCTTACATTGCATGTCAGATAAACTCCATACCTTATGCAAATCTTGTCAACGTACAACTTTTGACCCCCCAGATTAGGTATTCCCCTACTCTTACCTATACTCAGTATATAAATAACTTGCTATGCTGTATGGACTACCTTCCTCCCCCTCCCACCATATAATATACCTCTTAGCTTAAAAGGACTACCTAAGCGGCTCATTACAACCTCCTCCCCCCGTCACCACCATAATGGACCTCCTATTGCAGGAGAGCTAACTACGCGGCTTGTCTTTTCTATGCCGCATCTTAACCACAGTTCTTTCCCAACCACATAGTATACCTCCAATCAATAACAACCAATATTTTTTATATATCAGACCCAAGAGGGTCTTACCGTGACGCTTTTGGAGCAGTCAACTATAGTTTACTGTAAGTACTTTTTTGGAAAGATAATTAGCATCATCGAAACTTAATCTATAAAACCTGAGGTCTCAGTAGTGAGATCCAAGAGTGGTCTCTCTTTTTTCCTTTATCTTCCTTCACTTTCAGCTATTTCCCCTATGTTCGGTCCCTAGTGGACCTCCAGTGTTCATTTGAGAAGGTTTCCCTTTATATAGGCATTACAAACTAACTCTATTGTTCTGTTTCAGTTTTTAATTTTGTAACATGTTAAGAAAACTTTATGTACGCCATTTTCGTTATATACTTATACTGTTTGTATGCCTATTTTGAGTACCTCAATAAAAATTTATACAAAAAAAAAAAAAACTATTAACCCCTATATCCGCCATCAAACCCACACTGCAAGTAATAACTAAATTATTAACCCCTAAACCACAATAGCGCACAAAGCAATTAACCTATTCAAGTATTAACCCCTAAACCGCCATAGCCCACATAGTCTAATAAATGTATTAACCTCTAATCTGCTGCCGCCAACATCGCTGCCACTATAATAAAGTTATTAACCCCTAAACCTAAGTCTAACCCTAACCCTAACACCGCCTAACTTAAATATTATTTAAATAAATCTAAATAAAATTAATATTATTAACTAAATTATTCCTATTTAAAACTAAATACTTACCTATAAAATAAACCCTAAGATAGCTACAATATAATTAATAATTACATTGTAGCTATTTTAGGATTTATTTTTATTTTACAGGCAACTTTGTATTTATTTTAACTAGGTACAATAGTTATTAAATAGTTATTAACTATTTAATAGCTACCTAGTTAAAATAAATACAAATTTACTTGTAAAATAAATCCTAACCTAAGTTACAATTACACCTAACACTATAATATCATTAAATAAATTAAATTAATTAACTACAATTACCTAAAATGAAATACATTTAAATAAAATAAACTAAAGTACAAAAAAACACACTAAATTACAGAAAATAAAAAAAAAATACAAGAAGTTTAAACTAATTACACCAAATCTAAGTCCCCTAATAAAATAAAAAAGCCCCCCAAAATAATAAAATTCCCTACCCTATACTAAATTACAAATAGCCCTTAAAAGGGCTTTTTGCGGGGCATTGCCCCAAAGTAATCAGCTATTTTACCTGTAAAAAAGATATACATCCCCCCAACATTAAAACCCACCACCCACACACCCAACTTTACTCTAAAACCCACTCAATCCCCCCTTAAAAAAACCTAACACTAACCCCTTGAAGATCACCCTACCTTGAGCCGTCTTCACCCAGGCGGGCAGAAGTCTTCATCCGATCCGGGCAGAAGTCTTCATCGAATCCAGGCAGAAGTGGTCCTCCAGATGGGCAGAAGTCTTCATCCAAGCGGCTTCTTCTATCTTCTTCCATCCGACGAGGAGCGGCTCCATCTTGAAGACATCCGATGCGGAGCATTCTCTTCGTTCGATGTCCAACTGAAGAATGAAGGTTCCTTTAAATGACGTCATCCAAGATGGCGTCCCTTCAATTCCGATTGGCTGATAGAATTCTATCAGCTAATCGGAATTAAGGTAGGAAAAATCCTATTGGCTGATGCAATCAGCCAATAGGATTGACCTCGCATTCTATTGGCTGATTAGAGTAAGGTTGGGTGTGTGGGTGGTGGGTTTTAATGTTGGAGGGGTTGTATATCTTTTTTTACAGATAAAAGAGCTGATTACTTTGGGGCAATGCCCTGCAAAAAAGCACTTTTAAGGGCTATTTGTAATTTAGTATAGGGTAGGGAATTTTATTATTTTGGTGGGCTTTTTTATTTTATTAGGGGGCTTAGATTAGGTGTAATTAGTTTAAACTTCTTGTAATATTTTTTTATTTTCTGTAATTTAGTGTTTTTTTTTGTACTTTAGTTTATTTTATTTAAATGTATTTAATTTTAGGTAATTGTAGTTAATTAATTTAATTCATTTAATGATAGTGTAGTGTTAGGTGTAATTGTAACTTAGGTTAGGATTTATTTTACAAGTAAATTTGTATTTATTTTAACTAGGTAGCTATTAAATAGTTAATAACTATTTAATAACTATTGTACCTAGTTAAAATAAATACAAAGTTGCCTGTAAAATAAAAATAAATCCTAAAATAGCTACAATGTAATTATTAATTATATTGTAGCTATCTTAGGGTTTATTGTATAGGTAAGTATTTAGTTTTAAATAGGAATAATTTAGTTAATAATATTAATTTTATTTAGATTTATTTAAATAATATTTAAGTTAGGGGGTGTTAGGGTTAGGGTTAGACTTAGGTTTAGGGGTTAATAACTTTATTATAGTGGCAGCGACGTTGGTGGCGGGAGATTTGGGGTTAATACATTTAATAAGCTACGTGGGCTATGGCGGTTTAGGGGTTAATACTTGAATAGGTTAATTGCGTTGTGGGCTATGGTGGTTTAGGGGTTAATAATTTAGTTATTACTTGCGGTGTGGGTTTGATGGCGGATATAGGGGTTAATAGACTTTATTAGTTATTGCGGTGGGGGATTGCGGTTGACAGGTAGATAGACATTGCGCATGCGTTAGGTGTTAGTTTATTTTTGCAGGCATTTTTCGGGAGTTACGGTGCTCCCATACTCAGCGCAAGGCCTGCTACGGCTGCCTTTTATGGCGAGGTAAAAATGGAGTACGATTTCTCCATTTTCGCCACGTAAGGCCTTGCGCTGGATATTGGATACCGATTTACAACGCGGTCCCATGTTAGCCTATGGGAGTAATAATTGCAAGCAAAAGGTGAAATATACGCTCGTAACTTATATGCTACGCCGTAAATGTAATACCAAAATTGCGTAAAAACTGGCGGCGGAGGATTTTGCGGGCAACGCTGCATATGTAATGGAGGCCCTAATGAGCAATAATAAAATATGCGATCATGTTTGCGTGCAAGTAGGGCGTTCGTTTTTTTTTTCTCCATTGACTTCTATGTGTGTGAATACAATATTGTGCACGCTATTCTAAATTCGTCTTTTTACCTGCATTGGGTTAGCTTGTCAGCAAAAAACAGTTAACTTTCAACTTGTAATATAAGTGCTATTGAATGCGCACATAAAGCTTACTTCTAGAGGAGTTCGTTCTCTAGCAAGAGCGTTAAATGCACTTCACTTGTAATCTGGCACAAAATGTTTGAAGGGGCATAAAAAAACATAATTATAGGACTTTTCTGCAGTCTTGCAGTAAAGTAACAAACTATCTTACAGTGTAAGTCATCTAATTGAATTAAAGGGACAGTCAAGTCCAAAAAAACTTTTAGGATTCAGATAGGGCATATAATTTTAAACAACTTTCCAATTTACTTTTATCACCAATTTTGCTTTGTTCTCTTGGTATTCTTAGTTGAAAGCTAAACCTAGGAGGTTCATATGCTAATTTTTTAGACCTTGAATGCCACCTCTAATCTAAATGCATTTTGACAGTTTTTCACCACTAGAGGTCGTTAGTTCATGTGTTTCATGTAGCTAACATTGAGCTTATGCACGTGAATTTATCGAGTAGTGAGCACTAATTGGCTAAAATTCAAGTCTCTCAAAAGAACTGAAATAAGGGGGTAGTCTGCAGAGGCTTGGATACAAGGTAATTACAGAGGTAAAACGTGTATTATTATAACTGTGTTGTTTATGCAAAACTAGGGAATAAAGGAATTATCTATCTTTTAAAACAACAAAAATTCTGGTGTTGACTGTCCCTTTAACACCTTGTTTGCTGCAATTGTTTTTTAAAGCACCTCTTGCCCCACTTGCCTTATTTGGAGGAGCCAATCTGGATTTGTATTTACTGAAACAGATTAGGCTTGCTGCTGTCATTTTGTTTACAATCTTTGTTTTGCAGTTTCCCCTTTGATTAACTCTGTTGAGGTCAGTTAGTCTACAGCGGGTACTTCCAGTTCTCAAAATCGGAAAACCCACACATTTTCAAAATAAAATTATAGCAAAAGTAGTCAAATTAAATAATGAGAATATGTTGCATCATTTGTAATGCATAAATATACATTTATATTACTATAGTAGAATGTTTTATCTTCCCTTAATGTTTGTAGTGAGATATTCTAGAGCCAATAGAAAACAATGATGTGGCAGGGTGCGCCTTATGCAGAGCGGTAAGTGTAAAGCACAATAGGCAGCAGCAATTTCAAAATACAAAGGGATCAAGGGAGGTTTTTCCGCAAGTTACGCCAATTTTAAAGGTTACAAATTCTTCCTTTAATTGATCTACAGCTGCATAAAAACTAGAAGGTTCCTTTAACTTATTGCATTTACTCCACAATTATTAAGTTTTACTGCATAAACACAATGACATAAACCTTATTATTCTATAGATACTAATCCTGTGGCATGGAGCGTATTTACCTACAAAGTGAGCAAGATAACTAATAGAAAGATATAACTATGGCTTTTTATTGTAAAACGGACTCTCTGACTTTACTAACTTACAACAGCATAAGGGGTCACCAGTAAAATAAGCCATTATAGGGGTTAAACTAAAGAATTGCCTAAAACCCCAAAACCTTAAGGCCATTTGCACAGAGCTGATTAATTCCAACCTCAAGCAGACAGTATAAATATAGTCTATATAAACACCCCTAGCCTGCTTCATTAACTTACCCTGTGTGTGTTTACCCATCCCAGTGCTGTGCATACACTTACTTTGTTTTCTCAGCCCAAACGCCATCTCTTTGCTCCTTAGCATAATGTTGTTATGTAATTAATAATATTCTCTTTATTTGTAAGGCACCAACAGATTCTGCAGCACTAAACAGGGGGTACAGTAAAATAAAGAAGGGTTACAAAGACCTGCTCTATCTATCTATCTATCTATCTATCTATCTACTGTATCTATATATCTATCATCTATCTATCTATCTATCTATCTATCTACTGTATCTATATATCTATCATCTATCTATCATCTATCTATCTATCATCTATCTATCTATCTATCTATCTATCTATCTATCTATCTATCTATCTATCTATCTATCTATCTATCTATCTACTGTATCTATATATCTATCATCTATCTATCATCTATCTATCTATCATCTATCTATCTATCTATCTATCTATCTACTGTATCTATATATCTATCATCTATCTATCATTTATCTATCTATCAATCTATCATCTATTTATATATCATCTATCTATCTATCTATCTATCTATCTATTTTCTATCTATCTATCTATCTATCTATCTATCTATCATCTATCATTTATCTATCTATATATCTACTGTATCTATCTATCTATCTATCTATCTATCTATCTATCTATCTATCTATCATCTATCTATCTATCTATCATCTATCTATCTATCTATCTATCTATCTATCTATCTATCTATCTATCTATCTATCTATCTATCTACTGTACCTATATGTCTATCATCTATCTATCATCTATCTATCTACTGTATCTATATATCTATCATCTGTCTATCATCTATCTATCTATCTTTTTATCTATCAGTCTGTCTGTCTATCTATCTATCTATCTATCTATCTATCTATCTATCTATCTATCTATCTATCTAGCTGTCTGTATATCTATCTATCTATCTATCTATCTATCTATCTATCTATCTATCTATCTATCTATCTATCTATCTATCTATCTGTCTGTCTGTCTAATATATCTAATTTATCTATCTTTTATATATCTGTCTGTCTATATATTTATCTATCTATCTCTATATATCCATCTATCTATCAATCTATCTATCTATCTATATATATATCTTCTATATATCTATCTATATATCCATCTATCAATCTATCTATTTATCTATCATCTATCTATTTATCTATATATCTATCTATGTCTGTCTGTTTATCTATATATCTATCTATCTATTTATCTGTCTGTCTAATATATCTAATTTATCTATCTATCATCTATATATCTGTCTGTCTATAAATGTATCTATCTATCTATCTATCTATCTATCTATCTATCTATCTATCTATCTGTCTATCTAGTTGTCTGTCTGTCTGTGCATTTATCTATCTATCTATCTATCTATCTATCTATCATCTATCGATCGATCAATCGATCTATCTATCAGCTATCTATCATCTATCTGTCTGACTGTGTATCTATCTATCATCTATCATTTATCTATCTTTCTCTTTATCTATCTGACTGACTGTCTGTCTGTGTATCTATATATCTGTCTGTCTGTCTGTCTGTCTGTCTGTCTGTCTGTCTGACTTGCTTTATCTATCTATCATTATATCATCTATCTATCTATCATCTATCTATCAATCTATTTATCTATCTGTCTGTCTGTCTGTTTATCTATCTATCATCTATCTATCAATCTATGTATCTATCTGTCTGTCTGTTTATCGATCTATCTATCATCTATCTATCTATCTATCTATCTATCTATCTATCTAGCTGTTTGTCTGTCTGTCTAATATATCTAATTTATCTATCTATCCTCTATATATCTGTCTGTCTATATATTTATCTATCAATCTATCTATTTATATATCTATCATCTATCTATCATCTATCAATCTATCTATTTATCAAGATGTCTGTCTCTCTGTCTATCTGTCTAATATATCTAATTTATCTATCTATCATCTATATATCTGTATGTCTGTCTATCTATTTATATATCTTCTATCTATCTATCTATCTATCTATCTATATATCTATCAATCTATCTATTTATCTATCTATCATCTATCTATATATCTATCTATTTATCTGTCTGTCTAATATATCTAATTTATCTATTTATCATCTATCTATCTGTCTGTCTGTCTATCTATTTGTCTGTCTGTGCATCTATCTATCTATTTATCATCTATCTATCTATCTATCTATCATCTATCTATCTATCTATCTATCTATCATCTATCTGTCTGTGTATCTATCTATCATCTATCATCTATCTATCTTTCTCTTTATCTATCTGTCTGACTATCTGTCTGTGTATCTATCTATCTATTTATCTATCTATTTATCTAGCTATCTGTCTGTCTGTCTGACTCTCTTTAGCTATCATCTATCTATCTATCTATCTATCTATCTATAATCTATCTATCTATATCATCTATCTATCATCTATCTATCTATCTATCTATCTATCTATCTATCTATCTATCATCTCTCTGTTTGACTGTCTGTCTTTAGCTATCTATCAATCATATTTATATATTTATCTATCTATTTATTTATCTATCTATAAATATAAAACCAAAAAATACTTCATAGCCCCTTATTGATGAAAAAAAATAAAAAATATCTGCTGTATTTTGTTTTATTGTAAACACCTAAAGAGACTACTGAACAGGAAAATATTAGACCTTCTGAAGTCTATAATTCAAATATGTTGCTGTCAAGGAATTTACCTTTGCTGAAACTATGTGAATCATTAACATTTAAAACATTTCTACAGAACATTTTAAGATGAAAAATTGCAGTTTCAAAAGTAAACACTAGTATTCTTCTAAATATTTACTTCACTCAGACAACATATATATACAGTATATACATATATTAGGGCTTTTTGTGGGGGTACCCCCCCTGCCAACTCATAGGAGGTAATATTTGTCATTGTCATGTAAATATTCTAGTTTTCACAAGAGGGGGCTGAAAAAAACATCAAACATACGGCTAGATTACGAGTTGCGCGTTAGGGTAAAAAAGCAGCGTTAAGAGGTCCTAACGCTGCTTTTTTACGCCCGCTGGTATTATGAGTCTTGGAGGTTTAGGGTCACCGCACACTTCTTTGGCCTTAGCGCAAAACGACTTACATAAACTTTGTAAAGTCTTTTTTCTATGGGACTTCCATAGCGCCGGTATTACGAGTCTGTCCTGGGAGGCCAAAAAGTAAGCGGTACACCCTACCCTGTCAAGAGTTCTAAAGCATTTAAAAGTCAGTAGTTAAGAGTTTTATGGTACAACACCGTAACATAAAACTCATAACTTAAGTGCTAAAAAGTACACTAACACCCATAAACTACCTATTAACCCCTAAACCGAGGCACTCCCGCATCGCAAATACTAAAATAAAAATGTTTAACCCCTAATCTGCCGCTATCATCTATCTATCTTTAGGATTGAAGTTCAATCCTATTGGCTGATCCAATCAGCCAATAGAATTGAGCTTGCATTCTATTGGTTGATTGGAACAGCCAATAGAATGCAAGCTCAATCCTATTGGCTGATTGGATCAGCCAATAGGATTGAACTTCAATCCTATTGACTGATTGCATCAGCCAATAGGATTTTTTCTACCTTAATTCCGATTGGCTGATAGAATTCTATCAGCCAATCAGAATCTAAGGGACGCCATCTTGGATGACGTCACTTAAAGGTATCTTCATTCTGTTTTAGTCGTCGACAGAAGAAGATGCTCCGCGTCGGATGTCTTGAAGATGGACCCGCTCCGCATGGATGAAGATAGAAGATGCCGTCTGGATGAAGACTTCTGCCCGTCTGGAGGACCACTTCTGCCCGGCTTGGATGAAGACTTCTGCCCGTCTGGAGGACCACTTCTGCCCGGCTTGGGTGAAGACTTCTACCCGTCTGGAGGACCACTTCGCCCGGCTTGGATGAAGACGTCTCCCGGTAAGTCGATCTTCAGGGGGTTAGTGTTAGTTTTTTTTAAGGGTGTATTGGGTGGGTTTTATGTTTTAGATTAGGGTTTGGGCGACAAAAGAGCTAACTGCCCTTTTAAAGGCAATGCCCATCCAAATGCCCTTAGTTAGCTTAGTTTTTTTAGATAGTATTTTATTTGGGGTGGTTGGTTGTGTGGGTGGTGGGTGGGTTTTACTGTTGGGGGGGTTGTTTGTATTTTTTTTTACAGGTAAAAGAGCTGATTACTTTGGGGCAATGCCCCGCAAAAGGGCTATTGGTAGTTTAGTTTAGGTTAGGGTTTTTTTTAATTTTGGGGGGCTTTTTTATTTTAATAGGGCTATTAGATTAGGTGCAATTAGTTTAAATTTCTGTAATTTGTTTATTATTTTCAGTAATTTAGTGGGGTTTTTTTTGTACTTTAGCTAATTTAATTTAATATTGGTAATTGTATTTAATTTAGTTAATTTATTTAATTATAGTGTAGTGTTAGGTGTTAGTGTAACTTAGGTAAGGTTTTATTTTACAGGTCAATTTGTACTTATTTTAGCTAGGTAGTTATTAAATAGTTAATAACTATTTAATAACTATTGTACCTAGTTAAAATAAATACAAACTTGCCTGTAAAATAAAAATAAACCCTAAGATAGCTACAATGTAACTATTAGTTATATTGTAGCTAGCTTAGGGTTTATTTTATAGGTAAGTATTTAGTTTTAAATAGGAATTATTTAGTTAATGATAGGAATATTTATTTAGATTTATTTAAATTAAGTTAGTGGGTGTTAGGTTTAGGATTAGATTTAGGTTTAGGGGTTAATAACTTTAATATAGTGACGGCGACGTTGGGGGCAGCAGATTAGGGGTTAATAAATGTAGGTAGGTGACGGCGATGTTAGGGACGGCAAATTAGGGGTTAATAATATTTGTGTGGCGGGAGTGCGGCGGTTTAGGGGTTAATATGTTTATTATAGTGGCGGCGACGTTGGGGGTGGCAGATTAGGGGTTAATAAGTGTAGATAGGTGGTGGCGACATTGGGGGTGGCAGATTAGGGGTTAATAAATAAAATGTAGGTGTCGGCGATGTTGGGGGCAGCAGATTAGGGGTTCATAAGTATAATGTAGGTGGCAGCGGTGTCCGGAGAGGCAGATTAGGGGTTAATAAGTATAATATAGGTGTCGGCGATGTTGGGGCAGCAGATTTGGGGTTAATAAGTGTAAGATTAGGGGTGTTTAGACTCGGGGGTTCATGTTAGGGTGTAGACATAACTTTTATTTCCCCATAGGAATCAATGCTGCTGCGTTACTGAGTTTTACTTAAGCGGACTTAAGCGGCACTGGTATTGGAGTGCGGTAATGAGCAAAATTTTGCTCAATGCTCACTTCTTGTCTCTTAACGATGGGTTTCTGAAAACTCGTAATACCAGTGCTGTAGGTAAGTGAGCGGTGAGAGAAAACTGCTCGTTAGCACCGTACAGCCTCTAATGCAAAACTCATAATGTAGGTGATAGTAAATAATCTCGTCCCTTTGCTTTTCTCAAAGTTACTGAGCAGAATATATCAATTAAAAATCACTGAGTATAGGCACATTTTATTTTACAAAAAAAAGCCCTGTGAGTATATATATATACATGCATAGAAAAATATATAAATACACACAACCACTCACACATAAACACACAAACTCATACATATCCACATGCCACATGCATACACATACAAATACACACATACAAATATGCATATACACAAACATACACACAAACTCATACATACCCACATGCACACACATACATACATGCACACACATACATACACATATACACACAAATATACCCATTCACAGATAGACACACACACATATATATTCACTCATACATACATACACATATGCATACATGGAAACACACACACACATGTACATGTACACATACAAATACACACACACACACACAAATATACATATAAACAAACATACACACATATAAACACAAACTCATACATACCCACATGCACACACATACAAATACACTCACAAATATACATATACACAAACATACACACATATACACACAAATGAATACATACACACATGCACACACATACAAATACGCTCACAGCAAATATACATAGACACATACATGCACACATACACAGACAGACACACACACACACAGTACATACATGCAAACACACACACACATGTACTGTACATGCACGCATACATACACACACATATACAGTACATACATGCAAACAAACTTAGACACATGTACTGTACATGCACACATACATACACACACATATATAGTACATACATGCAAACACACACACATGTACTGTACATGCACGCATACATACACACACATATACAGTACATACATGCAAACACACACACGTACTGTACATGCACACATACATACACACACATATACAGTACATACATGCAAACACACACACACACACATGTACTGTACATGCACACATACATACACAAACATATACAGTACATACATGCAAACACACACACACACACATGTACTGTACATGCACGCATACATACACACACATATACAGTACATACATGCAAACAAACTTACACACATGTACTGTACATGCACACATACATACACACACATATACAGTACATACATGCAAACACACACACACATGTACTGTACATGCACGCATACATACACACACATATACAGTACATACATGCAAACAAACTTACACACATGTACTGTACATGCACACATACATACACACACATATACAGTACATACATGCAAACACACACACATGTACTGTACATGCACACATACATACACACACATATACAGTACATATATGCAAACACACACACACACATGTACTGTACATGAACGCATACATACACACACATATACAGTACATACATGCAAACAAACTTACACACATGTACTGTACATGCACACATACATACACACATATATACAGTACATATATGCAAACACACACACACACATGTACTGTACATGCACACATACATACACAAACATATACAGTAGATACATGCAAACACACACACACACATGTACTGTACATGCACACATACATACATAAACATATACAGTACATACATGCAAACAAACACACACACACACATGTACTGTACATGCACGCATACATACACACACATATACAGTACATACATGCAAACAAACACACACACACATGTACTGTACATGCACGCATACATACACACACATATACAGTACATACATGCAAACAAACACACACACATGTACTGTACATGCACGCATACATACACACACATATACAGTACATACATGCAAACAAACACACACACACATGTACTGTACATGCACACATACATACACACACATATACAGTACATACATACATACAAACACACACACACATGTACTGTACATGCACGCATACATACACACACATATACAGTACATACATGCAAACAAACACACACACACATGTACTGTACATGCACGCATACATACACACACATATACAGTACATACATACACACACATATACAGTACATACATGCAAACAAACTTACACACATGTACTGTACATGCACTCATACATACACACACATATACAGTACATACATGCAAACACACACACACACACACGTAAATGCACACAAACACAGCCAGATACATCTACCCTCTAGGATCTCATGACTGCTTACATGTTTTATCATGAACTATATTACATTTGTAAATGTAATAAGATCTGTAAATGGAATTCAGATGAATTACCAACACTATAACATCATACAAATGTTTTTAACTGCTGCATTGTCTATCATCAAGGCTGCACATATATAGAGTGCTACTGTATGTGGGACCCCTGGTGTTGCAGATCCTGCGGTGATCACACCTCCTGGCCACCATTCCATATATCTGTATGTGGTATTAATGATCTTGTTTGATTCTGTGAAAAAGCACAAGCCTTAAATGTCTATTTTAATAAAATAGTAGTGTGCTCAGGAAGTGGTATGAAGCATAGAAAAGAAAGTAAATACACGGAAGAGAGGGTTATTAAGTTTAAAGCCAGAAAATTCATGTTAAAAAATAAATACAAAATGAGAATTACAGGTGTAAAATAACTTAGGAAAACTGTGCATTAGATCTTATGAATTTTGCAATTAAGAGAGCGACACAATAGATTACCAAGATTCTAATACACCCAAATTCTTGGCTGTTGCTTATTGAGTAAAAAATTCCAATCCATTTGCTAATCTTGGCATAAGCCAATTATCTAAAGATTGACAATTGAATTCTGTCCATTCAAACCACCTTTACATTGTTTAGAGGCATTCAACAATGCTATCCCAATCAATCAATTGATTTTCAAAAACCTTTTTTTTTTGTTTGTTTGTTTTTTCAAATATTATAGTTTAGACTTCTGAAACAACAATTATATAGTACAGAGCATGATGATAGATAAATAATAAAAGCGTTTACCCAAAGCCATTGTCTCCAAATGGGAGCAAGAGCCAAAAGTAATAAGCCAAGGTATATGTTTTAAACAATAAAAGTTGTATATTTGTTCACATATTCAGTTCATGTTTCTCCGTGGCTCCAGAGGATTTCCCAAGCCCAATGCAAAAAACACTACAGGAACAAACAATGGAGAAATGAACATTAAATAAAACAAGGTTTTGTATTTGGAAGATCTGCATAAATTATTGTATTTGTAAAAAATATTCTAGCGCTTACCTTTTCTTTTTGGTTTTGCTTTTCTGTTTATATATTTGTATCTATCATTACCTGTACAGACTAGGGGCTAAATTATTTTGTTTATGGTATAATTCTTTGCAAAATGATTAAAAAGATACATATGTAAAGTACATAGGATATATTTCTATTACTTCCTCTATGTTTGTATTATGAATTATTCTGAACTTGTCTAAAATAAAGAAAATTAAAAAAGGTTAACTATCATATCGTAGCATATCAATACCAAGCTTGGATATCCTCAGTACATGCATCCAAAATCCTCCTACATCTCTGGCTGGTGATAGTGATTTGAGATGCAAATAGCTTAGCACATCTCATTCTCCAAATGAAGAACTCCATTAAACATGTCTGGCTGAAGGTGTGAGTGACCAGATGTATTTTGCAATAATCATAATACCTTTTTGCTTTTTCAATTCCTGAAAACCCACTTTACATGGAAAATGTTGAATGTGAACATTCTTGCACTGCTCAGCTTAAATGACAATAAACCCTATAATTTTTCTCATGAATTAGAAGTAGAGATGTGCATTTGTGCTTTGGGCAAGTACAAAGTCATTAAAATTTTGCTGATTCGTCAATTCGTCAAATACACAAGCATTTAAATACATTTTAAGAAGAAAAAGACTGAGGGCTCCATGTACTAAGCAGTCAGCGAGCTACCCGCAACAAATCTCGCGTCAAAACTCGCAAACTGATATGTACAAAGCCGTCAATTATGTTAAAACTCGCATCTTTAAAATTGCGAGCGTACTTATCCGCCAAACCTCGCTACCGCTCCATTTTTCACTGTAATTAGACACATTTGACCACCAACTCGCCAAAAAACGAATGTACTAAAAAATCTATTTGTCCGCTCGCTACAATTTCCGCTCCCACCTCGCTATTTTTGCCTCGCCACCTTTTAGGTGGCGGGCAAGGTACAAAACAATAGGAAAGTCAATCTAGACGCCAGTCTAGACATATATAAAAGGCAGTAATATCAGCATTGTACTTACAGCATAACTGGCGTCTAATTTGTCTCTCATTTCCATGTACATAAATTGCGCCCAATTTGTCGACTGTAATTAAAGAGTAATCTATTTAAATTTGTATTGTTAGTTGTCAATCTTTATAATTATTTTTATATTAATATTTATATATTATCAGATCCAGATGAAGCCATATCCAAATTGTAAATAAATATTACAAAAATAACGCTCTGTTATCACTCTTCAAAAAATTTTGAACAATAATAAAGTTGTTTCGATAAGTTGAACTTTTATAGGAGCAAAATTCTATTCCCGCGACTACTATGATGTTCGTGACACCTTGCATGTCACGTGTTAATAATTGGCCAGACAATTCAACTGAAAGTTAAGTACCATCAGCTTAGTCGCGGCGAGCGAGGCGTCAAATTTATCAACAATCCGCAACTGCTCGCGGCGGGCTAGACTTGTCTATTTATTGGGGGAATATTAGTACATAGCGACAGCGGACACCATTTCGCCCGCGGTGAGTAACGGCGAGTTTATCCGCGTCTACAATGACGGATGAATTGACGGCTTAGTACATGGAGCCCTGAGGGGTCAATTTATCATGTCCGCTCGACCTTGCTATATGCCGACAGCATTCGCTGTCGGCATTTAATATTGCACAAGCATTTCTTGTGAAATGCTTGTGCAATGCCAACCCCTGCACATTCACAGACAATCAGCCGCTAGTAGGGGGTGTCAATCATCCTGATCGGATCGGAATGATTGCAGTCCACCACCTAAAAGGTTGTGGACAAGTTAAGGAGCAGCGGTCTTAAGACCGCTGTTTCTTAACTTAAGTTCCAGATGGACCTGAAACTTCAGGGTTAGAAAGCAGCTTCCGGTGCTTGTTAAATCTACCCCTAAGAATAAATGATTGCTTGGTGAAAATTTGTGTCATTAGTTTGTGCTGTTTGGTGCCAAAAAAGTGAACTAAGAGGGTAAAGGATTTATATTGTTTGTGGTTAATCAGCTCCTTTGTTTGTAATGATGTACAAGGGGTTATCCAATCCCTATCCAATCATGTGTCCATCCTTCAATCCCCTGATGTTATGCCAGTCAGGTATTACATATTTGATTTTAGTCATAGAGGCTTGTCCAGTCAAGCCTTAACATAGCATAGAGAGATGGGAGACTAGAGAAGGCGCAGACATTTTTCATTGCTTTGACAAAAGCTATTGGAACATGCAGTTTTGTGACTTCTGTGCCTTTGTGAGCTTTGCATTGTCTGAAATTCAGTTAGAGAACTATTGGCTAGATTACGAGTCTTGCGTTAGCCTTAAAAAGCAGCATTGAGAGGTCCCAATGCTGCTTTTTAACGCCCGCTGGTATTACGAGTCTGGCAGGTACAGGTGTATCACTCACTTTTTTTCCGTGACTTGAGCTTACCGCAAATCCCCTTATGTAAATTGCTTATCCTATCTTTTCAATGGGACTTGCCTAACGCCAGTATTACGAGTCTTAGAAGAAGTGAGCAGTAGATCCTCTCCTGTCAAGACTTCTACCGCATTTAAAAGTCAGTAGTTAAGAGTTTTATGGGCTAACGCTGTAACATAAAACTCTTAACTAAAGTGCTAAAAAGTACACTAACACCCATAAACTACCTATTAACCCCTAGTTTTTAACCCCTAATCTGCCGATCGGACATCGCCGCCACTTTAATAAATATATTAACCCCTAAACCGCCGCACTCCCGCTTTGCAAACAAAAGTTAAATTTTATTAACCCCTAATCTGCCGTCCCTAACATCGCCGACACCTACCTACATTTATTAACCCTTAATCTGCTGCCCCCAACGTCGCCGCTACTATATTAAATTTATTAACCCCTAAACCTAAGTCTAACCCTAAGTCTAACCCCCCTAACTTAAATATAATTTAAATAAAATTAAATAAAATAACTACAATTAACTAAATTATTCCTATTTAAAACTCAATACTTACCTATAAAATAAACCCTAAGATAGCTACAATATAACTAATAGTTACATTGTAGCTAGTTTAGGGTTTATTTTTAGTTTACAGGCAAGTTTGTATTTATTTTAACTAGGTACAATAGTTATTAAATAGTTATTAACTATTTAATAACTACCTAGCTAAAATAAATATAAAAGTACCTGTAAAATAAATAATAACCTAAATTACAATTACACCTAACACTACACTATCATTAAATTAATTTACTAAATTGCCTACAATTAACTATAATTAAATAAAAAAAACTAAAGTACAAAAAAAACTCACTAAATTACAGAAAAAAATAAAATAATTACAAGAATTTTAAACTAATTAAACCTAATCTAATCCTCCTAATAAAATAAAAAAGCCCTCCAAAATAATAAAAATCCCTACCCTATACTAAATTACAAATAGCCCTTAAAAGGGCTTTTTGCAGGGCATTGCCCCAAAGTAATCAGCTCTTTTACCTGTAAAAAAAATACACTACCCCCCCAACATTAAAACCCAACACCCACACACCCAAACCTACTCTAAAACCCACCCAATCTCCCCTTAATAAAACCTAACACTACCCCCTTGAAAATCACCCTACCGTGAGACGTCTTCACCCAGCCGGGCACAAGTGGTCCTCCAGAGGGGCAGAAGTCTTCATCCGATCCGGGCAGAAGAGGACCTTCAGATGTGCAGAAGTCTTCATACAGGCGGCATCTTCTATCTTCATCCATCCGGAGAGGAGCGGGTCCATCTTGAAGCCAGCCGACACGGAGCATCCATCCAGACCAACGACTACACGACGTCATCCAAGATGGCGTCCCTTGAATTCCGATTGGCTGATAGGACTCTATCAGCCAATTGGAATTAAGGTAGGAAAAATCCTATTGGCTGATGCAATCAGCCAATAGGATTGAAGTTTAATCCTATTGGCTGATCCAGTCAGCCAATAGGATTGAGATTGCATTCTATTGGCTGTTACAATCAGCCAATAGAATGCAAGCTCAATCCTATTGGCTGATTGGATCAGCCAATAGGATTTTTCCTACCTTAATTCCGATTGGCTGATAGAATCCTATCATTTAAAGGAACCGTCATTCGTCGTATAGTCATCGGTCTGGATGGATGCTCCACGTCGGCTGGCTTCAAGATGGACCCGCTCCACTCCGGATGGATGAAGATAGAAGATGCCGCCTGGATGAAGACTTCTGCACGTCTGGAGATCCTCTTCTGCCCGGATCGGATGAAGACTTCTGCCCCTCTGGAGGACCACTTGTGCCCGGCTGGGTGAAGACATCTCATGGTAGGGTGATCTTCAAGGGGGTAGTGTTAGGTTTTATTAAGGTGGCATTGGGTGGGTTTTAGAGTAGGGTTGGGTGTGTGGGTGGTGGGTTTTAATGTTGGGGGTATTGTATTTTTTTTTACAGGTAAAAGAGCTGATTACTTTGGTGCAATGCCCCACAAAAAGCCCTTTTAAGGGCTATTTGTAATTTAGTATAGGGTAGGGATTTTTTATTATTTTGGGGGGCTTTTTTATTTTATTAGGGGGATTAGATTAGGTGTAATTAGTTTAAAATTCTTGTAATTATTTTATTTTTTTCTGTAATTTAGTGTTTGTTTTTTTGTACTTTAGTTTATTTTATTTTATTGTAATTAATTGTAGGTAATTTAGTAAATTAATTTAATTATAGTGTAGTGTTAGGTGTAATTGTAACTTAGGTTAGGGTTTATTTTACAGGTAAATTTGTACTTATTTTAACTAGGTAGCAATTAAATAGTTAATAACTATTTAATAACTATTGTAGCTAGTTAAAATAAATACAAAGTTGCCTGTAAAATAAAAATAAACCCTAAGCTAGATACAATGTAACTATTAGTTATATTGTAGCTAGCTTAGGGTTTATTTTATAGGTAAGTATTTAGTTTTAAATAGGAATTATTTATTTAATTTTAGTAATTTTATTTAGATTATGTTAAATTATATTTAAGTTAGGTGGGGTTAGGGTTAGGATTAGACTTAGATTTAGGGGTTAATAACTTTATAATAGTGGCGGCGACGTTGGCAGCGGCAGATTAGGGGTTAATAAGTGTAGTTAAGTGGCGCCGACATTGGGGGCGGCAGAGTAGGGGTTAATAAATAAAAAGTAGGTGTCGGTGATGTTGGGGGCAGCAGATTAGGGGTTCATAGGGATAATGTAGGTGGCGGCAGTGTCCGGAGCGGCACATTAGGGGTTAATAATATAATTTACGTGTCGGCGATGTCGGGGGCGGCGGATTAGGGGTTAATAAGTGTAAGATTAGGGGTGTTTAGACTCGGGTTCATGTTAGGGTGTTAGATGTAGATATAAAATGTGTTTCCCCATAGGAATCAATGGGGCTGCGTTAGAAGCTGAACGCTGCTTTTTTGCAGGTGTGAGGTTTTTTCAGCCGATTCTGCCCCATTGATTCCTATGGGGAAATCGTGCATGAGCACGTTTTTCCAGCTCACCGCTACCATAAGCAACGCTGGTATTGAGGTGAGATGTGGAGCTAAATTTTGCTCTACGCTCACTTTTTTGCAGCTAACGCCGGGTTTAAAAAAAACTGTAATACCAGCGTCTTAAGTCTTAAGTGAGCGGTGAAAAAAAAATACTCGTTAGTAACACACCCCTGTTACCGCAAAACTCGTAATCTCTGTGTATATGTTTTGTTAACATTGAAAGATAGATTTTATTAGTTGTTTAAATCCTTTAGCATAAGATTTTTGTTAATATTAGTTGTTTATATTTGCTGTTCCCATTGGAAATAACATTATGGAATCCAAATCCAATATTCATCTGAAAGGAATGTCCACATGGCCAAAGTTTGTCCCAACCAAACGTTTGGTAAAATTAAAAACTAAACTTTTAAATTAGAAGTTAAAAGATATCTTAGGTTAAAGGGACATTGTATTGTAAAATGATCTCCCCTTTAACCCCTTAACAACCACTACCCTTTATGTTGCTGGTTGTTAAGGGTTTTTCGTCCCATAATAGCATGGGGTCTTGCCTCCTCTAGGCCTTCTGAAATAGGGGTGAGACCGCACTATTAAAAAAACAAGCTCTATTGAAAGACTAGGCAGGTACAGGGTACATCATTGGTCGTTAAGGGGTTAATGTGTTCCCAATTATGCAATTTACCTGCTGGGGTTTACTCACAAATAGCTCATTTATGTTGCCATTTCAAATAGTAGCTTTTGCCGCCAACTTCACTAAAAACATGAATACTGCATAACTATCCATAAAATACTTTATGTAAACAAGAGTCCATAGCAGAAATCAATCTCCCAGTGGTGGGTGAGAGATCCCAGCCCATTTCATTTTTGATTGTGCATTTTTTGCTTCCATGAGAACCCCTTTTGTGACATGCTTTTGGGAGACTTCAGATGTGTTTTTGCACAATTTAGCTGGGCTTGGATGTTTTTTTCATAAGAAAAGGCTTCCGTCTTGCCACTCTACCCCATAGCCCAGACATATGAAGAATACGGGCGATTGTTGTCACATGCACCACACAGCCAGTACTTGCCAGATATTCCTGCAACTCCTTTAATGGGGCTGTAGGCCTCTTAGCAGCCTCCCAGACCAGTTTTCTTCTCGTCTTTTCATCAATTTTGGAGGGATATCCAGTTCTTGGTAATGTCACTGTTGCACCATATTTTCTTCACTTGATGATGACTGTCTTCACTGAGTTCCATGGTATATCTAATGCCTTGGAAATTCTTTTGTACCCTTCTCCTGACTGATACCTTTTAACAATGAGATCCCTCTGATGCTTTGGAAGCTCTCTGCGAACCATGGCTTTTGCTGCAGGTTGCGACTAAGAAAATGTCAGGAAAGACCTACTAGAACAGCTGAACTTTATTTGGGGTTAATAAGAGGCACTTTAAATGATGGCAGGTGTGTACTGACTCCTATTTAACATGATTTTGAATGTGATTGCTCAATTCTAAACACAGCTACATCCCCAGTTACAGTTACATCCCCAGTTATGCAACCACATTGTTTCATTTTATTATTTTTACTTCCCTCCACCTTAAAGATTTCAGTTTGTTTTTCCATCAAGTTGTACAGTTTATAGCTCACATTAAAGGTGGAAAAAGTTGTGAAATGATTTATCTTTGTCTCATTTTTTTACATCACAGAAACCTGACATTTTAACAGGGGTGTGTAGACTTTTTATATCCACTGTACATACAGTATATATATATATATATATATATATATATATATATATATATATATATATATATATATATATATATATATATATATATATATATATATATATGTGTGTGTGTGTGTGTGTGTTTAGCAGTTATATAACAGTTTTATTTGTATATATATATATATATATATAGATATATATATATATACACGGTGAAGGAAGGCACTCACTGGTCTTTAATTCAAAAGAAAACTTTTAATAAGCGTGACGTTTCGGGGACACACTCCCCTTCCTCAGACCGAGGATCTGAGGATCTGAGGAAGGGGAGTGTCCCCCCGAAACGTCACGCTTATTAAAAGTTTTCTTTTGAATTAAAGACCAGTGAGTGCCTTCCTTCACCGTGTATATTTAACTGCAGGCACCCTGGCATCAAGATCTGTAAGTGAGAGTGCTCTCTATCTATCTATCTATCTATATATATATATATATATATATATATATATATATATATATATATGTTAAACAGTTATATAACATTTTTAAATAGAAATTCCTATATATATTTATATCTAGATATCTTATCTATATCTATATATAATCATATATCTATATATATATATATAGATATAAATATATATTTGTAAAAATATCAGATATATGTAGAAATATTTATTATGAATAAATAAAACATATTCTGTTATGTTAAGAACATTGGAATATGAAATAGTCATATTTTCATGTTGGGTTAGCTTGATTGCGAAAATGCAATCATATTTGCGCAATAGCCGGTGTTAGGTTTTTTTTACACTTTTTTTTCTCAATTAACTTCTATGGGGGAATAAGTGCAAGTGCACGCAATATTTGATGTTTCGATTTTTGCACTATTCGAATTATCGCTTGTGAAAAATATTTTTTTTTTAACTTGTAATACAAAAGCTTAACCCTAGCAGAGTTTTCACGATTGCGAAAATGCAATATACTGTGCTACTTGTAATCTAGCCCTATATATTTCATTCATATTCCTTTTTTAAACTGAATAATTATATAAATATGACTTATTATTTTTTAAAAGGATATTAAAGTTTCAGATCATAATATAAAATGTTTAACTCTCAGCTAGATTACGAGTTATGCGTGCTATAGGGAAATTAATGAACACAACAAAAGTTGCGTTATTTAACTCTCTATAGCGCAGCCATTACAAGTTTTTAAAAACCCGGCTTGCACGTGCGATATGGTGCTTTTAAGCTCCATACCACACAAGAAAACAAGCACTGTTTTGACGTGCTTGTGCACGCTTTCCCCATAGACATCAATGGGGAGAGTGGGTCAGAAAAAAAAACTAACACCTTGGATTGGGGAGTGAAAAGCTCCGTAACACAGCGCCATTAATGTCTATGGGGAGAAAAAAGGTTTAAACTTAACACCCTAACATAAGCCCCACGTCTAAACACCCCTAATCTGCTGCCCCAAACATCGCCAACACCTACATACAGTTATTAACCCCTAATATGCCGCCCCCGATATCTCCGCCACCTAAATAAAACTATTAGCCCCTAATCTGCCTCTCCCAATATCGCCACCACTATACTAAAGTTATTAACCCATATTCCCCTGCACCCCAATATCGCCCACACTATAATAAATCTATTAACCCCTATTCTGCTGCTCCCCGACATCGCTGCAACTAAATTAAGCTATTAACCACTAATCCTCTGGCCTCCCACATCACTACAACTAAATAAACCTATTAACCCCTAAACCGCCAGCCCCCCACATCGCAACAACCTAAATTAAACTATATTAACCCCTAAACCTAACCCTAATGTAACCCTAAGCCTAACCCTAACCGTAACCCTAACCCTAACGTAACCCTAACACCCCCTAACTTTAACATAATTAAAATATAGCTAAATTAAACTTACAGTTATTACCTAAATAATTCCTATTTAAAACTAAATAAATACCTGTGAAATAAAACCTAAAACAATATAACTAATAGTTATATTGTAGCTAGCTTAGGTTTTATTTTTATTTCACAGGTAAGTTTGTATTTATTTTAACTAGGTAGACTAGTTAGTAAATAGTTATTAACTATTTAATAACTACCTAGTTAAAATAAATACAAAGTTACCTGTAAAATAAAACCTAAGCTGCCTTACACTAAAACCTACCATTACAAGAAGTAACAAACACTAAAATTACAAAAAAAAAAACTACCATTACAAAAAATAACAAACAAAATAATCCAAAACAATAAAAATTATTCCTATTCTAATACCCTTTAAAAAACAAAAATAAAACCTCAAAATAAAAAAAACCTAATCTATAATAAACAACTATGGGCCCTTAAAAGGGCCTTTTGTAGGGCATTGCCCCAGCTCTTTTGCTTCAAAACAAACCACCCCAAACAGTATACAAACCCCCATCCCCCAAAATGGCATTTGTATGGGCATTGTCCTTAAAAGGGCATTTAGCTCTTTTGCTGCCCAAGCCCTAATCTAAAAATAAAAACCCACCCCAAAACGAAAAAAAGACATTATACAAAATAACAAATTATCAAAAATAATAAAAATTATTCCTATTCTAATACCCATTTTTTTAAAAAAACACCCCAAAATAAAAAACCTAATCTAGAATAAACTACCAATAGCCTTTAAAAGGATCTTTTGTAGGGTATTGCCCTAAGTTAAACAGCTCTTTTACCTGAAAAAAAAAGATCTCCTATCTTGATCCCGGCGGCACGGAGCGGGTCCATCCTAAAGACATTCGTTGCGGAGCATCCTCTTCAATGCAAGGTACGCGATTCAAGATGGCGTCCCTTGCATTCTTATTGGCTGAAAAATTTGAATCAGCCAATAGGAATAAGAGCAGCTAAAATTCTATTGGCTGTTCAAATCAGCCAATAGGATTTAAGCAGCTCTCATTCTATTGGATGATCCAGGAATTGTTTAGTTAATAACTGTAAGTGTAATTTAGCTATATTTTAATTAAGTTAAAGTTACGGGGGTGTTAGAGTTACGTTAGGGTTAGGGTTACGGTTAGGTTTAGGGTTAGGGTTAGGGTTAGGCTTAGGGTTACGCTAGGATTAGGGTTTGGTTTAGGGGTTAATATAGTTTAATTTATTATAGTGGCGGCAGTGTAGGGCTTAATAATTTAGTATAGTGGGGGCAATAAGGGCAGACGGCAGATTAGGGATTAATTATATTTAAATAGTGTTTACGATGTGGGAGGGCGGTGGTTTAGGGGTTAATACATTTATTATAGTGGTGATGATGTCGGGGAGTGGCGAAGAGGGGTTAATATTTTTTTAGTGGCGGCAATATCAGGAGCGGCAGATTTTATAAATTTAATATAGTGTAAAGGGCCTCGATTTAGGGGTTAAAGGGACAGTATTCACTAATTTTCATATAACTGCATGTAATAGACACTACTATAAAGAATAAGATGCACAGATACTGATATAAAAATCCAGTATAAAATGGTTTAAAAACGTACTTCGAAGCTTTCAGTTTAACTCTGTTGAAATGGAAAGCCCACTGCAAGTGGGAAATAAGACACTCCCCCCCTCCCTCCCCGTTCTTTTGCATATGAAAAGACCCTTTACACAAACAGGAGCAAGCTGGAGAAGGTAGCTGACGGTATTCACATCAAACTTTGGGGCTTGGTTAGGAGTCTGAAAATCAGAGCAATGTTATTTAAAAAGAAGCAAAACTATACATTTAAAAAAAAAAAAAAAAAAAAAAAACTTTATGAGCTTTATAAATAGATCATCTACAAAACATTAATGCAAAGAAAAAATGAGTGTATAATGTCCCTTTAATAGGTAGTTTATGGGTGTTTAGTGTACTTTGTAGCAGTTTAGTTATGAGTTTTATGTAACAGATTTGTAGCGTAAAACTCATAACTACTGCTTTTAGATGTCGGTATGGATCTTGTTGTTTTAGGCTGTAAAGCAGGCTTTTTAGCCTCACCGCAAAACTCGCAATGGCAGCGCTATGCGAATTACATGAAAAAACGTCATTTTTACGTGTGCGGAACTGACGTTGCGTTACAGGCTAAAAGACTTGTGTTACAGCTATACCGACAAGACTTGTAATGGCTGCGGTGCCGTTTTAACGCTGAAATTACCATTTTTTCAGCCTTAAAACACGAACGCACAACTTGTAATCTAGCTGTATGTGCATTAAAAATAACTTTGTAATACATTTATTTCTCTTCTGCTGAGGAAAATGAAGGACAAATATAAAACAGGCATAAAACATGAGTGTGAAAATAAGGCTGTGAAGAAACCCTGTTACAGTTACTCTAACAATTATATATCACACACAGCCTTATTTGCTCACGATGCACTAACAATTTCAGTTTCAAATAAGAAGTAGATTTGTTTTCCTGATGAATTTCAAAGGTGTCTCCTCTGTATTCAATTGTGTTCTGTGTATCATGTGACAGTCTTCTGCCAATCACAAACTTACAGTATCCCACAAAAGTGAGACATTTGTGTAAATATTTTATTATATCTTTTCATTTGACAGCACTAAAGAAATGACACTTTGCTACAATGTAAAGTAGTGAGTGTGCAGTCTGTATAACAGTGTAAATTTGCTGTCCCCTCAACATAACTCAACACACAGCCATTAAAGGAGCACTCAAGTCAAAATTAAACTTTCATTATTCACATAGAGCATGCAATTTTAAACAACTTTCCATTTTACTTCCATTAACAAAATGGGCACAGTCTTTTTATATTTAAACTTTTTGAGTCACCAGTTCCTACTGAGCATGTGCTAGAATTCACAGAATAAGCGTGTATGCATTTGTGATTGGCTGATGGCTGTCACATGGTACGTGTATGCATTTGTGATTGGCTGATGGCTGTCACATGGCACAGGGGTAGTGGAAATAGACATAACTTTTAAAATTGTCAGAAAAATCTACTACTCATTTAAAGTTCAGACTAAGTGCTATTGCATTGTCTTGTTATCTTGCATTTCCTGATTATGCAAATCTACTGTGTTGACCGTTGGCAACAAAAGTGAGTACACCCCTAAGTGGAAATGTCCAAATTGGGCCCAAAGTGTCAATATTTTGTGTGGACACCATTATTTTCCAGCACTGCCTTAACCCTCTTGGGCATGGAGTTCACCAGAGCTTCACAGGTTGTCACTGAAGTCCTCTTCCACTCCTCCATGACGATATCACGGAGCTGGTGGATGTTAGAGACCTTGCGCTATTCCACCTTTCATTTGAGGATGCCCCACAGATGCTCAATAGGGTTTAGGTCTGGAGACATGCTTGGCCAGTCCATCACCGTTACCCGCAGCTTCTTTAGCAAGTTTAATTGATATTATCTACGTATTTATGTACTTATCATCAGAATCAAGCAAACTGATCTCTTATCAGGACATTTTAACTCTAATGGACTACAGATAATATTGGATAGTTTCCTCCAATGTTAGTAATGGTATAAGTATTTCTGTACCCCTTTTTCTGTACATTCTGACATACTGCACAATGGTATAATACTATTTCTTACACCTATGCAATATGCATATACATGTTGTTAATATTTGGTGTGTCTTTATTATAAATGATTAAGTTCTCTTTATTATAAATGATTGCTGGTCACGTCAACACTAGTATCATCTACCTATCACAGTCATCAATCTGAGATCGTATTTTTATATAAAAAATTGTGACATTGCTTAACTCTATTTAGGACACCACTTCTGGTTTAATTAACATCTGTATCTACAGCATCGTATGTATTTTATGGCTCTTGATAATTTTTTAACAAGAGATGGCTGTTAAATGCCAAATCTGGAACCACACTCTCGGAATGTGAAATATCTATGATGATGCTGGAAGGCGTGTCTGATATCCCCTGTTCCTTATTGGCTAAGGTAAACATACTCTCTGTGACGTAGTATTGTAACATCAATATCTTAGCATTGATATGATTGGCTAAGGGTTTCAAGTCATCATTGCTACTTATCCGTAGATTGGCTAACGGCCCTTTAAATAGGATGCTCTGTGGAGTGTTGGGGGCCTTTGACAAAGCAGATACGAAAGGCGCGTCAGGAGTTCGCACTGCTTCCTCATTCCTCCATGAAAGTTTAATTGTTGGCCTTAATTGGCATATTTTTTAGTAGAACAGCTCTTAGGTTATTTGCTGGTTGGGATAGGATAGACTGTGGGGGCCTGCGGACCGTATTTAACCCCTGCACTCCTGTTCTAGCAGCTATTTGTTTTTGTTTTAAGACTCAGTTCTCTAAACCATATAGTATAATACGGTTAACATTTATATATTTCTTATATAGGTCTGACTAATATTTATAATAAAATGTTGGCCTCACTGGCAATAATGGAGCATACCTCCCTTGTTACTTTGTTGCTTTAGGCTTGTTACTTGTTACAAAGGGCTGATCCTAAGGGATCCTAAGGGCTCTCCCGTTTATGGTATATATATTTTTTCACATTGTAGTAGGGTAACTTGCTCCATATACCATACTTACTCAGAAA
Source organism: Bombina bombina (assembly GCF_027579735.1). Lineage (NCBI taxonomy): Eukaryota > Metazoa > Chordata > Amphibia > Anura > Bombinatoridae > Bombina > Bombina bombina. The sequence goes on from NC_069506.1 coordinate 17,872,235, forward strand.
GGTCACATTGGAGGAGCAGTGTTATTATCACATTCTGTGTGCTTTTAAAGTATGTTTTACTTATGTGTGGCATTGTCCACACATCATCCACTATATTTTATTTATATGTATTAAACGTTAAAGGGACAGTCTAGTCCAAAATAAACTTTAATTATTCAGATAGGGCATGTCATTTTAAACAACTTTCCAATTAACTTTTATCACCAATTTTGCTTTGTTCTCTTGGTATTCTTAGTTAAAAAATAAACCTAGGAGGTTCATATGCTAATTTCTTAGACATTGAAGGCCGCCTCTAAGCTGAATGCATTTTGACAGTTTTTCAACACTAGAGGGTGTTAGTTCATGTGAGTCATATAGATAACACTGTGCTCACGCACGTGGAGTTAACTAGGAGTAAGCACTTATTGGCTAAAATGCAAGTCTGTCAAAAGAACTGAAATAAGGGGGCAGTCTGTAGAGGCTTAGATATAAGCTAATCACAGAGGTAAAAAGTATATTAATATAACTGTCTTGGTTTTGCAAAACTAGGGAATGGGCAATAAAGGCATTATCTATCTTTTAAAACAATAAAAATTCTGGTGTAGGCCTTCCCTTTAAGTTTTAAAACATCCACACTCCACCCACTACTACTGACCATAATTACCCTTTTCAAGTGTGCCCAAAATGCTTCTTTTCTCTTAACATTTACTATTATTTGTCAAGGCATTAGGCACTACCTCCTTATAATACATAGGATTATATAAGGGGAGTTGAGGTTAATTCATATTTTACCCCACCTCCCCTAGGGGTTACTAGGGAATTTTTTCTTTAATAGATCTTTATGTAGAGCAACAATTCTTTTTTTCAGATCATCAGAGAGTTCTTTGCCATGAGGTGCCATATTGAACTTCCAGTGACCAGTATGAGAGTGTGATAGCGATAACACCAAATTTCTTCAGTGTTATCACATGAAAAGATATAATAATATATTTACAAAAATGTGAGGGGTGTACTCACTTTTGTGACCAGTATGAGAGTGTGATAGCGATAACACCAAATTTCTTCAGTGTTATCACATGAAAAGATATAATAATATATTTACAAAAATGTGAGGGGTGTACTCACTTTTGTGACCAGTATGAGAGTGTGATAGCGATAACACCAAATTTCTTCAGTGTTATCACATGAAAAGATATAATAATATATTTACAAAAATGTGAGGGGTGTACTCACTTTTGTGGGATACTGTGTATATATATATATATATATATATATATATATATATATACAGTATATATATATATATATATATATATATATATATATATATATATATATACAGGGAGTGCAGAATTATTAGGCAAGTTGTATTTTTGAGGATTAATTTTATTATTGAACAACAACCATGTTCTCAATGAACCCAAAAAACTCATTAATATCAAAGCTGAATATTTTTGGAAGTAGTTTTTAGTTTGTTTTTAGTTATAGCTATTTTAGGGGGATATCTGTGTGTGCAGGTGACTATTACTGTGCATAATTATTAGGCAACTTAACAAAAAACAAATATATACCCATTTCAATTATTTATTTTTACCAGTGAAACCAATATAACATCTCAACATTCACAAATATACATTTCTGACATTCAAAAACAAAACAAAAACAAATCAGTGACCAATATAGCCACCTTTCTTTGCAAGGACACTCAAAAGCCTGCCATCCATGGATTCTGTCAGTGTTTTGATCTGTTCACCATCAACATTGCGTGCAGCAGCAACCACAGCCTCCCAGACACTGTTCAGAGAGGTGTACTGTTTTCCCTCCTTGTAAATCTCACATTTGATGATGGACCACAGGTTCTCAATGGGGTTCAGATCAGGTGAACAAGGAGGCCATGTCATTAGATTTTCTTCTTTTATACCCTTTCTTGCCAGCCACGCTGTGGAGTACTTGGACGCGTGTGATGGAGCATTGTCCTGCATGAAAATCATGTTTTTCTTGAAGGATGCAGACTTCTTCCTGTACCACTGCTTGAAGAAGGTGTCTTCCAGAAACTGGCAGTAGGACTGGGAGTTGAGCTTGACTACATCCTCAACCCGAAAAGGCCCCACAAGCTCATCTTTGATGATACCAGCCCAAACCAGTACTCCGCCTCCACCTTGCTGGCGTCTGAGTCGGACTGGAGCTCTCTGCCCTTTACCAATCCAGCCACGGGCCCATCCATCTGGCCCATCAAGACTCACTCTCATTTCATCAGTCCATAAAACCTTAGAAAAATCAGTCTTGAGATATTTCTTGGCCCAGTCTTGATGTTTCAGCTTGTGTGTCTTGTTCAGTGGTGGTCGTCTTTCAGCCTTTCTTACCTTGGCCATGTCTCTGAGTATTGCACACCTTGTGCTTTTGGGCACTCCAGTGATGTTGCAGCTCTGAAATATGGCCAAACTGGTGGCAAGTGGCATCTTGGCAGCTGCACGCTTGACTTTTCTCAGTTCATGGGCAGTTATTTTGCTCCTTGGTTTTTCCACACGCTTCTTGCGACCCTGTTGACTATTTTGAATGAAACGCTTGATTGTTCGATGATCACGCTTCAGAAGCTTTGCAATTTTAAGAGTGCTGCATCCCTCTGCAAGATATCTCACTATTTTTGACTTTTCTGAGCCTGTCAAGTCCTTCTTTTGACCCATTTTGCCAAAGGAAAGGAAGTTGCCTAATAATTATGCACACCTGATATAGGGTGTTGATGTCATTAGACCACACCCCTTCTCATTACAGAGATGCACATCACCTAATATGCTTAATTGGTAGTAGGCTTTCGAGCCTATACAGCTTGGAGTAAGACAACATGCATAAAGAGGATGATGTGGTCAAAATACTCATTTGCCTAATAATTCTGCACTCCCTGTATATATATATATATATATATATATATATACTGTAAACTCTTGCACGTGCTCAGTGAATCTGGTGAATCAGAAAGTGTGCATATAAAAAGACTGCACTATATGATAATGAAATTAATTGGAAAAAAAAATTCTTGTCATGCTCTGTCTGAGTCATATTTTTGACTTTCATGTTTTTTTTAATGCTTTTGCTTGTTGAAACCTCCACCTAAATTAAACATTTCAATACTGCAGAAATAGCTAAAGAAAAAATATTTAAACAAAAGTCATCAGAAGAAAACAGCCTCCAAGTGTGGGATGGGAGAGAGAGAGACACCAGTACTGTTTAAACGGTGTTCCTACATCAGATTTAAATACAACAATCTCTCATCTGCTGCTTGTTTGAGTACACTGCACCTTTTAGTGTAGGAATTTTGTATTTAACCCCATTCTATTGATATGCTATTGTAATCCAACATTTTACTGTTGTATTTATTTAAATCTGGATTTTGTATTCATAATAAGGTGCTGCAGACAAAAAAAAAAAGTGTTCTTCAAAATGTACATTATTGTGCAGGTCCCTGCTGATGGAAATATTATCTCCGTAGCCCACTGTCACTGTAATGGCACAAAAAAGGCAGTAATTCTTTCAGTATCAGCAGTTTATGAGGGTTTATTTGGAAATATTTTCTGTACAGAATATTTTTAGACTTTGCCACTTTCCAACTTCCTCTTGCTGTTTCTGAAGGTTGCTTTTGATGCTCTTAGATGCCTTTGCGATATGTGCAAGAAACAAAAAGAAATTCAGGCACCAATGTTAAAAATAGGGGTACAGACCCACAGTGGGTGGTTCACATAGCAAACTGTGTTTTCCATAAACAAAAGATAAGTTGAAGTAATGGGGATTCCCACTGGACTTTTCCAGCATCTCTATAACTTTTTTTTTAAAGACTTGTAAACACAAATAATTCTATAAATGGCACCAAATAGTTGTAAACATAATATGAAGTGATATCATCAAATACAACAAAACAAGGCTTTTCCAATATAAGGACCATGGGCTAATGCAGTTTGGCACTATATTTTATCGACCTCCTACTTCTTCCTAATAGAGAATAAGCCTCTTATCTGCCCCTGGTCTTTTTCAGTACGCTGTGAGTGTATTTTAGACATATAGGGGCCTATTTATTAATGTGCGAGCGGACATGATCCGATATTGCGGATCATGTCCGCCACACATCGATAAATGCCGACAGCATACGCTGTTGGTATTTATCATTGCATCAGCAGTTCTTGTGAACTGCTGGTGCATCGCCGCCTCCTGCAGATTTGCAGCCAATCGGCCGCCAGCAGGGGGTGTCAATCAACCTGATCGTATTGGATCAGGTTGATTTTCGGCGATGTCTGTCCGCCGGACCGCCACCTCAGAGCAGGCGGACAGGTTATGGAGCAGCGGTCTAAAGTTTAGACCGCTGCTTCATAACTTGTGTTTCTGGCGAGCCTGAAGGTTCGCCAGAAACACGGGGCTTCAAGCTCCATACAGAGCTTGATAAATGGGCCTCATAGTTCTCAATCAGTTTGCACTTTTTCATTATCAGATTTATGGCTTCGTTTTTAAAAAAGTATTATTTCAAGTTTGTTTAGATACAATACACCTCTACCCAGGGCTAGCAGTTTGGGATATGATGCATCATAGACTGGGAGCAAAATGGGCAACTGAGGAGCAGTGTTTTAATTTTCTTATTAACTCCTATTATCAATTTTTCTTCATTCTCTTGGTATCTTTATTTGAAAAATCAGGAATGTAAGCATAGGATCTGGCCCATTTTTGTTACAGCACCTGGGTAGCGCTTTCTGATTGGTGTTGAAATGTAGCCACTAATCAACAAGCTCTACCAAGGTGCTGAACCAAAAATGGTCTGGCTCCTAAGCTTACATTCAAATAAAGATACCAAGAGAATGAAAAAAATTGATAATAGGAGAAAATTAGAAAGTTGTTTAAAATTGCTGCTCTATCTGAATCATGAACGTTTAATTTTGACTAGACTATTCCTTTAATTTAACATAGAGTTATAAAATAGAGTGACTACTGCACTCTAAAGCTCCCTCTATTGGTTGCTTGTATAGCATTGCTTTAGACACAGCTACAGACACATAGGGCTAGATTACAAGTGGGGCACTAAACTAATGCGCTCCAGCAAACCGTCAAATTTGCAGGAGCACAATAATTAACCAGCCATTACAAGTGGCAATTAGCAATTGTGCTTTGTAATATGTATTTAAAATTATGAATTTCTATGTGTTTTTTGCACATCCAGTGTATTTAAAATTTGATTGTGTAATTCACATACAAACTTTACATTTGTGATAAAATACGATTTTTGGTGAACAATGTTGTTATGATTTTTGATGCCCCTTAACAATACATTTGTTTTCCTTTGTATTTTTGTGTGAATGGTACAATTATTTGTTTTGTAAGCTTTTTAATTTAGGATTTTCATTGTGAACCTTTGTAATGTATGCATCTCCTTCCTATATGAAAATGCAGTATACGCCCCTTAGCAAGACACCCTGTTGTATACGCCCCTTAGTGAGACACCCTGTTGTATACGCCCCTTAGCGAGACACCCTGTTGTATACGCCCCTTAGCGAGACACCCTGTTGTATACGCCCCTTAGCGAGACACCCTGTTGTATACGCCCCTTAGACACCCTGTTGTATACGCCCCTTAGTGAGACACCCTGTTGTATACGCCCCTTAGCGAGACACCCTGTTGTATACGCCCCTTAGCGAGACACCCTGTTTTATACACCCCTTAGCAAGACACCCTGTTGTATACCCCCTTAGCGAGACACCCTGTTGTATACGCCCCTTAGCGAGACACCCTGTTGTATATGCCCCTTAGTGAGACACCCTGTTTTATACGCCCCTTAGCGAGACACCCTGTTCTATATGACCCTTAGTGAGACACCCTGTTTTATACGCCCCTTAGCGAGACACCCTGTTGTATACGCCCCTTAGCTAGACACCCTGTTGTATACGCCCCTTAGCGAGACACCCTGTTTTATGCCCCTTAGTGAGACACCCTGTTTTATACGCCCCTTAGCGAGACACCCTGTTGTATATGCCCCTTAGCGAGACACCCTGTTGTATATGCCCCTTAGTGAGACACCCTGTTGTATATGCCCCTTAGTGAGACACCCTGTTGTATATGCCCCTTAGCGAGACACCCTGTTGTATATGCCCCTTAGCGAGACACCCTGTTGTATATGCCCCTTAGCGAGACACCCTGTTGTATACGCCCCTTAGCGAGACACCCTGTTGTATATGCCCCTTAGCGAGACACCCTGTTGTATACGCCCCTTAGCGAGACACCCTGTTGTATATGCCCCTTAGCGAGACACCCTGTTGTATACGCCCCTTAGCGAGACACCCTGTTGTATATGCCCCTTAGCGAGACACCCTGTTGTATATGCCCCTTAGCGAGACACCCTGTTGTATACGCCCCTTAGCGAGACACCCTGTTGTATATGCCCTTTAGCGAGACACCCTGTTTTCAGGGTAAAAAGTAGCTTCAGATCATTCCACCAGGGAAATAGAAGTTCTGGTGAATATTGTTAAATAATCTCATCTACCCAGAGACCTTTAGATCAACTGGCCCCAAAAATAACTTCTAACAGTGCTGAAATGTGAGCAACATCTAAAGGGGTAAATTTATGAGACTTCTGTATTTTTCAAATTCAGAATGTTGTACATGACTCTCGATCTAGCAAAGTTATGCATCTTAGAAACAGTCATTCAAACAAAGGAAAATCTTGGGTAAATCTTAATATTATCAAAAACATTCTTCAAAGGTGATTTCCAATGACAGATGTTGAATAGTCAATTTTTTTTAATCTGTTTAATACTTATTTTTTTGTGGTGAATAATTTTACAAAACACCAGGCTAGTTTCCTAAATTCTTCCACTATGTGGTCAGTACAGGAAGCCGTATAGTACAACTGTATAGATTCATCAAATCTGCTGATTTATTGGAAACTATAGTTCCCATATCCAGTATACACTATCAAAATCCTATGCTTTCTAAATCCTGTGTGTGTGTGTGGGGGGGGGGGGGGTAGAATCTGTGACCATTAAATCTGCTAACTACTAAAGCTCCCTTTCCAAACCATCACAATTCCTGTGAAAATTGATTCATGGCTATATGTCTTTAAAGTTTTCAAATTGAAAGTGAATCTATTTATACATCCCATTTTAGCCCACATCAAATTTCAAATTTGTTGTTTTATAAAACCAATCGGCATAGAACAAGTGGTCTACAAAAAATACTTTTTTCGGAAATCTGGAGTTTTGAAATTCAACATCCTTGATCTTTTAAGGTCCCATTTTGTCCTGATTTGAGTACACATTTCAGCTGATTGTACACTTTCTTCAATGGTAACGTTTTTTAAACAATTCCTAAAAAATGTTTTTTGGTTTAATAAAAGTATAAGAACATAAAAAATATAGCTTCACACATTTGTAAATTATTACATTTGTATCCAACAATAATTATTAGTGCCATTCATCTGCAAGACAAACACCATGGTCACCAAATGTGTTACATTAAAGGAAAAAAACAAATAAAAACAAATAAATACTTTAAAGAAAACACAATGCTGGAAAATGTGTATAAATATGTTTATTCTCCAATGTAACTAGCATAAAAAGTGCATTATTCACAAACTATTTACAACATGCATACAACTGTATCTGTTGCCTGTCTTGTGCACAGTGGCGTCACTAAGGGGGGGCGGGGGTGGCGGGCCGCACCCGGGTGACACCCTCCAGGGGGTGACACCAAAAAAAAAAAAAATATATATATATTTTTTTTATTTTTTATTTTATTGAAATTCAAAGAAATACAATGTTGAGATGCATAGATTTTTTTTATTAGAGGGGCTGGCATTTGTGAACATTGGTGGGACTGGGGAAGTTGTAGACACACAATTTTTTTGCCCCTTGAGCCAGTGCTGCAATTTCAACAAATAGTTTTCCCGGCTGCTTTTGCTTGTTTGTACTTTGCTTCTCCCCTGCCCAATTTCGCTATGAATGTTGTGGGCATGCCGTGGGGCTTGCAAAGTTGCGCTGCTAGCCTAAACCTGCCTGCCTATCTGTGCTCACTGCTCAGTGACATGTGGAGCAGTGGAGTCACTCACTGCTGTGCTGTCTCTCTAAACGGGAACTGGCAAATCATGAGGGGATGCCTGGCACCTGACCGCATGACTGTTTGACACTGTCTTTAAAGTGAAGGAGCCACGTATGATGCCCACCAGACCGGTACGGTTACGGTACACTAAGTGCACACTGAACAGGTAGGAGGGCGGGCAGGGGTCTGGGGGTGGGCAGAGTGCAGAGGTGATTGGCCATAAGAAGCGGTAGGCACGCGGCCCAGGGCTGTGCACTGACAGACTTGGAACAGAGTCAGAGAGCAGAATTTTAATAGTTTGCGCGCCTAAACCTTTTCTTCAGTGATTTATTTTTAGAGTGCTCTGTTTATCTTTCATTTGATGATCTGCTGAGCCAGGGAGCAGCTCTAGGCATGCGCTTTATAATTAATGCAGTGCAGTTTACATATTTTGTAAGTGTGTGTCTGAGTTTTTTTGTGTGTGTGTCTCAGTGTTTTTGTGTGTGTTTTTGTGTGTGTGTCTGAGTGTGTTTCCGAGTGTTTGTGTGTGCATCTCAGTATGTTTTTAAGTGTGTCTGAGTGTTTGTATGAGTGTTTGCCTGTGTTTTTGTGTGTGTCTGCTTTCTGGGGGGGGGGGTGACACCATAACTTACCGCACCGGGTGACACCAACCCTAGTGATGCCACTGCTTGTGCATCATTTTTCAGTGGAACATACTCTCCCAAATCCATACTAGAGGACTTTTAATAAGTTTATTTTTTAATACAGTAATATATTACACCATTTACTCTCCATTAAAAAAAAACCAAAGGCTTTCAGTGTGTTTATTTATAGATATTTACATTTCTGCTAAAGGATACAAACCTCCATGAAATCATGTCCTCTCTTTTTAATCCAAACAGTACAATTATTTTCACTGCTATATCGCAACCATCATCAACTCTTCAGGGTTTACAGATCCCTTTATCACACAGCCAAGCTAATACAAAGTAACACACAAAAACATATTTAAAGGGACACTGAACCCAAATTTTTTCTTTCGTGATTCAGATAGAGCATGACATTTTAAGCAACTTTCTAATTTACTCCTATTATCAAATTTTCTTCATTCTCTTGGTATCTTTATTTGAAATGCAAGAATGTAAGTTTAGATGCCATTTTTGGTGAACAACCTGGGTTGTCCTTACTGATTGGTGGATAAATTCATCCACCAATAAAAACTTGCTGTCTAGAGGCTGAACCAAAAAAAAAGCTTAGATGCCTTCTTTTCAAATAAAGTTAGCAAGAGAATAAAGAAAAATTGATAATAGGAGTAAATTAGAAAGTTGCTTAAAATTGCATGCTTTATCTGAACCATGAAAGAAAAAATGAACATTTTAGAGCATTATCTCTTCCACCTCCCACTGTGAGTATAATATATTCTGCCCGCTGTGTTTACATAGTTAATTAATAGCCTATACCTAGGTATATAAACTTGCATTATAGGTAGGCTGACCATATTGCCGCTTTAAGAAGGGACACATATGAAAAATACATATGACAGGGTTCTTATACAAAACATTTATTTAAAAAGCCCTGAAAATAGCCCTGACATATGTATTTTTCACATGTGTCCCTTTTTAAAGCGGCAATATGGTCACCCAAATTATAGGTAGGGACACTATAGGCTAAATCAGCTATTTCAAATACCAATGTAAAGGCTAAGGATCTACTTTAAAACAATTTAATACTCGCCAGCAGGTAAAATGGATCATTAGGAACAAATTAAAGGAGATAATGTTTTGGGGTAAACTGTCCCATTAAAGGGAAATCAAACCCTTTGAAATTGTAATATAAAATTGTATTTATGTGTTGTAAAAAAAATATTTGTGATTTATTTTCACATTTATTTTGTCCCCTTTTCCTGTAATTTAATTCTGAAAATTGTGGGATTTCCGATTCCCTTTTGGAACTGAAAGTGCAGTTGTTCCAGCTGTTCCTGATTAGCTTCAGAGAACATTATATAAAAGAAACCTAGGTTACAGTGTCAAAAACTTTATGGACACTAAAACATTACATTTATTTTTCAATATTCAAACAACTAATATAATTAAAACATAAAATCTCCATATTATTCTCCGGTGAATCTCCTTTAAATACATCATTCCACCCAGCATTTATTTAGAATTTAATGTCCATGTAACCCTTTAACTTTAAAAATGCAGAGACAAAAACAATTCTCAGGTTACCTATTGATCACAACTTATAAATAAATTATTTTCCTCTATATGAAAATAATTTTTCATTTTTTAAAAAATAGTTTTCTAATATTAATCTATCTGGCTGATAAAATGTGATAAAAATGTAATAGATATTTAAAACAAAGTTGTTGCACTTGAAAAAAGTAAAACAGTGGTAACTATAAGCATTAATAAATTGATCACAACTTTTTTTTAAATGCATTTCTAATATTAATCAATCTGTCTCAAGTAAGAAAAATGTTATAGATATTTAAAACAAACATTCTGAACTTGAAAAAAAAAGTAAATAAAACAGGGTGAAATATATGCATTAAAGTAACATGAACGTGAAGACTATATTTAGCTAATCGGTTAAATTAAAAAATATTTAGAAAAATCTTAAATTCTAGCAGTATTCTCCAGGCTAGCAAATAAAATTACCAAGCCTAACTCACCATCAGATAGCTATATGCAAATCGATGACAAAAATTCTCACACAATTTAAGATTTTTTAAAAATTCTTAATTATATGCAGTGGTAGCTAATGAGGTCCCATTTTTTCACCATTATATATATATATATATATATATATATATATATATATATATATATATATATATATATATATATATATATATATATATATATATATATATCTTACAAGTTCTGTTTTTGTGGAAATTAGCTTTTACTACTTAGTAACTTACTAGTATTTCCTGCTGCTTTAGTGCATTATATCCTTATCTGTTACTGTGATCAGTAAAATATAATTTAAGACCAGAAAATAAAATAAAAGTCTAATACATACAAATGAGTGAATTTATCAGTCAAAATAGTTAAACCAATGCAAGAATACATAAAAACAAGATAGGTTAAGTGAAGCTTTCAATGTAATAATTAGCATTTGTATGTTATCTCCTATTCTTTATTGTCTCATGTTTTTACTTCTAGTATTATTTTTCTCACAATCTATAGGAGAAAATATAAAATATTCTGATACTTAATTAGAGATCTCTAATTTTGCTTCGGTTGTAGAGCAATTCAGTTGTATGGTCGACTTAGGTCATTGTATACCTCTGTTCTTTGTCCTTGGAGCTCCTGAGGAAGAAAACAATACGGATCAGCTATATAATTAGTATTTTTAGAATAGACTTTTAAAGGGACATTTAAAGTCAATATTTTGCTCTCTATCTGAATAATGAAAGTTTCATTTTCACTTACATAATAAAATAATAATAAAATAATATATGTAAAAGTTGACACACTCATAAAAATAACTTTTCAGAAAACTTGTAATGTATTCTGTTGCAAATGAATCTGCACTCAGGGTAAATGTTTTGGTCAAAATATTTATTGATATGAATTGTGGAAAATTATCAAAGCTATATTTTATTATTTATATATGTTTTAGCATTCACTGGGTCAGTCTATTTGACTTAGACATTGTGAACCATTCAGTATTTTGTTCCAATAAATATAATATACATGTGTGTGTGTGTGAATACATTTAAATAGTATACAAACAGTTAAAGGGACAGTCAAGTCCAATTTACTTTTATCACCAATTTTGATTTGTTCTCTTGGTATTCTTAGTTGAAAGCTAAACCTAGGTAGGCTCGTATGCTAATTTCTTAGACCTTGAAGGCCGCTTCTTATGTGAAAACATGTTGGCAGTTTTTCACCACTAGAGGGCTTTAGTTCATGTGTGCCATATAGATAACATTGAGCTCATGCACGTGAAGCTACCTAGGAGTAAGCACTGATTGGCTAAAATGCAAGTGTGTCAAAAGAACTGAAATAAGGGGGCAGCTTGCAGAGGCTTACATACAAGGTAATCACAGAGGTAAACATTATATTAATATAAAAGTGTTGGTTATGCAAAACTGGGGAATAGTTAATAAATGGATTATCTATATTTTTAAACAACAAAAATTCTGGTGTTGACTGTCCCTTTAATATCTATAACCTTTATCTAAAGCCATTTGTAGTCACAGATATGATAGAATGGAAACATGTTTGATCTGCCCTTCAGAATTAGGGTACAATGCTGTAGAGCCCACTGGCATGTAGTGAAATTATCATTCCAACGGTCCTGTGTTAAAACCAGGAAATCCTGCCTCCAATAGAAAGCAATAAAGCTCTCTGGGATCTTGCAGGGGGAATATAAGCATGTTCTGAGACACACTTAGTGTGTGATATTGAGATTATAAAAACTGTGGTAAAATGCGTTAAGAATACAATGAGACCTGAGGGAGAACTTCAGACACACACAAGGAACAAATCTGGTTATTCCACTCTCCAAACCTGGGAGACTCATTTTGCATTAGAAAAATAAACTTTGACTTTGGTACCAAGTTTCAGTATAATTTCAAAGAAAATATTTCTTGTTCTAAAGCCAAACCATGGACTACCCAGACTCCACACATGACCTGCCCCAAGTCCACCCAACCATGCCTCATACCATTTAAACCCCCCACAGAGCACTATCAGGCCTGCCCATAAGTCTCCCTCAAACAGCATGGGCCTCACAGTCTCTGAAGGTTCTGGTAATGGGGGGAGGTGAGTTCTAGTTTGTTACTTACTTCATAAGTAGGTTCCTTTAAGTCATTGACTTTTTTAGTTTCTGAAAAAAAAATACAAAATTAGAAAGACCCCTAATTGGAAAACATAATCATTACTATTCCATTGGATTAGAAGAGCTATGGGATGGTGGTGGATTCTTGGAATAAACATCTGAGTCCCATCGCTTCAGGTCCACCTGAAACAGTATTTAAGAAGCAGCAGTCGTAAGATACAATCGGGATGATTGTCGGTCCCTGCTAGCGTCCGATTGGCTGCCAGTGAGTAGGGGGCAGCATCGCACAAGCATTTCACCAGAAATGCTTGAGCAATGTTAAATGCCAACAGCAGATGCTGTCGGCATTTAGCGAGGTTGAGCGGACATGATGTCCGCTAGACTGTTGTTAAATCTACCCTAAAGACTGTAAAGGAATTAAAAAATGCCTGGGACATGTATTAAGGTATCCTAAGACAAAAGTAACATTTAGGGGCCTAATTATTATTGTGCGAGCGGACATAATACGATATTGCGGACCATGTCCACTGTACATCGATAAATGCCGACAGCATACGCTCTCTGCATTTATCATTGCACCATCAGTTCTTGTGAACTGCTGGTGCAATGCCGCCCCCTGCAGATTCGCGGAAAATCGACTGCTAGCAGGGGGTGTCAATCATCCAGATCGTATTCGATCTGGTTGATTTCTGTCGATTTTTGTCTACCACCTCAGAGCAGGCGGACAGGTTATGGAGCAGTGGTCTTTAGACCGCTACTTCATAACTTCTGTTCAGGCTCGCTGGAAACACGGGGCATCAAGCTCCGTACAGAGCTTGATAAATATGCTGCTTATTATGTGTAGACTTGATGGGACATGCAGAAGGCTATCCTAAGAAAAAAAGTAACATATAATATGGGTAGATTTAATGGGCCTTTTAGTTCTTATCTATTGTCAAATTTTATGTTTCATGTTATGGTGTCTTTTTAAAATTTTACATCATTCCAATCCACCAGAAACTGTGTTCTTTGATTCTATTTTCCATCTCACTCAAAAAAACATGTTATAAAATCACTCAAAAATGGCATTCCCATCCATTAGTAAACTTTTTCGACTAGGATTTTAGAGTTATTCTCTTTATAAGTCTTTTTTGGCTTTTGTCACACAGCATAGCTTCAGCTTGACTTTTCTCACTATTTATTTTAAAAGTTTAATCAAACTTAAATATTCAATTTGAAATTGGCAGGTAGTGTGTTTCAAATTTGACTGGACACAGGTTCCTATTTTATTTAAGTCTGTGCTTTGGGCAGAAAAGTTTAGGAGGATAGCAACATTGTAAGGTTGTTAGTGCCTTTGTATGATGATTTTCCACCACGTTTTACATTATTATTTAGTGCAAATGAATTATGCCTTGTCCTTTAGTTGGGATATGTGACCCATCCATACCTTCCCTTGCCTTGTGGTGGGACAAATGTATACAGAATTGTTGCTGTTATTTCCAGGCAGCAGAAGAACGTAACCACTAGTTAAATACATTTTTGCAATACACATTCATTTGCAGATATTACTCCATTTAAAAATGATCTGACCTTTCTCCTATGCAACTCCAGACATTCAAGCAAATCATACAGCAACAGCTTAATCTGGGTTTAATCAGAATCACTTGATGGCAGGTGTATGCTGTTTACCTATAGGAATGATCTAGAATGTGATTGGTTAACTGTGAACACAGCTAGAGCCCTCATGAAAGACTTATGAAATCAGGTTGTTTTTTTATTGCAATTATTTAAAATGTACCTAATAATTAGCTGTTTGTTTTCTTTAGATTTTTGTTTGTTGGAAGGTTACATTACACATGGAAAAGGTTTAATATTTACATTGTTAATATTTCAGAAACCTCCAATTTCAAATATATCCACTGTATGTACCAATGTTGATTTCAAATTTGACTAATTTATATATTTTAAAGGGACATGAAACCCAAAATATTTCTTTCATAATTCAGAATTTGAATACAATTTTAAACAACATTCCAATTTTCTTTGAATTTTGACATTTGAGATGGTAAGACAAACATTAGTCTGATATTGAAATGATTCTATGGGACAGAAGTTAATGTTTAAATTTCAGATGCAACATTAATTCATCAAATATTATATAAGATAAGAAGATTTTTTCCCCCAAAATATGTAATTTTTAGACAAAAAGTGTCCAACAATCGATATTTTTGTCAAATGTTTTAAAGCATTGGTCCTTTTCCTTATAAAGATGCTTTCTGACTGTTGCAGCATTTAAGAAAAACCTGTTTGTGCATGGAGATTTTTAAAAAAGAAATGCACTCCTAGGCAGGGATAGGCGCAGACAAAGGCTGTGGACATTTTCCAAAGTACAGACCTTAGTGAAGGACACCAAGGTACATTTGAAATTAAAAAAATTTTTTTATAGTACTGGGTGTTATTATACTGATGCAGATACCACTGATCATAGCCCTCCTCTGGCTATACCCATGTGCCAGTGTCACTACTGTGTCATTATATAGCGCTGGGTGTTATTATACTGATGCAGGTACCACTGATCCTATAACCAGCTCTCCTCTGGCTATACCCATGTGCCAGTGTCACTACTGTGTCATTATATAGTGCTGGGTGTTATTATACTGATGCAGATACCACTGATCCTATAACCAGCCCTCCTCTGGCTATACCCATGTGCCAGTGTCACTACTGTGTCATTATATAGTGCTGGGTGTTATTATACTGATACAGATACCACTGATCCTATAACCAGCCCTCCTCTGGCTATACCCATGTGCCAGCGTCATTATATAGTGCTGGGTGTTATTATACTGATGCAGCTACCACTGATCCTAGGCTATAACCAGCCCTCCTCTGGCTATACCCATGTGCCAGTGTCACTACTGTATCATTATATAGAGCTGGGTGTTATTATACTGATGCAGATACCACTGATCCTATAACCTGCCCTCCTCTGGCTATACCCATGTGCCAGTGTCACTACTGTGTCATTATATAGTGCTGGGTGTTATTATACTGATGCAGATACCACTGATCCTATAACCGGCCCTCCTCTGGCTATACCCATGTGCCAGTGTCACTACTGTGTCATTATATAGTGCTGGGTGTTATTATACTGATGCAGATACCACTGATCCTATAACCAGCCCTCCTCTGGCTATACCCATGTGCCAGTGTCACTACTGTATCATTATATAGTGCTGGGTGTTATTATACTGATGCAGATACCACTGATCCTATAACCAGCCCTCCTCTCGCTATACCCATGAGCCAGTGTCACTACTGTGTCATTATATAGCGCTGGGTGTTATTATAGTGATGCAGATACCACTGATTCTATAACCAGCCCTCCTCTGGCTATACCCATGTGCCAGTGTCACTACTGTGTCATTATATAGTGCTGGGTGTTATTATACTGATGCAGATACCACTGATCCTATAACCAGCCCTCCTCTGGCTATACCCATGTGCCAGTGTCACTACTGTGTCATTATATAGTGCTGGGTGTTATTATACTGATGCAGATACCACTACTCCTATAACCAGCCCTCCTCTGGCTATACCCATGAGCCAGTGTCACTACTGTGTCATTATATAGTGCTGGGTGTTATTATACTGATGCAGATACCACTGATCCTATAACCAGCCCTCCTCTGGCTATACCCATGTGCCAGTGTCACTACTGTGTCATTATATAGTGCTGGGTGCTATTATACTGATGCAGATACCACTGACCCTATAACCAGCCCTCCTCTGGCTATACCCATGTGCAAGTGTCACTACTGTGTCATTATATAGAGCTTGGTGTTATTATACTGATACAGATACCACTGATCCTATAACCAGCCCTCATCTGGCTATACCCATGTGCCAGTGTCACTACTGTATCATTATATAGTGCTGGGTGTTATTATACTGATGCAGATACCACTGATCCTATAACCAGCCCTCCTCTGGCTATACCCATGTGCCAGTGTCACTACTGTATCATTATATAGTGCTGGGTGTTATTATACTGATGCAGATACCACTGATCCTATAACCAGCCCTCCTCTCGCTATACCCATGAGCCAGTGTCACTACTGTGTCATTATATAGCGCTGGGTGTTATTATAGTGATGCAGATACCACTGATTCTATAACCAGCCCTCCTCTGGCTATACCCATGTGCCAGTGTCACTACTGTGTCATTATATAGTGCTGGGTGTTATTATACTGATGCAGATACCACTGATCCTATAACCAGCCCTCCTCTGGCTATACCCATGTGCCAGTGTCACTACTGTGTCATTATATAGTGCTGGGTGTTATTATACTGATGCAGATACCACAACTCCTATAACCAGCCCTCCTCTGGCTATACCCATGTGCCAGTGTCACTACTGTGTCATTATATAGTGCTGGGTGTTATTATACTGATGCAGATACCACTGACCCTATAACCAGCCCTCCTCTGGCTATACCCATGTGCCAGTGTCACTACTGTATCATTATATAGTGCTGGGTGCTATTATACTGATGCAGATACCACTGACCCTATAACCAGCCCTCCTCTGGCTATACCCATGTGCCAGTGTCACTACTGTGTCATTATATAGTGCTTGGTGTTATTATACTGATGCAGATACCACTGATCCTATAACCAGCCCTCCTCTGGCTATACCCATGTGCCAGTGTCACTACTGTATCATTATATAGTGCTGGGTGTTATTATACTGATGCAGATACCACTGATCCTATAACCAGCCCTCCTCTGGCTATACCCATGTGTCAGTGTCACTACTGTGTCATTATATAGTGCTGGGTGTTATTATACTGATGCAGATACCACTGATCCTATAATCAGCCCTTGTCTGGCTATACCCATGAGCCAGTGTCACTACTGTGTCATTATATAGTGCTGGGTGTTATTATACTGATGCAGATACCACTGATCCTATAACCAGCCCTCCTCTGGCTATACCCATGTGTCAGTGTCACTACTGTGTCATTATATAGTGCTGGGTGTTATTATACTGATGCAGATACCACTGATCCTATAACCAGCCCTCCTCTGGCTATACCCATGTGCCAGTGTCACTACTGTGTCATTATATAGTGCTGGGTGTTATTATACTGATGCAGATACCACTGATCCTATAACCAGCCCTCCTCTGGCTATACCCATGTGTCAGTGTCACTACTGTGTCATTATATAGTGCTGGGTGTTATTATACTGATGCAGATACCACTGATCCTATAACCAGCCCTCCTCTGGCTATACCCATGTGCCAGTGTCACTACTGTGTCATTATATAGTGCTGGGTGTTATTATACTGATGCAGATACCACTGACGCTATAACCAGCCCTCCTCTGGCTATACCCATGTGCCAGTGTCACTACTGTGTCATTATATAGTGCTGGGTGTTATTATACTGATGCAGATACCACTGATCCTATAACCATCCCTCCTCTGGCTATACCCATGTGCCAGTGTCACTACTGTGTCATTATATAGTGCTGGGTGTTATTATACTGATGCAGATACCACTGACCCTATAACCAGCCCTCCTCTGGCTATACCCATGTGCCAGTGTCACTACTGTGTCATTATATAGCGCTTGGTGTTATTATACTGATGCAGATACCACTGATCCTATAACCAGCCCTCCTCTGGCTATACCCATGTGCCAGTGTCACTACTGTGTCATTATATAGTGCTGGGTGTTATTATACTGATGCAGATACCACTGATCCTATAACCAGCCCTCCTCTGGCTATACCCATGTGCCAGTGTCACTACTGTGTCATTATATAGTGCTGGGTGTTATTATACTGATGCAGATACCACTGATCCTATAACCAGCCCTCCTCTGGCTATACCCATGTGTCAGTGTCACTACTGTGTCATTATATAGTGCTGGGTGTTATTATACTGATGCAGATACCACTGATCCTATAACCAGCCCTCCTCTGGCTATACCCATGTGCCAGTGTCACTACTGTGTCATTATATAGTGCTGGGTGTTATTATACTGATGCAGATACCACTGACGCTATAACCAGCCCTCCTCTGGCTATACCCATGTGCCAGTGTCACTACTGTGTCATTATATAGTGCTGGGTGTTATTATACTGATGCAGATACCACTGATCCTATAACCATCCCTCCTCTGGCTATACCCATGTGCCAGTGTCACTACTGTGTCATTATATAGTGCTGGGTGTTATTATACTGATGCAGATACCACTGATCCTATAACCGGCCCTCCTCTGGCTATACCCATGTGCCAGTGTCACTACTGTGTCATTATATAGTGCTGGGTGTTATTATACTGATGCAGATACCACTGATCCTATAACCAGCCCTCCTCTGGCTATACCCATGTGCCAGTGTCACTACTGTATCATTATATAGTGCTGGGTGTTATTATACTGATGCAGATACCACTGATCCTATAACCAGCCCTCCTCTCGCTATACCCATGAGCCAGTGTCACTACTGTGTCATTATATAGCGCTGGGTGTTATTATAGTGATGCAGATACCACTGATTCTATAACCAGCCCTCCTCTGGCTATACCCATGTGCCAGTGTCACTACTGTGTCATTATATAGTGCTGGGTGTTATTATACTGATGCAGATACCACTGATCCTATAACCAGCCCTCCTCTGGCTATACCCATGTGCCAGTGTCACTACTGTGTCATTATATAGTGCTGGGTGTTATTATACTGATGCAGATACCACTACTCCTATAACCAGCCCTCCTCTGGCTATACCCATGTGCCAGTGTCACTACTGTGTCATTATATAGTGCTGGGTGTTATTATACTGATGCAGATACCACTGATCCTATAACCAGCCCACCTCTGGCTATACCCATGTGCCAGTGTCACTACTGTATCATTATATAGTGCTGGGTGCTATTATACTGATGCAGATACCACTGACCCTATAACCAGCCCTCCTCTGGCTATACCCATGTGCCAGTGTCACTACTGTGTCATTATATAGTGCTTGGTGTTATTATACTGATGCAGATACCACTGATCCTATAACCAGCCCTCCTCTGGCTATACCCATGTGCCAGTGTCACTACTGTATCATTATATAGTGCTGGGTGTTATTATACTGATGCAGATACCACTGATCCTATAACCAGCCCTCCTCTGGCTATACCCATGTGCCAGTGTCACTACTGTATCATTATATAGTGCTGGGTGTTATTATACTGATGCAGATACCACTGATCCTATAACCAGCCCTCCTCTCGCTATACCCATGAGCCAGTGTCACTACTGTGTCATTATATAGCGCTGGGTGTTATTATAGTGATGCAGATACCACTGATTCTATAACCAGCCCTCCTCTGGCTATACCCATGTGCCAGTGTCACTACTGTGTCATTATATAGTGCTGGGTGTTATTATACTGATGCAGATACCACTGATCCTATAACCAGCCCTCCTCTGGCTATACCCATGTGCCAGTGTCACTACTGTGTCATTATATAGTGCTGGGTGTTATTATACTGATGCAGATACCACTACTCCTATAACCAGCCCTCCTCTGGCTATACCCATGTGCCAGTGTCACTACTGTGTCATTATATAGTGCTGGGTGTTATTATACTGATGCAGATACCACTGATCCTATAACCAGCCCTCCTCTGGCTATACCCATGTGCCAGTGTCACTACTGTATCATTATATAGTGCTGGGTGCTATTATACTGATGCAGATACCACTGACCCTATAACCAGCCCTCCTCTGGCTATACCCATGTGCAAGTGTCACTACTGTGTCATTATATAGAGCTTGGTGTTATTATACTGATACAGATACCACTGACCCTATAACCAGCCCTCCTCTGGCTATACGCATGTGCCAGTGTCACTACTGTATCATTATATAGTGCTGGGTGTTATTATACTGATGCAGATACCACTGATCCTATAACCAGCCCTCCTCTGGCTATACCCATGTGTCAGTGTCACTACTGTGTCATTATATAGTGCTGGGTGTTATTATACTGATGCAGATACCACTGATCCTATAATCAGCCCTTGTCTGGCTATACCCATGAGCCAGTGTCACTACTGTGTCATTATATAGTGCTGGGTGTTATTATACTGATGCAGATACCACTGATCCTATAACCAGCCCTCCTCTGGCTATACCCATGTGTCTGTGTCACTACTGTGTCATTATATAGTGCTGGGTGTTATTATACTGATGCAGATACCACTGATCCTATAACCAGCCCTCCTCTGGCTATACCCATGTGCCAGTGTCACTACTGTGTCATTATATAGTGCTGGGTGTTATTATACTGATGCAGATACCACTGATCCTATAACCAGCCCTCCTCTGGCTATACCCCTGTGTCAGTGTCACTACTGTGTCATTATATAGTGCTGGGTGTTATTATACTGATGCAGATACCACTGACCCTATAACCAGCCCTCCTCTGGCTATACCCATGTGCCAGTGTCACTACTGTGTCATTATATAGTGCTGGGTGTTATTATACTGATGCAGATACCACTGACGCTATAACCAGCCCTCCTCTGGCTATACCCATGTGCCAGTGTCACTACTGTGTCATTATATAGTGCTGGGTGTTATTATACTGATGCAGATACCACTGATCCTATAACCATCCCTCCTCTGGCTATACCCATGTGCCAGTGTCACTACTGTGTCATTATATAGTGCTGGGTGTTATTATACTGATGCAGATACCACTGACCCTATAACCAGCCCTCCTCTGGCTATACCCATGTGCCAGTGTCACTACTGTGTCATTATATAGCGCTTGGTGTTATTATACTGATGCAGATACCACTGATCCTATAACCAGCCCTCCTCTGGCTATACCCATGTGCCAGTGTCACTACTGTGTCATTATATAGTGCTGGGTGTTATTATACTGATGCAGATACCACTGATCCTATAACCAGCCCTCCTCTGGCTATACCCATGTGCCAGTGTCACTACTGTGTCATTATATAGTGCTGGGTGTTATTATACTGATGCAGATACCACTGATCCTATAACCAGCCCTCCTCTGGCTATACCCATGTGTCAGTGTCACTACTGTGTCATTATATAGTGCTGGGTGTTATTATACTGATGCAGATACCACTGATCCTATAACCAGCCCTCCTCTGGCTATACCCATGTGCCAGTGTCACTACTGTGTCATTATATAGTGCTGGGTGTTATTATACTGATGCAGATACCACTGACGCTATAACCAGCCCTCCTCTGGCTATACCCATGTGCCAGTGTCACTACTGTGTCATTATATAGTGCTGGGTGTTATTATACTGATGCAGATACCACTGATCCTATAACCAGCCCTCCTCTGGCTATACCCATGTGCCAGTGTCACTACTGTGTCATTATATAGTGCTGGGTGTTATTATACTGATGCAGATACCACTGATCCTATAACCGGCCCTCCTCTGGCTATACCCATGTGCCAGTGTCACTACTGTGTCATTATATAGTGCTGGGTGTTATTATACTGATGCAGATACCACTGATCCTATAACCAGCCCTCCTCTGGCTATACCCATGTGCCAGTGTCACTACTGTATCATTATATAGTGCTGGGTGTTATTATACTGATGCAGATACCACTGATCCTATAACCAGCCCTCCTCTCGCTATACCCATGAGCCAGTGTCACTACTGTGTCATTATATAGCGCTGGGTGTTATTATAGTGATGCAGATACCACTGATTCTATAACCAGCCCTCCTCTGGCTATACCCATGTGCCAGTGTCACTACTGTGTCATTATATAGTGCTGGGTGTTATTATACTGATGCAGATACCACTGATCCTATAACCAGCCCTCCTCTGGCTATACCCATGTGCCAGTGTCACTACTGTGTCATTATATAGTGCTGGGTGTTATTATACTGATGCAGATACCACTACTCCTATAACCAGCCCTCCTCTGGCTATACCCATGTGCCAGTGTCACTACTGTGTCATTATATAGTGCTGGGTGTTATTATACTGATGCAGATACCACTGATCCTATAACCAGCCCTCCTCTGGCTATACCCATGTGCCAGTGTCACTACTGTGTCATTATATAGTGCTGGGTGCTATTATACTGATGCAGATACCACTGACCCTATAACCAGCCCTCCTCTGGCTATACCCATGTGCAAGTGTCACTACTGTGTCATTATATAGAGCTTGGTGTTATTATACTGATACAGATACCACTGACCCTATAACCAGCCCTCCTCTGGCTATACGCATGTGCCAGTGTCACTACTGTGTCATTATATAGTGCTGGGTGTTATTATACTGATGCAGATACCACTGATCCTATAACCAGCCCTCCTCTGGCTATACCCATGTGCCAGTGTCACTACTGTGTCATTATATAGTGCTGGGTGTTATTATACTGATGCAGATACCACTGATCCTATAACCAGCCCTCCTCTCGCTATACCCATGAGCCAGTGTCACTACTGTGTCATTATATAGCGCTGGGTGTTATTATACTGATGCAGATACCACTGATTCTATAACCAGCCCTCCTCTGGCTATACCCATGTGCCAGTGTCACTACTGTGTCATTATATAGTGCTGGGTGTTATTATACTGATGCAGATACCACTGATCCTATAACCAGCCCTCCTCTGGCTATACCCATGTGCCAGTGTCACTACTGTGTCATTATATAGTGCTGGGTGTTATTATACTGATGCAGATACCACTACTCCTATAACCAGCCCTCCTCTGGCTATACCCATGTGCCAGTGTCACTACTGTGTCATTATATAGTGCTGGGTGTTATTATACTGATGCAGATACCACTGATCCTATAACCAGCCCTCCTCTGGCTATACCCATGTGCCAGTGTCACTACTGTGTCATTATATAGTGCTGGGTGCTATTATACTGATGCAGATACCACTGACCCTATAACCAGCCCTCCTCTGGCTATACCCATGTGCCAGTGTCACTACTGTGTCATTATATAGTGCTTGGTGTTATTATACTGATGCAGATACCACTGATCCTATAACCAGCCCTCCTCTGGCTATACCCATGTGCCAGTGTCACTACTGTATCATTATATAGTGCTGGGTGTTATTATACTGATGCAGATACCACTGATCCTATAACCAGCCCTCCTCTGGCTATACCCATGTGTCAGTGTCACTACTGTGTCATTATATAGTGCTGGGTGTTATTATACTGATGCAGATACCACTGATCCTATAATCAGCCCTTGTCTGGCTATACCCATGAGCCAGTGTCACTACTGTGTCATTATATAGTGCTGGGTGTTATTATACTGATGCAGATACCACTGATCCTATAACCAGCCCTCCTCTGGCTATACCCATGTGTCAGTGTCACTACTGTGTCATTATATAGTGCTGGGTGTTATTATACTGATGCAGATACCACTGATCCTATAACCAGCCCTCCTCTGGCTATACCCATGTGCCAGTGTCACTACTGTGTCATTATATAGTGCTGGGTGTTATTATACTGATGCAGATACCACTGATCCTATAACCAGCCCTCCTCTGGCTATACCCATGTGTCAGTGTCACTACTGTGTCATTATATAGTGCTGGGTGTTATTATACTGATGCAGATACCACTGATCCTATAACCAGCCCTCCTCTGGCTATACCCATGTGCCAGTGTCACTACTGTGTCATTATATAGTGCTGGGTGTTATTATACTGATGCAGATACCACTGACGCTATAACCAGCCCTCCTCTGGCTATACCCATGTGCCAGTGTCACTACTGTGTCATTATATAGTGCTGGGTGTTATTATACTGATGCAGATACCACTGATCCTATAACCATCCCTCCTCTGGCTATACCCATGTGCCAGTGTCACTACTGTGTCATTATATAGTGCTGGGTGTTATTATACTGATGCAGATACCACTGACCCTATAACCAGCCCTCCTCTGGCTATACCCATGTGCCAGTGTCACTACTGTGTCATTATATAGCGCTTGGTGTTATTATACTGATGCAGATACCACTGATCCTATAACCAGCCCTCCTCTGGCTATACCCATGTGCCAGTGTCACTACTGTGTCATTATATAGTGCTGGGTGTTATTATACTGATGCAGATACCACTGATCCTATAACCAGCCCTCCTCTGGCTATACCCATGTGCCAGTGTCACTACTGTGTCATTATATAGTGCTGGGTGTTATTATACTGATGCAGATACCACTGATCCTATAACCAGCCCTCCTCTGGCTATACCCATGTGTCAGTGTCACTACTGTGTCATTATATAGTGCTGGGTGTTATTATACTGATGCAGATACCACTGATCCTATAACCAGCCCTCCTCTGGCTATACCCATGTGCCAGTGTCACTACTGTGTCATTATATAGTGCTGGGTGTTATTATACTGATGCAGATACCACTGACCCTATAACCAGCCCTCCTCTGGCTATACCCATGTGCCAGTGTCACTACTGTGTCATTATATAGTGCTGGGTGTTATTATACTGATGCAGATACCACTGATCCTATAACCATCCCTCCTCTGGCTATACCCATGTGCCAGTGTCACTACTGTGTCATTATATAGTGCTGGGTGTTATTATACTGATGCAGATACCACTGACCCTATAACCAGCCCTCCTCTGGCTATACCCATGTGCCAGTGTCACTACTGTGTCATTATATAGCGCTTGGTGTTATTATACTGATGCAGATACCACTGATCCTATAACCAGCCCTCCTCTGGCTATACCCATGTGCCAGTGTCACTACTGTGTCATTATATAGAGCTGGGTGTTATTATACTGATGCAGATACCACTGATCCTATAACCAGCCCTCCTCTGGCTATACCCATGTGCCAGTGTCACTACTGTGTCATTATATAGTGCTGGGTGTTATTATACTGATGCAGATACCACTGATCCTATAACCAGCCCTCCTCTGGCTATACCCATGTGCCAGTGTCACTACTGTGTCATTATATAGTGCTGGGTGTTATTATACTGATGCAGATACCACTGATCCTATAACCAGCCCTCCTCTGGCTATACCCATGTGCCAGTGTCACTACTGTGTCATTATATAGTGCTGGGTGTTATTATACTGATGCAGATACCACTGATCCTATAACCAGCCCTCCTCTGGCTATACCCATGTGCCAGTGTCACTACTGTGTCATTATATAGCGCTGGGTGTTATTATACTGATGCAGATACCACTGATCCTATAACCAGCCCTCCTCTGGCTATACCCATGTGCCAGTGTCACTACTGTGTCATTATATAGCGCTGGGTGTTATTATACTGATGCAGATACCACTGATCCTATAACCAGCCCTCCTCTAGCTATACCCATGTGCCAGTGTCACTATTGTGTCATTATATAGTGCTGGGTGTTATTTTACTGATGCAGATACCACTGATCATAGCCCTCCTCTGGCTATACTCATGTGCCAGTGTCACTACTGTGTCATTATATAGTGCTGGGTGTTATTATACTGATGCAGATACTACTGATGCTATAACCAGCCCTCCTCTGGCTATACCCATGTGCCAGTGTCACTACTGTGTCATTATATATTGCTGGGTGTTATTATACTGATACAGATACCACTGATCCTATAACCAGCCCTTGTCTGGCTATACCCATGTGCCAGTGTCACTCCTGTGTCATTATATAGCACTGGGTGTTATTATACTGATGCAGATACCATTGATCCTATAACCAGCCCTTGTCTGGCTATACCCATGAGCCAGTGTCACTACTGTGTCATTATATAGCGCTGGGTGTTATTATACTGATGCAGATACCACTGATCCTATAACCAGCCCTCCTCTGGCTATACCCATGTGCCAGTGTCACTACTGTGTCATTATATAGCACTGGGTGTTATTATACTGATGCAGATACCATTGATCCTATAACCAGCCCTCCTCTGGCTATACCCATGTGCCAGTGTCACTACTGTGTCATTATATAGCACTGGGTGTTATTATACTGATGCAGATACCATTGATCCTATAACCAGCCCTCCTCTGGCTATACCCATGTGCCAGTGTCACTACTGTGTCATTATATAGCACTGGGTGTTATTATACTGATGCAGATACCACTGATCCTATAACCAGCCCTCCTCTGGCTATACCCATGTGCCAGTGTCACTACTGTGTCATTATATAGTGCTGGGTGTTATTATACTGATGCAGATACCACTGATCCTATAACCAGCCCTCCTCTGGCTATACCCATGTGCCAGTGTCACTACTGTGTCATTATATAGTGCTGGATGTTATTATACTGATGTAGATACCTCTGATCCTATAACCAGTCCTCCTCTGGCTATACCCATGTGCCAGTGTCACTACTGTGTCATTATATAGTGCTGGATGTTATTATACTGATGTAGATACCTCTGATCCTATAACCAGTCCTCCTCTGGCTATACCCATGTGCCAGTGTCACTACTGTGTCATTATATAGTGCTGGGTGTTATTATAGTGATGCAGATACCACTGATACTATAACCAGCCCCCCTCTGGCTATACCCATGTGCCAGTGTCACTACTGTGTCATTATATAGCACTGGGTGTTATTATACTGATGCAGATACCATTGATCCTATAACCAGCCCTCCTCTGGCTATACCCATGTGCCAGTGTCACTACTGTGTCATTATATAGCACTGGGTGTTATTATACTGATGCAGATACCATTGATCCTATAACCAGCCCTCCTCTGGCTATACCCATGTGCCAGTGTCACTACTGTGTCATTATATAGCACTGGGTGTTATTATACTGATGCAGATACCATTGATCCTATAACCAGCCCTCCTCTGGCTATACCCATGTGCCAGTGTCACTACTGTGTCATTATATAGCGCTGGGTGTTATTATACTGATGCAGATACCATTGATCCTATAACCAGCCCTCCTCTGGCTATACCCATGAGCCAGTGTCACTACTGTGTCATTATATAGCACTGGGTGTTATTATACTGATGCAGATACCATTGATCCTATAACCAGCCCTCCTCTGGCTATACCCATGTGCCAGTGTCACTACTGTGTCATTATATAGCGCTGGGTGTTATTATACTGATGCAGATACCATTGATCCTATAACCAGCCCTCCTCTGGCTATACCCATGTGCCAGTGTCACTACTGTGTCATTATATAGCACTGGGTGTTATTATAATGATGCAGATACCATTGATCCTATAACCAGCCCTCCTCTGGCTATACCCATGTGCCAGTGTCACTACTGTGTTACTATATAGTGCTGGGTGTTATTATACTGATGCAGATACCATTGATCCTATAACCAGCCCTCCTCTGGCTATACCCATGTGCCAGTGTCACTACTGTGTCATTATATAGTGCTGGGTGTTATTATACTGATGCAGATACCACTGATCCTATAACCAGCCCTCCTCTGGCTATACCCATGTGCCAGTGTCACTACTGTGTCATTATATAGTGCTGGGTGTTATTATACTGATGCAGATACCACTGATCCTATAACCAGCCCTCCTCTGGCTATACCCATGTGCCAGTGTCACTACTGTGTCATTATATAGTGCTGGGTGTTATTATACTGATGCAGATACCATTGATCCTATAACCAGCCCTCCTCTGGCTATACCCATGTGCCAGTGTCACTACTGTGTCATTATATAGTGCTGGGTGTTATTATACTGATGCAGATACCACTGATCCTATAACCAGCCCTCCTCTGGCTATACCCATGTGCCAGTGTCACTACTGTGTCATTATATAGTGCTGGGTGTTATTATACTGATGCAGATACCATTGATCCTATAACCAGCCCTCCTCTGGCTATACCCATGTGCCAGTGTCACTACTGTGTCATTATATAGTGCTGGGTGTTATTATACTGATGCAGATACCACTGATCCTATAACCAGCCCTCCTCTGGCTATACCCATGTGCCAGTGTCACTACTGTGTCATTATATAGTGCTGGGTGTTATTATACTGATGTAGATACCACTGACCCTATAACCAGCCCTCCTCTGGCTATACCCATGTGCCAGTGTCACTACTGTGTCATTATATAGCACTGGGTGTTATTATACTGATGCAGATACCACTGATCCTATAACCAGCCCTCCTCTGGCTATACCCAGTGCCAGTGTCACTTCTGTGTCTTTGTATAGCGCTGGGTGTTATTATACTGATGCAGATACCACTGATCCTATAAACAGTCCTCCTCTGGCTATACCCATGTGCCAGTGTCACTACTGTGTCTTTGTATAGAGCTGGGTGTTATTATACTGATGCAGATACCACTGATCTTATAACCAGCTCTCCTCTGGCTATACCCATGTGCCAGTGTCACTACTGTGTCATTATATAGTGCTGGGTGTTATTATACTGATGCAGATACCACTGATCCTATAACCAGCCCTCCTCTGGCTATACCCATGAGCCAGTGTCACTACTGTGTCATTATATAGCGCTGGGTGTTATTATACTGATGCAGATACCACTGATCATATAACCAGCTCTCCTCTGGCTATACCCAGTGCCAGTGTCACTACTGTGTCTTTGTATAGAGCTAGGTTTTATTATACAGATGCAGATGCCACTGATCCTATAACCACCCCTCCTCTGGCTATACCCAGTGCCAGTGTCACTTCTGTGTCTTTGTATAGTGCTTGGTGTTATTATACTGATGCAGATACCACTGATACTATAACCAGCCCTTTTCTGGCTATACCCATGTGCCAGTGTCACTACTGTGTCATTATATAGCGCTGGGCGTTATTATACTGATGCAGATACCACTGATTCTATAACCAGCCCTCCTCTGGCTATACCCATGTGCCAGTGTCACTTCTGTGTCTTTGTATAGTGCTTGGTGTTATTATACTGATGCAGATACCACTGATCTTATAACCAGCTCTCCTCTGGCTATACCCATGTGCCAGTGTCACTACTGTGTCATTATATAGCGCTGGGTGTTATTATACTGATGCAGATACCACTGATCATATAACCAGCTCTCCTCTGGCTATACCCATGTGCCAGTGTCACTACTGTGTCTTTGTATAGTGCTGGGTGTTATTATACTGATGCAGATACCACTGATTCTATAACCAGCCCTCCTCTGGCTATACCATGTGCCAGTGTCACTACTGTGTCATTATATAGTGCTGGGTGTTATTATACTGATGCAGATACCACTGATCCTATAACCAGCCATCCTCTGGCTATACCCATGTGCCAGTCACTACTGTGTCATTATATAGCACTGGGTGTTATTATACTGATGCAGATACCACTGATCCTATAACCAGCCCTCCTCTGGCTATACCCATGTGCCAGTGTCACTATTGTGTCATTATATAGCGCTGGGTGTTATTATACTGATGCAGATACCACTGATTCTATAACCAGCCCTCCTCTGGCTATACCCATGTGCCAGTGTCACTACTGTGTCTTTGTATAGAGCTGGGTGTTATTATACTG
This sequence comes from Bombina bombina, assembly GCF_027579735.1. Lineage (NCBI taxonomy): Eukaryota > Metazoa > Chordata > Amphibia > Anura > Bombinatoridae > Bombina > Bombina bombina. The sequence goes on from NC_069506.1 coordinate 17,902,575, forward strand.
ATGCAGATACCACTGATCATATAACCAGCTCTCCTCTGGCTATACCCATGTGCCAGTGTCACTACTGTGTCTTTGTATAGTGCTGGGTGTTATTATACTGATGCAGATACCACTGATTCTATAACCAGCCCTCCTCTGGCTATACCCATGTGCCAGTGTCACTACTGTGTCATTATATAGTGCTGGGTGTTATTATACTGATGCAGATACCACTGATCCTATAACCAGCCCTCCTCTTGCTATACCCATGTGCCAGTCACTACTGTGTCATTATATAGTGCTGGGTGTTATTATACTGATGCAGATACCACTGATCCTATAACCAACCCTTGTCTTGCTATACCCATGTGCCAGTGTCACTACTGTGTCGTTATCTATTGCTGGGTGTTATTATACTGATGCAGATACCACTGATCCTATAACCAGCCCTCCTCTGGCTATTCCCATGTGCCAGTGTCACTACTGTGTCAGTATATAGTGCTTGGTGTTATAATACTGATGCAGATACCACTGATCCTATAACCAGCCCTCCTCTGGCTATACCCATGTGCCAGTGTCACTACTGTGTCTTTGTATAGAGCTAGGTTTTATTATACAGATGCAGATGCCACTGATCCTATAACCACCCCTCCTCTGGCTATACCCATGTGCCAGTGTCACTATTGTGTCTTTGTATAGTGCTGGGTGTTATTATACAGATGCAGATACCTCTGGTTCTATAACCAGCCCTCCTCTGGCTATACACATCTGCCAGTATCACTACTGTGTCATTATATAGCGCTGGGTGTTATTATATTGATGCAGATACCACTGACCTTATAACCAGCCCTCCTCTGGCTATACCCATGTGCCAGTGTCACTACTGTGTCATTATCTAGTGCTTGGTGTTATTATACAGATGCAGATACCACTGATCCTATAACCAGCCCTCCTCTGGCTATACCCATGTACCAGTGTGACTACTATATCATTATATAGTGCTTGGTGTTATTATACAGATGCAGATACCAATGATCCTATAACCATCCCTTGTCTGGCTATTCTCATGTGCCAGTGTCACTACTGTGTCATAATATAGGGCTGGGTGTTATTATACTGATGTAGATACCCCTGATCCTATAACCATCCCTTGTATGGCTATGTGCCAGTCTCACTACTGTGTCATTATATAGTGCTGGGTGTTATTATACAGATGCAGATACCACTGATCCTATAACCATCCCTTGTATGGCTATGTGCCAGTCTCACTACTGTGTCATTATATAGTGCTGGGTGTTATTATACAGATGCAGATACCACTGATCCTATAACCATCCCTTGTCTGGATATACCTATGTGTCAGTGTCACTACTGTGTCTTTGTATAGTGCTTGTTGTTATTATACTGATGCAGATACCACTGATTCTATAACCAGCCCTGCTCTGGCTATACTCATGTGCCAGTGTCACTACTGTGTCTTTGTATAGAGCTGGGTGTTATTATACTGATGCAGATACCACTGATCCTATAAACAGTCCTCCTCTGGCTATACCCATGTGCCAGTGTCACTACTGTGTCTTTGTATAGTGCTTGGTGTTATTATACTGATGCAGATACCACTGATCTTATAACCAGCTCTCCTCTGGCTATACCCATGTGCTAGTGTCACTACTGTGTCTTTGTATAGTGCTGGGTGTTATTATACTGATGCAGATACCACTGATCCTATAAACAGTCCTCCTCTGGCTATACCCATGTGCCAGTGTCACTACTGTGTCTTTGTATAGTGCTTGGTGTTATTATACTGATGCAGATACCACTGATCTTATAACCAGCTCTCCTCTGGCTATACCCATGTGCCAGTGTCACTACTGTGTCATTATATAGTGCTGGGTGTTATTATACTGATGCAGATACCACTGATCCTATAACCAGCCCTCCTCTGGCTATACCCATGAGCCAGTGTCACTACTGTGTCATTATATAGCGCTGGGTGTTATTATACTGATGCAGATACCACTGATCATATAACCAGCTCTCCTCTGGCTATACCCAGTGCCAGTGTCACTACTGTGTCTTTGTATAGAGCTAGGTTTTATTATACAGATGCAGATGCCACTGATCCTATAACCACCCCTCCTCTGGCTATACCCAGTGCCAGTGTCACTTCTGTGTCTTTGTATAGTGCTTGGTGTTATTATACTGATGCAGATACCACTGATACTATAACCAGCCCTTTTCTGGCTATACCCATGTGCCAGTGTCACTACTGTGTCATTATATAGCGCTGGGCGTTATTATACTGATGCAGATACCACTGATTCTATAACCAGCCCTCCTCTGGCTATACCCATGTGCCAGTGTCACTTCTGTGTCTTTGTATAGTGCTTGGTGTTATTATACTGATGCAGATACCACTGATCTTATAACCAGCTCTCCTCTGGCTATACCCATGTGCCAGTGTCACTACTGTGTCTTTGTATAGTGCTGGGTGTTATTATACTGATGCAGATACCACTGATTCTATAACCAGCCCTCCTCTGGCTATACCATGTGCCAGTGTCACTACTGTGTCATTATATAGTGCTGGGTGTTATTATACTGATGCAGATACCACTGATCCTATAACCAGCCATCCTCTGGCTATACCCATGTGCCAGTCACTACTGTGTCATTATATAGCACTGGGTGTTATTATACTGATGCAGATACCACTGATCCTATAACCAGCCCTCCTCTGGCTATACCCATGTGCCAGTGTCACTATTGTGTCATTATATAGCGCTGGGTGTTATTATACTGATGCAGATACCACTGATTCTATAACCAGCCCTCCTCTGGCTATACCCATGTGCCAGTGTCACTACTGTGTCTTTGTATAGAGCTGGGTGTTATTATACTGATGCAGATACCACTGATCATATAACCAGCTCTCCTCTGGCTATACCCATGTGCCAGTGTCACTACTGTGTCTTTGTATAGTGCTGGGTGTTATTATACTGATGCAGATACCACTGATTCTATAACCAGCCCTCCTCTGGCTATACCCATGTGCCAGTGTCACTACTGTGTCATTATATAGTGCTGGGTGTTATTATACTGATGCAGATACCACTGATCCTATAACCAGCCCTCCTCTTGCTATACCCATGTGCCAGTCACTACTGTGTCATTATATAGCATTGGGTGTTATTATACTGATGCAGATACCACTGATCCTATAACCAGCCCTCCTCTGGCTATTCCCATGTGCCAGTGTCACTACTGTGTCAGTATATAGTGCTTGGTGTTATAATACTGATGCAGATACCACTGATCCTATAACCAGCCCTCCTCTGGCTATACCCATGTGCCAGTGTCACTACTGTGTCTTTGTATAGAGCTAGGTTTTATTATACAGATGCAGATGCCACTGATCCTATAACCACCCCTCCTCTGGCTATACCCATGTGCCAGTGTCACTATTGTGTCTTTGTATAGTGCTGGGTGTTATTATACAGATGCAGATACCTCTGGTTCTATAACCAGCCCTCCTCTGGCTATACACATCTGCCAGTGTCACTACTGTGTCATTATATAGCGCTGGGTGTTATTATATTGATGCAGATACCACTGACCTTATAACCAGCCCTCCTCTGGCTATACCCATGTGCCAGTGTCACTACTGTGTCATTATCTAGTGCTTGGTGTTATTATACAGATGCAGATACCACTGATCCTATAACCAGCCCTCCTCTGGCTATACCCATGTACCAGTGTGACTACTATATCATTATATAGTGCTTGGTGTTATTATACAGATGCAGATACCAATGATCCTATAACCATCCCTTGTCTGGCTATTCTCATGTGCCAGTGTCACTACTGTGTCATAATATAGGGCTGGGTGTTATTATACTGATGTAGATACCCCTGATCCTATAACCATCCCTTGTATGGCTATGTGCCAGTCTCACTACTGTGTCATTATATAGTGCTGGGTGTTATTATACAGATGCAGATACCACTGATCCTATAACCATCCCTTGTATGGCTATGTGCCAGTCTCACTACTGTGTCATTATATAGTGCTGGGTGTTATTATACAGATGCAGATACCACTGATCCTATAACCATCCCTTGTCTGGATATACCTATGTGTCAGTGTCACTACTGTGTCTTTGTATAGTGCTTGTTGTTATTATACTGATGCAGTTACCACTGATTCTATAACCAGCCCTGCTCTGGCTATACTCATGTGCCAGTGTCACTACTGTGTCATTATATAGTGCTGGGTGTTATTATACTGATGCAGATACCACTGATCCTATAACCAGCCCTCCTCTGGCTATATCCATGTGCCAGTGTCACTACTGTGTCTTTGTATAGAGCTGGGTGTTATTATACTGATGCAGATACCACTGATCCTATAACCAGCCCTCCTCTGGCTATACCCATGAGCCAGTGTTACTACTGTGTCATTATGTAGTGCTTGTTGTTGTTATTATACTGATGCAGATACCACTGACCCTATAAACCAGCCCTCCTCTGGCTATACCCATGTGCCAGTGTCACTACTGTGTCATTATATAGCGCTGGGTGTTATTATACTGATGCAGATACCACTGACCCTATAACCAGCCCTCCTCTGGCTATACCCATGTGCCAGTGTCACTACTGTGTCATTATATAGTGCTGGTTGTTATTATACTGATGCAGATACCACTGACCCTTTAACCAGCCCTCCTCTGGCTATACCCACGAGCAAGTGTCACTACTGTGTCATTACATAGTGCTGGGTGTTATTATACTGATGCAGATACCACTGATCATATAACCAGCCCTCCTCTGGCTATACCCATGTGCCAGTGTCACTACTGTGTCATTATATAGTGCTGGGTGTTATTATACTGATGCAGATACCACTGATCCTATAACCAGCCCTCCTCTGGCTATACCCATGAACCAGTGTCACTACTGTGTGATTATATAGTGCTGGGTGTTATTATACTGATGCAGATACCACTGACCCTATAACCAGCCCTCCTCAGGATATACCCATCAGCCAGTGTCACTACTGTGTCATTATACAGTGCTAGGTGTTATTATACTGATGCAGATACCACTGACCCTATAAACCAGCCCTCCTCTGGCTATACCCATGTGCCAATGTCCCTACTGTGTCATTATATAGAGCTGAGTGTTATTATTCTGATGCAGATACCACTGTCCCTATAACCAGCCCTCCTCTGGCTATACCCACGAGCAAGTGTCACTACTGTGTCATTATATAGTGCTGAGTGTTATTATACTGATTCAGATAGCTCTGACCCTACAACCAGCCCTCCTCTGGCTATACCCATGTGCCAGTGTCACTAGCAGTCTCTTGACAAGCCACTAACTTTATTCACACTACATATTTTTTTTATTCCTATTATTTAATCAGAAAGAAAAGATATACTAAGGTTGTGGCAGACACTGCAAGGGCTGTATGGACACCAGTGACCGTGTATGGACACCTTGCCTATCCCTGCTCATAGGTTGCACAGGATTTTAAAGTCTAATTATTTTTCAGCATGTTAAGTTATTTTCATATCAGTACACAAAGAATAAACATTCTGAAAATCTATTCATTTGGACACTTGTTTCATGGAGCACAAATTGCAACACAATTTTTACATTTTGCACGGGGGGATTGGGTGGGTAACATAGTATTACAATGTATGTGTCTTTCCTTCACACCCAATTTTTTATTTTATGATTCAGATAGAACATACGATTTTAAACAACTTTCCAATTTACTTCTATTATCAATTTAGCTTCATTGTCTTGGTATCCTTTATTGAAGGAGATGCAATGTACTACTGGGAGCTAGCTCAACACACACCAGTAAGCCAATGAAAAGAGGCTTTTATGTGCAGCCACCAAGTAACTAGCTCCCAGTTCCTGAGCCTATCTAGATATGCATTTCAACAAAGGATACAAAAAAACCCAAAGTAAATTAGATAATATAAGAAAATGGGATAGTTGTTTAAAATTGTATTCTCTGTCTGAATCCTGAAAAAGACATTTTGTGTTTCATGTCCATTTAAACAGTTCTTAAAGGTACATAATACTCATATGCTAAATCACTTGAAACAAATGCAGTATAACTGTAAAAAGCTGACAGGAAAATATCACCTGAGCATCTCTATGTAAAAAAGGAAGATATTTTACCTCACAATCTCCTCAGCTCAGTAGAGTAAGTGCTGTATAAACAGTTACTACTCAGCTGTAGGTAAAAAAAAAAAAAATGAAGAAATGAACAGCAGCCAATCAGCATCAGCAGTGCTGAGGTCATGAACTCTTTTACTGTAATCTCATGAGATTTCATTGTAAACTTCCCTAATCTGAATAGGGAAATAATATGAGAGTGCACGAGGCTCATCCTTTCAGCTGTCCCGGGACAGACATACTGATTTGCTGCTTAGAAGTCCTTTACAATGGGATGTGGCTACTGAGGAACTTTTGAAGTAAAATATCTTTTTTTTTTTTACATAGAGATGTTCAGGTGATATTTTCTAGTCAGCTTTTTACAGCTATGCTGCATCACTTTCAAGTGTTTCAACATTTGGGTATCATGGCCCTTTAAGCTAATTTATAAGACAATAAGGATTGGATTCTTCAGCTTCACAGTGAGTTTATGTATTTATTCGGTTGTGAAGAATAGGATTAATTTCGAGCAGTGATCTAGGTTATAATAATTACGAATCTCCATGGTTTAATGTGAGTGTTTGATAGTTCAAAATATATTGTCACTTGATATATGCACTGTATGCACTTTTGTTTGTAATTAAAGGGACGCTAAACCCAGATTTTTTTATTTCATGATTCAGACAGATAATGCAATTTTTAGCAACTTTCTAATTTACTCCTATTATCAATTTTTCTTCGTTCTCTTGCTATCTTTATTTTAAAAGCATGAATGTGATGCATAGGAGCCGGCCCATTATTGGTTGAGAACCTTGGTTATGCATGCTTATTGGTGGGTAAATGTAAGCCTCCAATAAGCAAGCGATATCCATGGTGCTGAACCTAAAATGGCCTGGCTGCTAAGATTTACATTCCTGCTTTTAAAATAAAGATAGCAAGAGAACGAAGATTTTTTTTAATAGGAGTAAATTAGAAAGTTGCTTAAAATGTCATGCTCTATCTGAATCATGACAGTAAAAAATGGGTTCAGTGTCCCTTTAACAACATGACTAAATAAGTTATGCACTAATGATAAATAACATATATCCTGACATTGTTTTTGCATTTACATGATGTTTTGTATGTAATTAGCATCAACTGTGATACCTTAGATTAGGTGTAGAGGAAGTGGGAGGAGCTTGTTTGATTATAAAAAAACTGTTTTGTTCACTTTATGGTTGTTTGAGGAAGGGGTGAATGCTCCGAAACATCACACAATAAAGTTGCTGTGGTTTAAATCTAGAGAGTGCATTTGTTGGATTGTGTATATTGTAAAATTTTGCACCCTGGTATTTGTCTGTCCAGCGAGTGGGAGTGCGCTTTTCACCTATTTGTATATATATATATATATATATATATATATATATATATATATATATATATATATATATATATATATATATATAAATATATATTTATTTATTTATTTATTTATTTGCAGTTACTTTTTTTTTCTCTCATCAGTATTTTGTCACTCACCCGCATGCCTCTTCCTCTCCATTCTAAGTGACACGTAATACGCCACGAAAGCTATCAGCACTGTAATGATGACATCACAGACCACAATACCGATCACTGATCCGGAATCCAGATGTAAACAGTTCCCACACTCTACAAAAAAAAAAATCCTAAAAATTTAAATATCAAAAACTCTGTAATCTGAACAAAACAGACAGTGGTTTGGGCTGAAATGGTGCACTGAACTGAAGGTTTTGTACTAATGGAGGAATACATAAGGCTCAGCTATGTTATTGTAAGGTTCAGTGGACTAGGGGTTAAGAGATGAATTATATTAGCCTTATTTATATTAGACACATTAAGGTATAGTTACCAGTTTTTTATGCTTAAAGGGATATGAAACCCACATTTTTTTTCTTCATGATTCAGATAGAACAGCAATTGTAAGCAAGTTTCTAATTTACTCCTATTATCAAATTTTCTTTGTTCTTTTGCTATCTTTATTTGAAAAAGCAGGAAAGTAAGCCCAGGACCAGGACCATTTTTGGTTCAGCACCCTGGATAGCTCTTGTTGATTGGTGGCTACATTAAATTCCTAAGCTTACATTCTTGGTAGGGGGTTCAAAAAAAGATAACAAGAGAATGAAGAAAAATTAATAATAGGATTAAATTATAAAGTTGCTAAAAATGCATGCTCTTTCTAAATCATGAAAAAAATAGATTTTATATCCCTTTAAACAAAAGGATATTGGTGGATCAGCTAAATAATAGCCACAGGGCAATCCAGAAAACTGCTTATTGGCTGAACAACCAAAAGTTAGTAAATTTAGAGACAAAAAAATGGACACTGACAACTAATTATTAATGAATGTACCGTTTTGCTTCTTCAATGCAGCATTTTTCCCACAAATTCTCCAAATTGTCAGCCAAAGCTCACCATAGAATGAGTATTTTACAAGGTTATGTAACTGCAAGCATTGATAAAGTAATTCCTAAAGAAGGTCTATAACTGCAGAAACGCGTTGGTGTTTTTACTGTAGAACTGATTAAATACAGATGCATGTTCCCTTGTTAGTATTTTCCAGTTATTGAGAATTTGTTCACTAATGGGGCTACCTCTATGGATAATTTTGTTTTCCTTAACAAGTGATTAGAGATCTGCTGAGTGAAAGAGCTGTGTGCCACAAGATTTTGATATTTATATGAAATCTTGTGTTTCCTGGAGTGAAACTAACTCTGTAAACTACAAGTTTAATTGTTCTATGGGCCAGATTACAAGTGGAGTGATATTATTTTTTTCCGCTTTTGCACTAAAAGCGGTCAATCTAGTGCAACCGCATTAGCGTGTGTATTACAAGTTGAAAGTAAAAAGTTACTGCACAAGAGAAAGACCAAGGCCTGCTAACTTCAGGACTTTGGATATTGCAACCACGCTAATAAATTCTCCCTATAGACTTCTATGGTGCACACTGAAAAAAAAATTATAGTTATCGCTTTCGCACTAACTCGACACTACACTAGACCAACTGCGCTAAAACCAAAGGTTTTAGGAATACTTTACATTCCTTTGTCCTTCACATGGAAGAAAATGTTCTATTTATTTTTAAATGCAGTTAATATTTACATATATATATATATGATTATTTTTGTAAAATATATATCTATACCTACAGTATATATCTTTAGAGATGTGCAGGTAAGAAAATGTTGTTTCGTACAAAATCTTTGTGGTTGTGTATATTCAGGGAAATTCATTTCCTCAAATATTCGTTGGCTGCACTATTTGGTTTTCGTTTTATTTAAAACTAAACGAAAATCAAATTTTCGTTAAACATTTGCATTAGTTTTTTGTTAAAACAAATGTAAATGTTACAAAGCTACAGGTGAAAAGTTCACCTCTAAATACTATACTTACCTTAATGTGCTCTCCAGGGCATGGGGAGTGACAAGGTAAGTATTAACCACTTAAGAAAACATAAAGGAAACTAATGAATACTGACGATTTTTCTTTTTCTTTATTTTTGTTTGTACTTTCATTCGGATTTTCGTGACGAATGTGCATTCGTCTGAATAGGAGTGCACATCTCTAACACCTATATGTATACTGTATATCCAGCTATAGATATATATTGTATATACATATAGTATATATATATATAGAATATCTATTTTAAAATAAAAAGAACATTTTTTTTCTAAGTGCAGAACATAGGAATTTAAAATATTTATATTCAAAACAGAATAAAACACATTAGAAATAAATAAAAAATAATATTATATGTTTCAAGGTATTTGACTGAGAAGGGCTCAAAAGTATACTGTATTTATATATGTTTATATGTGTATTTATGTGTTTATATGTGTATATATGTATGTGTGCACATACATATATACACATATACACACATGCACATATTTAGCCATAGGTATATGTATAAATTTGAGCCCTTCCCAGTCAAACATACCATATCCTTTTCAAAACCTTTTTATCAAAAATGATATATTTTTATTACATAAATGTATATAGGTGTAATACTGAATTATAATGTGTTTTGTATGTATGTGCAACTTTTTTAACCTTTATAGGTCTCACGTTGTGCTAAATATTCTAGCAAAGTTTCGACTTTCAACTTATTATGAGCGCAAGTTAGCACGTTCACAATATCCATTGAAAGTATATATTGGGCTTGAGTCAAGTCGGCTGCGCTAAACCTTCTCTGGTTAATGCGCTTTACCATGGACTTGTACTATCAAGATGCGCAATAATGTAAACAAGGTCCAGCGATATCTCATATCATGTCCCGCGCTATCATCAGCTCGCCACTTGTAATATGCCCCTATGTGTCTACACCCTTTATAACAGTTGTAAAACTGCTGTGCATTTAAATTTACGTTAATAACTCAGGTAAAGTTTATATAAAATTAGTAATCTTACCATCTTGCCCTTTAACTGCACCTGAAAACAAACAAAAAATATTCAATCAAAACTTCAATATAGCAGTAAAAATAAAACAAGATGGAGGTGCCTTATGGTGCAGTGACTCCAGTAAATGGCCATAAATGAGTAAATATACAATAAGAATAATACAATTGAACATTGCATGCAGTTTCTGTTCTATGTCAAATCTATGACTTTTTTCTGCCAGACTGGTGGATGCGCTTCACTAGTTTCCATCGATACAGCAATGGGAGAAGCCACCCTAGGCAAAAGTCTTTTTTTTCTTTTTTTAGGTGACATTTTCATCTCTTAGCAAATAGCTGTGCAAGCCTTACGGTGCAGTGTCATATGGCTAGCACAACTATTGGCTAAGAGATGGAAATGTCACCTCATTGACTTTTGCCAAAATTGTCGAGGGCTGCTGGAGGCTGAAATCAGTGTTTGAAGTCAGTCTCACCAAGAGGAGTTTTACTGTACTTCTCTCTAGGAGGTAATGCATCTCCGAAACTGGCAGAATTTTAAAGGCAGCTTTGCCACCTACTTTAACAGTGTAAATGATACCGTCACAGAGTATTGAATGGCAATACAATTTACACGTGTCAGCCAAAACTCAATACAATAGCGAAACTAAGAGGTCTGCATTACTGAGTGTGACAGAGGTCTGTATCATACTGAGTGTGACAGAGGTCTGTATTTTTATTTAGTGTGACACAGGTCTGTATTTTTATTGAGTGTTACACAGGTCTGTATAATTACTGAGTGTGACACAGGTTTGTACCATTACTGAGTGTGACACAGGTCTGTATCATTAATGAGTGTGACATAGGTCTGTATCATTACTGAGTGTGACACAGGTCTGTATCATTACTGAGTGTGACACAGGTCTGTATCATTACTGAGTGTGACATAGGTCTGTATGTTTACTGAGTGTGACACAGGTCTGTATGTTTACTGAGTGTGACACAGGTCTGTATCATTACTGAGTGTGACATAGGTCTGTATTATTAATGAGTGTGACACAGGTCTGTATCGTTACTGAGTGTGACACGGGTCTGTATTATTACTGAGTGTGACACGGCTCTGAATCATTACTGAGTGTGACACAGGTCTGTATCGTTACTGAGTGTGACACGGGTCTGTATTATTACTGAGTGTGACATGGCTCTGAATCATTACTGAGTGTGACACAGGTCTGTATCATTACTGAGTGTAACACAGGTCTGTATCGTTACTGAGTGTGACACAGGTCTGTATAATTACTGAGTGTGACACAAGTCCTTATCATTACTGAGTGTGACACAGGTCTGTATCATTACTGAGTGTGACATAGGTCTGTATGTTTGCTGAGTGTGACACAGGTCTGTATCATTACTGAGTGTCACATAGGTCTGTATTTTTACTGAGTGTGACACAGGTCTGTATTATTACTGAGTGTGACACAGGTCTGTATCATTACTGAGTGTGACATAGGTCTGTATTTTTACTGAGTGTGACACAGGTCTGTATCATTACTGAGTGTCACATAGGTCTGCATTTTTACTGAGTGTGACACAAGTTTGTATTATTAATGAGTGTGACACAGGTCTGTATCATTACGGAGTGTGACACAGGTCTGTATCGTTACTGAGTGTGACACGGCTCTCTATCATTACTGAGTGTGACACGGCTCTGAATCATTACTGAGTGTGACAACAGGTCTGTATCATTACTGAGTGTTACACGGGTCTGTATCATTACTGAGTGTGACACAGGTCTGTATCATTACTGAGTGTGACACAGGTCTGTATCATTACTGAGTGTGACACAGGTCTGTATTGTTACTGAGTGTGACACGGGTCTGTATCATTACTGAGTGTGACACGGGTCTGTATCATTACTGAGTGTGACATGGCTCTGAATCATTACTGAGTGTGACACAGGTCTGTATCATTACTGAGTGTGACACAGGTCTGTATTGTTACTGAGTGTGACACGGGTCTGTATCATTACTGAGTGTGACACATGTCTGTATCATTACTGAGTGTGACACAGGTCTGTATTGTTACTGAGTGTTACACGGGTCTGTATCATTACTGAGTGTGACACATGTCTGTATTGTTACTGAGTGTGACACGGGTCTGTATCATTACTGAGTGTGACACGGGTCTGTATCATTACTGAGTGTGACACAGGTCTGTATCATTACTGAGTGTGACACATGTCTGTATTGTTACTGAGTGTGACACGGGTCTGTATCATTACTGAGTGTGACACAGGTCTGTATCATTACTGAGTGTGACACATGTCTGTATCATTACTGAGTGTGACACAGGTCTGTATTGTTACTGAGTGTTACACGGGTCTGTATCATTACTGAGTGTGACACAGGTCTGTATCGTTACTGAGTGTGACACAGGTCTGTATTGTTACTGAGTGTTACACGGGTCTGTATCATTACTGAGTGTGACACATGTCTGTATTGTTACTGAGTGTGACACGGGTCTGTATCATTACTGAGTGTGACACGGGTCTGTATCATTACTGAGTGTGACACAGGTCTGTATCATTACTGAGTGTGACACATGTCTGTATTGTTACTGAGTGTGACACGGGTCTGTATCATTACTGAGTGTGACACAGGTCTGTATCATTACTGAGTGTGACACATGTCTGTATCATTACTGAGTGTGACACAGGTCTGTATTGTTACTGAGTGTTACACGGGTCTGTATCATTACTGAGTGTGACACAGGTCTGTATTGTTACTGAGTGTGACACATGTCTGTATCATTACTGAGTGTGACACAGGTCTGTATTGTTACTGAGTGTGACACATGTCTGTATCATTACTGAGTGTGACACAGGTCTGTATTGTTACTGAGTGTGACACATGTCTGTATCATTACTGAGTGTGACATGGCTCTGAATCATTACTGAGTGTGACACAGGTCTGTATTGTTACTGAGTGTGACACATGTCTGTATCATTACTGAGTGTGACACAGGTCTGTATTGTTACTGAGTGTGACACATGTCTGTATCATTACTGAGTGTGACACATGTCTGTATTGTTACTGAGTGTGACACATGTCTGTATCATTACTGAGTGTGACACAGGTCTGTATTGTTACTGAGTGTTACACGGGTCTGTATCATTACTGAGTGTGACACAGGTCTGTATTGTTACTGAGTGTTACACAGGTCTGTATTGTTACTGAGTGTTACACGGGTCTGTATCATTACTGAGTGTGACACAGGTCTGTATCATTACTGAGTGTGACACAGGTCTGTATTGTTACTGAGTGTGACACATGTCTGTATTGTTACTGAGTGTGACACAGGTCTGTATTGTTACTGAGTGTTACACAGGTCTGTATTGTTACTGAGTGTTACACGGGTCTGTATCATTACTGAGTGTGACACAGGTCTGTATCATTACTGAGTGTGACACAGGTCTGTATTGTTACTGAGTGTGACACATGTCTGTATCATTACTGAGTGTGACACAGGTCTGTATTGTTACTGAGTGTGACACAGGTCTGTATTGTTACTGAGTGTGACACATGTCTGTATCATTACTGAGTGTGACACAGGTCTGTATTGTTACTGAGTGTTACACAGGTCTGTATCATTACTGAGTGCGACACAGGTCTGTATTGTTACTGAGTGTTACACGGGTCTGTATCATTACTGAGTGTGACACAGGTCCTTTCTAGCGTGCTCATTACATTAATAAACTCAAGTATACAATTCATTCTGAAACTGCTGTTCTATGTAAGCACTGTTAATGTGTAAATGTAGGTTGATAACCCATGGTGCCATATAAATTAGTTGCAGGAAGTTTGTGGCCAACTGACCTAATATCACAAAGTGAGAAACGAAAGAGACTCTACATTAGTAAGAAAGAGCACGCTGGTGTCCGTCACATAGAAATACCCTAAATGTCCAGCATTTCTATTATGTATATACTGTACATGATGACTGCCGCAAGATGGATTAGCCGGATCAAGCCAATAGATTTCTATACAATGTTTAACAACTCAGGGGCAGGAAAAGCAGATCACATATATGTGAATCCAATTAGATTAGTTCCTTTCTTCCCACATAGGGTGAGCCAGTGACAAGAGACATCAATCACCAGCTACCTCCCAGTGATTGGCCAACAGAGACTTTTACTGGCAGAAAATTTTTTTTCCAGACCAGTAATTATACGATTTTTAAAGGGACAGTCTACTGCAGAATTTTTATTGTTTAAAAAGATAGATAATCCCTTTATTGCCTATTCTCCAGTTGTGCATAACCAACACTGTTATATTAATATACTTTTTACCTCTGTGATTACCTTGTATCTAAGCCTCTGCAGACTATGCCCTTATTTCTGTTCTTTTGTCAGACTTGCATTTTAGCCAATCAGTGCTGACTCATAAATAGCTCCACAGGAGTGAGCACAACGTTATCTATATGACACATATGAACTAGCAGTGTCTAACTGTGAAAAAAATGTCAAACTGCACTGAGTTAAGAGGCGGTTCAACAGTTTAGAAATTAGCATATTAGTCTACCTAGGTTTAGCTTTCAACAAAGAATACCGATTGAACAAAGCAAATTTGATGATAAAAGTAAAGTGGAAAGTTGTTTAAAATTGCATACCCTATCTGAATCCTGAAAGTTTAGTTTTGACTAGACTGTCCCTTTAAATTTCCAAACAAAACAGCTACTTTTAACTGCTTACAGTAAACTTTCTGAAGTAATCTACCTGGGTCAACCTATCAGGAGTTTTCCTATGAAACGTCTAAAGCAAGATATGAATTTATCCCCTTATGTAATAATCTCAACAAAAAAGGGCTTTAAAGCTGATATAATTTACCTGACAAAATGAAAGCTTCTTCTTCCTGAGGGCCCGAGCCGCCCGGGAATCGCTGACAATAAAACTATTGCTGAAAACTCATTGTTATAATTCTTGAAGTAAAGGAGAATAAATTGAGGAAGGAGAAGGTAGGAAAGGGGAAAGGAAGAGAGGAAGAAGAGACAAAGAAAATATATCATTACATTTTTATACTTAAAGGGATAGTCCAGTCAAAATTAAACGTTCATGATTCAGCTAGAGCAGACATTTTAAGCAACTTTCGAATTTACTCCTATTATCATTTTTTATTCGTTCTCTTGGTATCTTTATGTAAGCTTAGGAGCCGGACCATTTTTGGTTCAGAACCTGGGTAGCACTTGCTTATTGGTGTCTAACTGTAGCCACCAATCAGCAAGCGCTACCCAGGTGCTGAACCAAAAATGAGCTGGCTCCTAACCTTACATTCAAATAAAGATACCAAGCGAATGAAGAAAAATTGATAATAGGAGTAAATTAGAAAGTTGCTTAAAATGTTTGCTCAAGCTGAATCATGAAAGTTTAATTTTGACTGGACTATCCCTTTAAGAAGTTTAAGAAGTTATATTTCTTTTTTTTTTTTTTCTCTTGCTTGATTAACACCTTCTTTACTGAAATAGTTTTTTTTATAGCCTCAATCCACACACTACTTGCATTGTCATTAGGTTAGCAAAGCTTACACTGTTTTGCAGTATCTTATCACCTCTGCTGAGCCAATTTGGTCCAAAATATAGCAAAGTTACACATATGAAGTCTGCGGGGTGCACTTCTAATTCTTACAATTGGAAACCCCAGAATATTCAAAGTTTAATTATAGGAAATTAAATGGAATGTAATAAATGATTAAAGTATATTGCAACACAAAATTAAACATTTTAGTTTACAAACTTAAAGGGCCAGATTACAAGTGGAGCGAAAGATATTGCTTTAGCTAAAGCGATATTTGCGCTCCACTTTGCAATACCAGCGCACACTAATGTGCGTTGGTATAACAAGTTTACAGCAATGCAAATGCGAGCTCACATTTGCATTGCTATTAAGCATTGTGCTCATAATAGCGTGTTTCCATAAGCTCCTACGGGAGCCTCCTTCTTATGCCGTCACAGACGGCATGAGAATCTTGTGCAGCGAAGAGGTAAGTAGCGCAACAATGGGATGCAGTTAGTAAAAATATATGTATATGACTATATACAGTACATATATATTTATGTGTTAATATGGGTATATACACATAATAACAAATAAATATATATGTATATTGTCATACACATGTACAGTATCTCACAAAAGTGAGTACACCCCTCACATTTTTGTAAATATTTTATTATATCTTTCCATGTGACAACACTGAAGAAATAACACTTTGCTTCAATGTAAAGTAGTGAGTGTACAGCCTGTATAACAGTGTAAATGTTCTGTCCCCTCAAAATAACTCAATACAACATTAATATCTAAACCGTTGGCAACAAAAGTAAGTACAAATTGGGCCCAAAGTGTAAATATTTTGTGTGGCCACCATTATTTTCCAGCACTGCCTTAACCCTCTTGGGCATGGAGTTCATCAGAGCTTCACAGGTTGCCACTGGAGTCCTCTTTCAACCCTCCATGACAACATCACGTAGCTGGTAGATGTTAGAGACCTTGCGCTCCCCCACCTTCCATTTGAGGATGCCCCACAGATGCCCAGTAGGGTTTAGGTCTGGAGACATGCTTGGCCAGTCTATCACCTTTACCCTTAGCTTATTTATTCTATCAGCCAATAGAATGCGAGCTCAATCTGATTGGCTGATTGGATCGCCAATCGGATTGAACTTGATTCTGATTGGCTGATTCCATCAGCCAATCAGAAAATTCCTACCTTAATTCCGATTGGCTGATAGAATCCTATCAGCCAATCGGAATTCGAGGGACGCCATCTTGGATGACGTCCCTTAAAGGAACCGTCATTCGTCGGGAGACAACGGAAGAAGAGGATGGATCCGCGTCGCCTGCTTCAAGATGGACCCGCTCCGCACCGGATGGAAGAAGATTGAAGATGCCGCTTGGAGAAGATGTTTGCCGGTCCGGATGTCCTCTTCTTGCCGGATAGGAGGAAGACTTTGGAGCCTCTTCTGGACCTCTTCAGCACCGGATGATGGATCGCCAACCCCCGCTTGGGTTGGATGAAGATGTTGGAGCCAGGACGGATCGGTGAACCTGGTATGGTGAAGATAAGGTAGGAAGATCTTCAGGGGCTTAGTGTTAGGTTTATTTAAGGGGGGTTTGGGTTAGATTAGGGGTATGTGGGTGGTGGGTTGTAATGTTGGGGGGGGGTATGGTATGTTTTTTTTTACAGGCAAAAGAGCTGAATTCCTTGGGGCATGCCCCGCAAAGGGCCCTGTTCAGGGCTGGTAAGGTAAAAGAGCTTGTAACTTTTTTAATTTAGAATAGGGTAGGGAATTTTTTATTTTGGGGGGCTTTGTTATTTTATTAGGGGGCTTAGAGTAGGTGTAATTAGTTTAAAATTGTTGTAATATTTTTCTTATGTTTGTAAATATTTTATTATTTTTTGTAACTTAGTTCTTTTTTATTTTTTGTACTTTAGCTAGTTTATTTAATTGTATTTATTTGTAGCAATTGTGTTTAATTAATTTATTGATAGTGTAGTGTTAGGTTAATTGTAGGTAATTGTAGGTAGTTTATTTAATTAATTTATTGATAGGGTAGTGTTAGGTTTAATTATATCTTAGGTTAGGATTTATTTTACAGGTAAATTTGTTATTATTTTAACTAGGTAACTATTAAATAGTTCTTAACTATTTAATAGCTATTGTACCTGGTTAAAATAATTACAAAGTTGCCTGTAAAATAAATATTAATCCTAAAATAGCTATAATATAATTATAATTTATATTGTAGCTATATTAGGATTTATTTTACAGGTAAGTATTTAGCTTTAAATGGGAATAATTTATTTAATAAGAGTTAATTTATTTCGTTAGATTAAAATTATATTTAATTTAGGGGGGTGTTAGTGTTAGGGTTAGACTTAGCTTTAGGGGTTAATACATTTATTATAGTAGCGGTGAGGTCCGCTCGGCAGATTAGGGGTTAATAATTGAAGGTAGGTGTCGGCGATGTTAGGGAGGGCAGATTAGGGGTTAATACTATTTATGATAGGGTTAGTGAGGCGGATTAGGGGTTAATAACTTTATTATAGTAGCGCTCAGGTCCGCTCGGCAGATTAGGAGTTAATAAGTGTAGGCAGGTGTCGGCGACGTTGAGGGGGGCAGATTAGGGGTTAATAAATATAATATAGGGGTCGGCGATGTTAGGGCAGCAGATTAGGGGTACATAGGGATAACGTAGGTTGCGGCTGTTTACGGAGCGGCAGATTAGGGGTTAAAAAAAATATGCAGGTGTCAGCGATAGCGGGGGCGGCAGATTAGGGGTTAATAAGTGTAAGGTTAGGGGTGTTTAGACTCGGGCTACATGTTAGAGTGTTAGGTGCAGACGTAGGAAGTGTTTCCGCATAGTAAACAATGGGGCTGCGTTAGGAGCTGAACGCTGCTTTTTTGCAGGTGTTAGGTTTTTTTTCAGCTCAAACAGCCCCATTGTTTCCTATGGGAGAATCGTGCACGAGCACGTTTTTGAGGCCGGCCGCGTCCGTAAGCAACTCTGGTATCGAGAGTTGCATTTGCGGTAAAAATGCTCTACGCTCCTTTTTTGGAGCCTAACGCAGCATTTGTTTAAACTCTCGATACCAGAGTTAAATTTATGGTGCGGCCAGAAAAAAGCCCGCGGAGCGTTAACAGCCCTTTTACCGCCGAACTCCAAATCTAGGCCTAAGGGTTTAAAGGGACAGTAAAGTCAAAATTAAACTTTAGTCATTCAGATAGAGCATGCAGGTTTAAACAACTTTCCATTTTACTTCTGTTATCAAATTTGTTCTCTTGGTATCTTTTATTGAAAGTAAAACTAAGTAGGCTCATAAGAGCTCAGGAGTGTGCACGTGTCTTTAGAACTATGATAGCAGTGTTTTGCAACATTTTTTGTAGCTTGGTTATACAATGTTGCAAAACACTGCTGTCATAGTTCTAAAGACACGTGCACACTCCTGAGCTCTTATGAGCCTACTTATTTTTACTTTCAATAAAAGATACCAAGAGAACAATTTTGATAGAAGTAAATTGGAAAGTTTTTTTAAATGACATGCTCTATCTGAATGATTAAAGTTTAATTTTGACTTTACTGTCCCTTTAACCCCTTAAGATACCAAGAGATACCAAGAGAGCAAAGCAAATTTGATAACAGAAGTAAAATAGAAAATTGTTAAAAATTGCTTCTCTATCTGAATCATGAAAGTTTAATTTTGACTTTATTTGTCCCTTTAAGTCTGTTTTCATACTTATTAGATAGATAAATAGATAGATAGATAGATAGATAGATAGATGATAGATAGATAGATAGATAGATAGATAGATAGATAGATAGATAGATAGATAGATAGATAGATAGATAGATAGATAGATAGATAGACAGACGGATAGATAGATAGACGGATGGACGGACAGATAGATAGATAGATGGATAGATAGATAGACAGACAGACAGACAGACGGATAGATAGATAGATAGAAACAGACAGATGGACGGACGGATAGATAGACAGACAGACAGACAGACAGACAGACAGACAGACAGACAGATAGATAGATAGATAGATAGATAGATAGATAGACAGACAGACGGACGGACGGACAGACAGATAGATAGACAGACGGACGGACAAACAGATGGATAGACAGATAGATAGATAGATAGATAGATAGATAGATAGATAGATAGATAGATAGATAGATAGAGAGAGAGATAGATAGATAGATAGATAGATAGATAGATAGATAGATAGATAGATAGATAGATAGATAGATAGATAGATAGATAGATAGATGATAGACAGACAGACAGATAGATAGATAGATGATAGACAGACAGACAGATAGATAGATAGATAGATAGATAGATAGATAGATAGATAGATAGATAGATAGATAGATGAAAGATAGATACATTGTCATTGTCAATTGTTTTATTGTGTTCCTGTTTCCTGCTGTACAAATGATGCCAACAACTAAACACAATATTCTAAGAGAGATCTAACTAATGATGTCATTGCTATTAAATGAAAAAAACAAATAAACCAGTAATACACAGAATGAGACTCCTAAATTACATTTTATAAATGTTTTGTTGTGAAATACATAATGGTTTTTGTTAGAGTTCTTTTGTTTCTTAAAGCAGTGGCGCCTTGCAAGAATATGTCGCAATAACACAACCACTCGTGATCTGTAAACAGGAACTTTAAAAAATATTTTATTTTACATTTTTTTTTTAAATATTTCCATTTTATAAATTCACCTAAACCCACATTCAACATATAATCCATAATTCTATCCACTTTAAGGGACAGTCTAGTCAAAATTAAAATGGATTCATGAGTCAGATAGGACATACAATTTTCCAATTTATTTTTATCATCAAATTTGGTTTGTTCTCTTGGTATTCTTTTTTGAATGCTAAACCTAGGTAGGCTCAAATGCTAATTTCTAAGACCTTGAAGCCCCCCTCTTATCTCAGTGCATTTTGATCGTTTTTCACAGCTAGACAGACCTAGTTCATGTGTGCCATATAGATAACATTGTGCTCACCTCCCTGGAGTTATTTGTGAGTCAGCACTAATTGGCTTAAATGCTAGTCTGTCAAAAGAACTGAGATAAGGGGGCAGTCTGCAGAGACGTAGATATAAGGTAATTACAGAGGTAAAAAGTGTATTAATATAACAGTGTTGGTTATGCAAAACTGAGGAAGGAGTAATAAAGGGATTATCTTTTTTAAACAATACAAATTTTCAAGTAGGCTGTCCCTTTAAATTATACTTATTTGGAATCCACTTTCTTTTTCTTTAAGTACCAAACCTGATATCAGTTACACTTTTTTTTAAACAGAGTGCTCTGCCTTTTTTTCTTTGATTTCCGCACTACCCTGTTTCATGCCTAGTTCCTCATTCTTTGCCATTTGGATATTAAAAAAAAAAAACATTGATTGGACACATTTAGAGATCATATATTCTCTTAAAGTAAAATATATGATTCTGTATCAGCATTTTGAATGTAATATTTTAATAAAAGCATTTAATATACAGTTGTACAAGTGTCCAGACCTACACACACCCAGACCCAAAAGAGGAAAAGCAGAACAGTTCTCCACGTTTTACTGGGTTGAGTTATTTCTGAGTATTCTGTGCAAATAAGAACATAGAGGCAGAGAAGTAACATGAATTACAATACAATAGCTCCAAGATGCTCATACTTATGGACCAAGGGCTATCACACAGTACCACTGCTACCTCTCCAGATAAGGCACAATTATATAAACAGGAGCAAATAGAAAATGGAAGACCCCTTTGTGGTCAGACAGCCTCAGGTTGTTCACTTTGCTTTAGACTGTAGTCCATACTCAGTAAAATATGTTTGTTTCTAGCTGAATTGAACACATTTAGTACTTGTTGCCATGTGACTGCTTTTAATCTATTTGGGGTGTGCATTGAGATGGGAACAGATTACTTACCCAATGCATATAATGCTAGAAGCATAAGGGTGACTTCTGAGTGGGGCCGATACATTTTTCCTGAAATCTGAGCCAAGCGGAGTTCTATGTTGGCAGCACAAGTTTTGCTGTTTTCTGGAACTGTTGGATGCTGTCCTGTTATCCGGGTACAAACTGTGTATAGTTGGCCTTTGCAGTCTCAGAGTAAGGCTGGCTGTATTGAGCTAAGTATGCATCATAAGTGTTAATTCCCCTCTGACCGTCATATACAGAAGTGCTTTAGACATTCTGCAGTGGTCACAGGACTCACTGGCCGGAAGAGGAAAGGGTGACTTGCTAAACCACATTTGTATGCAGCAAACACCAAATCCCTTATGTAAGAGCTCAGTTTCTTACCAGCAAAGGAGAGGAAGAGTTGTGAAATTTACTTTAAAGGGACATAAAACCCCAAAAATGTATTTCTTGAAACAAAACTTTCCTATTTACTTCTGTTATCAAATATACTTAATTCTCTCATTATGCTTTGTTGAAAAGTTAGTAGGAAGGTGTATGAATGTGCATGTGACTGAAGAATTATATGGCAGCTGTTTTCTAGCTGTTATATTGCTAGAGCAGTAGGTTTCAGCAGTGTTTCCTGTCGTGAACTCCAGAAATGTGTATGCTACCTATCTAGGTATTTCTTAAACAAAGAATACCACAAGAAAAAAAGTAAATTTACATTTTTTAAGAAAAAAATGGAATTCTCTGTCTGAAAAAAAATGTGGGTCCTTTTAACTATAATTTTCATTTTAGATGTGATGGGAATATTGTTGTAAAAGCCCACCTGGATTTTTTTTATACCAAGATCTCCAAGACTTCCAAGCTGTGATCCATGGGACTGTGTGTGTGATTAGGGGCAATGCCAGAACATTATCCAACAAAGGGTTCTGTCCATGCACTATAATATACAGGGAGTTATAAGGCACAAGCTATATTTGTACAATGTCAGGCACTGACAAGGGAAGAATTATGACTGATGCTTCTGACTAATGGTTAAAACTTCCTTGGGAGGTCTCTAGGTCTCCTCACTACTGTTGAACCCAAAATCATTTCAATGACAGAAATACTTTGTGGTGATAAGAGTGAGATAGGGTGATCACACATTATAACCTTAAAGGAAGATATTAAATGGACATTCCTATGAAAAACAACATGATCTAATTTATTAGAGTGTGTAATTCGTATGTTACTGACCCTTTTAACTATGTGTTTTACCACTGAAAAGGGGTTAAATACATATATAAAGTTTAACTCGGGGATCACAGGCATTGCTGCTCCTGACCAAAAGACAGCTGATGAGTAAATCAGCAGTAGAAGCTGCACGACCTGTCAGACATCAGCTGACTCCTGCTGAAGAGCAGCAATGCTTGTGGTCCCCGAGTGGGACTTTACATATGTATTTAACCCCTCTGCATGGGTATTTTTTAGTAGAAATAATTCTTACAACATTACTCACTAGTAGCAATGTTGTCCATTATTTTTATGTTGTTCACCTTTTTTAAACTGTATTTATTTATATATATATTACTTTTATGTAGTAACATGAGTAGAAAGAGAGCAGATGCACATTATGTTAGTGGGATTGGTAAGACTTACCTATCAACCAATAAGCATGAACAGGAAGTGCTTGCCAACCAATGAGCATGAGCAGGAAGTGGCTGCCAACCAATGAGTGAGCATGAGCAGGAAGTGACTGCCAACCAATGAGCATGAGCAGGAAGTGTCTGCCAACCAATGAGTGAGCATGAGCAGGAAGTGACTGCCAACCAGTGAGCATGTGCAGGAGGTGACTGCAATGAACATTTGTTTCAAGTGCACAGTTGATACAGTTTAAATGTAACAATCTTTTTCATGCAAAATAAAATAAAATAATAACATTACCGTAAAATGTGGCTCTATCATATGGATGACAGAAATTGTTTGAGTAGATTGTCTCTTTTGACTCACGACAAAACCAAAAATATGTCTGTAAAAAGTTGAATCCATCTAAAAAGTATCTCACTGCAATAAAAGCAAGTCCTAGAGGCATATCCTTGCTTCATTTCCAAACTCGTAGAAATGGCAAATTAAATATATTCATTAAAGTACCTATAGTGAACAAACTAATGGTCTTAAATCGTTTTACCTTTAACCCCTTAACGACCGAGGATGTGCAGGGTACATCCTCAGAAAAAAGGCAGTTAACGCCTGAGGACGTACCCTGCACGTCCTCGGTGTGGAAAGCAGCTGGAAGCGATCCTGCTCGCTTCCAGCTGCTTTCCGGTTATTGCAGTGATGCCTCGATATGGAGGCATCCTGCAATAACCTTTTACGGCCATCCGATGCAGAGAGAGCCACTCTGTGTCCCTCTCTGCACCGGACATCGATGGCCGGTATCGTTGGTGGGTGGGAGCCGGTGTGGGAGGTGGGTGGCGGCCATCGATGGCCTTGGTCATGTAGAGGGGGGCGGGATCGTGGGCAGGTAAGTCCGGGGGTGCGCGCGGGCGCGCGCGCGTGCACGAGGGGGCGGCGGGCGGGCGCGTGCACGGGGAGGGAGCGGGTGGGAACCGCTACACTACGGAAAAAATGTTATTTTGGGACCAAATTTAAATGTATAAAAAAAAACCTTAGGTGTTATTTAGGTGGTGGGGGTTGGTCCGTGGGGGGGGGAGGGGGTTGGGGGATTGAGCTACACTACAGAAAAATAAAAAAATAAAAATAAACATTTGATTGTTCAAACTGGGTACTGGCAGACAGCTGCCAGTACCCAAGATGGCCCCCAATAAGGCTAAGAGGGAGGCTTAGAGAGCTGTTTGGGGAGGGATCAGGGAGGTTGGGGGTTAAGGGGGGATCCTAAACACAGCATATGTAAATATGCTTTTTTTTTTTTTCTTAAAAAAAAAAAAAAAAATTATTTTAGTACTTTCGGCCAGTACTTTTATTTTAGTACTTTCTGCCAGTACTTAAGATGGCGGGGACAATTGTGGGGTGGGGGAGAGAAGGGAGCTGTTTGGGAGGGATCAGGGGGTGGGATGTGTCAGGTGGGAGGCTGATCTCTACACTAAAGCTAAAATTAACCCTGTAAGCTCCCTACAAACTACTTAATTAACCCCTTCACTGCTAGCCATAATACACGTGTGATGCGCAGCAGCATTTAGCGACTTTCTAATTACCATAAAGCAACGCCAAAGTCATATATGTCGGCTATTTCTGAACAAAGGGCATCCCAGAGAAGCATTTACAACCATTTGTGCCATAATTGCACAAGCTGTTTGTAAATAATTTCAGTGAGAAATCTAAAATTGTGAAAAAATTAACGTTTTTTTTACTTTGATCGCATTTGGCGGTGAAATGGGGGCATGAAATATACCAAAATGGGCCTAGATCAATACTTGGGGTTGTCTACTACACTACACTAAAGCTAAAATTAACCCTAGAAGCTCCCTACATGCTCCCTAGTTAACCCCTTCAATGCTGGGCATAATA
This sequence comes from Bombina bombina, assembly GCF_027579735.1. NCBI lineage: Eukaryota > Metazoa > Chordata > Amphibia > Anura > Bombinatoridae > Bombina > Bombina bombina. Next base: position 17,928,112 of record NC_069506.1, read on the forward strand.
CACGTATTGTGCGCAGTGGCATTTAGCAGCCTTCTAATTACCAAAAAGCAAAGCCAAAGCCATATATGTCTGCTATTTCTGAACAAAGGGGATCCCAGAGAAGCATTTACAACCATTTATTCTATAATTGCATAAGTTGTTTGTAAATAATTTCAGTGAGAAACCTAAAGTTTGTGAAAAAATTTGTGAAAAAGTGAACAATTTTTTTTTATTTGATCGCATTTGGCGGTGAAATAGTGGCATGAAATATACCAAAATGGGCCTAGATCAATGCTTTGGGATGTCTTTGAAAAAAAAAAATATACATGTCAATGGATATTCAGGGATTCCTGAAAGATATTAGTGTCCCAATGTAACTAGCGCTAATTTTGAAAAAAAGTGGTTTGGAAATAGCAAAGTGCTACTTGTATTTATGGCCCTATAACTTGCAAAAAAAGCAAAGAAGATGTAAACATTGGGTATTTCTAAACTCAGGACAAAATTTAGAAACTATTTAACATGGGTGTTTTTTGGTGGTTGTAGATGTGTAACAGATTTTGGGGGTCAAAGTTAGAAAAAGTGTGTTTTTTTCCATTTTTTCTTCATATTTTATAATGTTTTTTATAGTAAATTATAAGATATGATGAAAATAATGGTATCTTTTGAAAGTCCATTTAATGGCGAGAAAAACGGTATATAATATGTGTGGGTACAGTAAATGAGTAAGAGGAAAATTACAGCTAAACACAAACACTGCAAAAATGTAAAAATAGCCTTGGTCCCAAACGGACAGAAAATGGAAAAGTGCTGCGGTCATTAAGGGGTTAAAGGATCAGTAAATACAAAATTCAACTTCTATGTTTCAGATAAAACAAGTCATTTTCAACATTTATCTACAAAAATACCCGTTCATGTTAATGATCATTTTATGTTGAAAACCATTTGATAAGTTTTTTCTAAATGATTTTGATCAACTCCATAGTTAAATCATAAAAGTGACTTAAAGGGACATTATACACTCATTTTTTCTTTGCATAAATGTTTTGTAGATGATCTATTTATATAGCCCATAAAGTTTTTTTTTTTTTTTGCTTTTTTTTAAATGTATAGTTTTGCTTATTTTTAAATAACATTGCTCTGATTTTCAGACTCCTAACCAAGCCCCAAAGTTTTATGAGAATACCGTCAGCTACCTTCTCCAGCTTGCTCCTGTTTGTGTAAAGGGTCTTTTCATATGCAAAGAAGGGGGAGGAGTGAGTGTCTTATTTCCCACTTGCAGTGGGCTTTCCAGCTACCTTTTCAACAGAGCCAAACTGAGAGCTTCTAAGTACGTTTTTAAACCATTTTATACTGGATTTTTATATCAGTATCTGTGCATCTTATTCTTTATAGTAGTGCCTATTACATGCAGTTATATGGAAATGAGTGTATGCTCTCCCTTTAATGCTCAAACAAATTAATTTTGCATTGAAATCTCCCTTTAAATCATAAATGATCTAACCTACATGTGATACTCCCCCCCCCCATGAACACTGTTTATATTGGTGCTGAAGCTTACAGGAAATGAATGCGCATAACTGATAATCTAATATTCTATTGCCCCTGACAACAGCACATTCCTATTGGCACACAAATACAACAAGGACATACTGTACTTGCTTTTAATGCACCGTATTTTAAATGAAAGCCAAAAATACGTTACTGCCCCTTAATGCAAAATGTAATGGTTTAGAAAAAAACAAAACTTGCCAATGTACTTCTATGGTCAAATTTACTTTCTAGTTTTTGTATTCTTTGTTGAATAGGTTCAGAAGAATTCTATGGCAGCAGTTTGCAACAATGTATAACAATAATACAAACATTTGTTACCATATAATGCTGGAGACACATGTGCGCTCCTAAGCTCTTATAAGCCTACCTAGGTTTCCAACAAAGGATAACAAGAAAACAAAAACATTTTGATAACAGGATTAAACTGGAACTTTAAAAAAAAAATGCATTCTGTTCATAAACCACAAAAGTTTCATTTTGACTTTTCTTTCCCTTTTACTCCTGCCTACATTTCTATACAAGAATATATACTAAATATAAAGTCTAAAAAAACAACTCTCATTTCCGTGTATACAATTTATTGGGAAAGACACACAACATTTATACACAAACTGATCTTGATAACAAGCCTTATCTGACCTTCACATCTCCCGCCATTCCCACCCCTCCAGACAGGCTGGCGCCTCCATTGAGTCCATTGTTCCCCAGTGTCCAGCAACATAGGGATAGTGTATTCGGGGTGATCCCCGGTGAGCGGCGGCCCTTACAGGGTGTCCAAAAAGCGCCTTGATCCATGGCTGGGGGTCGGAGTTATGGGCTATTCAACGTACACCGGAAAGGCCATTAAGAAAGGAGATAATGAGGGGGCGTCTGAAACCCCCGGTTCCGGAGAGAGCTCACCCCTAAAAATCATCCCCTCTCTAGTCCTCTCTGAGAGGTCCAAATTCCCAAGAGAGCAGAGCTCTAGGACAAGTAGCCACTGGAGCAACTTGATTTAAAGGGGACTGGGAATCCGAGCTGCTGTGGCCGGGCGGCAATTCTATGGGGCCGGCTGTCTGTTGAATAGGGCTTGGAAACCCCAGTTCCCTATGGAACTCACCTCCGGCAATTGACCCACATCTTACCCTCCCCACGCGGTACCAATCCCCAAAAGAGCAGAGCTCTGGGGCAAGGGGCCTCTGAAGCAGCCAGAGGTAAAGATCTCCAGAGGATACGGGGTGCTGTAGTCGGCCGGTAGATCCAGGGGCCCGGCCGGTCGGAGGGAGATGGTTCAGTCAGCGACCAGCACTTTTTAGATCAGGTTAACATATAAATCAAGGAAAACCAAAGCTCTGGGATATCCTGGGTTGCTCTGAGGAGCCCAAAACCGCTGAGAAACAAGAGGGGGTAGGTGGGGGGGGATAGGAGTTTAGCCTCTGCAGCCCGGCATTCATGACAATAAGCTACAATGAAAAGCCAGATTACAAGTTGAGCACAAAATATTGCTTCTGCAAAAATGATATTTGCCGTCAAATGAGTAATACCAGTGCACGCAAATGTGCACTGGTATATGAGTTAGGTGCAATGGGAACGCAACCTCGCATTCGCATTGCATGGAAGCATTGCGCTCACGAGAGCATGCTTCCATAGGCTCCAATGGGAGCCTCGTTCTGATGCCGTCATACACGGCACAGATCCTAAGCGCAGTGAAGGGGGTAAGAAGCACCGGATGGCAGGATGTATAAATATATATGTATATGCTTATATACTCATATTAACACATAAATATACTGTATATGTACTGTATATAAGCATATACATATATATTTACAGGGAACACACAGTCCCCATAGACCGCAATGTAAAGTCACTTTCAGTGCGGTTTTTTTTCTAACAACCCACACCTGCCACTTTTAACCCGTAAAAACTGCCTAGTGCAGTAGTTTTTATGAAAAAATGGGGTACTATTAGAAAATTAACCAGAGATCTGATCTCTAGTTAATTTTCTGAGCTCTAATCAATTGTAACTGCTTGTTATTTATTGCAAATTTGCCCGTTTGCGGGTGTGTGATAAATTAGCGCTCCACTTGTAATCTATCCTGAAATGTCCATAATCTATTTACCTGCACTTGCTGTAAGATACCTCTGATAACTGTGTCTGCTTTACTAGCTCTAAAGAGAAACATACTTAGGAATAGCAGGTATGACCCTGCAACATTCTACATAGTGATTGGTTAGATCAGTGCTCAAGCCTATTTACATCTGTCACTATGTGACCACAGCAAAAGAGACTTTGACTATGAATTCTACAAGGAGTGTATCCCTGAACTGCTATCAATCTTTAAAACATTGTAAATTGTGTTTAATTATTTCTTTTGCACGCACATTTGCAATACAGGTGATATAAATATCTAAACAAAAAGTGTTGCCCCTTTAAATGTATTAGAAATACAACTTTAATGTATTGAGGAGTATAATACACTGTATTTCTCTTGTTTATTTAATAAAATAAAGGGACATAAAACCCATCATTTTTCTCTCATGGTTTATATTGCGCATAACAAGAAGTTTTTTTTTGTTTTTTTTGTAATTTCTTTTTTTTTTTTTTTTTATGAATTCCACAAAGAACTCCTCAGACTTGAAGGATCTTTGAGTAGCTGCACATACAAGCGTTACGCATTTAGCCTGAAGTCTTTGTGCAAAACCTATTCTTATCCACTAGGGGGAGATAAGCTTGCTGATAACACAGCATACTGTTTTAACCTAAATGCAATACTCACGTATTATTCAATGCTGTATTTCTTTTTGTCAAAGCGCCATTCGCCACTGCTCTTTCCAAAGTGCACTTCAAAGAATTACTCCCCTATAGTTTAGAATGTGAGGTTTGTATTTTACTGTAGATGGTAAGCTCTTGGGAGCAGCCCTCTACTCTCGTATATCTATTTATTTTTTACCAAGTTACCAAACTCATGTACCCAGCTCTGCAGAATTAGGCAGTGATTTACAAATAAATAAATAATAATAATTATTATTATTATTATATATTTAAAAATGGCATATTTAGATGGACATACTGATGATTTCTATATTATTCTGCAATTAAATTTCCATACATATCTGCATTACATAAATATTACATATATTTGGTTACATAGATATATATAATTGTGAGTGTAATATTTGTCACCTGCATAGCTTTTGAAATGGCCAATGTTTCCTCTGTTTTTTCATATTTAATTTGTTTTTAAATTTAAATGTTTTTTTCTAAATATTGGGAGGGTATGAGTCTGAATTTATATGGATTTACAGAAGAAGAAGAATGACCTAAACTGCATTAAAGGGACATAAATCTGCCTGTATTTTTTGTTGCCTTGATCAGTTGCTAACTTCACAACTAATATGTGATCTAGTCCTTAGATATTATAAACAGCCATAGATGACATATCTGATATCTCAAAATTAGAGCTCTTTATTAGACAGATATGAATGTTTCAGCTCATTTGTTAAAAAAAAAAACAAATGTTGGGTCCATTTGTTCTTACTAAATAAATGTTGATTGTATGGCAAACAAATGTATGATTTGAATATCTGTGACCATTACTACTTAAATGTTGACTCTCATAGACTTCCATGTATGTCTATGGATATTAACATTCAAATGTCATATCCTAATGTTACATTTCAATATTTGAATGTTAAGATCCATTCTATAGAAATGAATCAGAAGAACATACTTTCTATCACTGGAATGTCAAACATACATAGCATAATTTATTATAAATTGAATGACTTACCAAAAGGTAACAATGTTACAATAAACATATATATATATATATATATATATATATATATATATATATATATATATATATATATATATATATATATATATATATATATATATTAAAATATTAAAAAAACAAGAGTATTGCATTGAGCAATGATACTTTTTTATTGGACTAACTATACATTTATAAGTTGACAAGTTTTCGGAAGAGTTCCTTCCTTTATCAAGTCTAAAGCAATACTGACCAATTCAATGGAATTTACAGATTGTATCTTAAAACACAGAATAGCTAAGAAGACAGTGCAGGGAGAGGAGGAGGTGTCGTAAAAATCATGAGGGGGGCTTAGGTAACAGGCAGACAGTGTCCAGTGTAGGAGAACAGACAGGGGAAATATATAGCTTTACATAGAGCATATACTGACATAAAGTTATATATCAACATTGAATCAATATCTATAAAGATGTGAAATTGTATATACAGGGGGAATACAAAAGTTAAAAAAAGACAAAAGTGTGGACATAGGCTTACCTGTGTACCTATGTATAAAGAATGTGGAATATACAATGTAATTGACTAAATGAAATTACATTACAAAAAAATGTTGATAATGTGTTAAGAATCCAGAGTCCACATTTAATCCAGAATTAAACAGGTTGAAGTGCATTATCATTTTCATTTCAAAGGTTTTTCTTTCCATTGTGTTTTTGAAGTTGCCTCTGAGAATTTTGATTTTGAGGTTTTGGATGGAGTGGTCAGGTTGGGTGATATGGTGACCAACAGGGGTGCAGTATTTTGTTTCACAGTGGTTTTTGATTGAATGTCTGTGTAAGTTCATTCGAAGGTGCAGTTTTTGGCTTGTTTCTCCAATATAGCATCCCACTTCACATGCAGTGCAATGTATCATGTATACCACATTTGCAGATATACATGAATATGCCCCTTTAATGTTATAGGATTTATTAAGGTGATTTGCTGTGCTGCTTTCACAAATGTGTTGACACAGTTTGCAGAGAGCTTGACCCCCCATTTCTGAGTTCACTCCATCTTTCCTCAATAAAAACAAGACCAAACATTTATGGGGAAGAAAAGGCCGCAGCCTGTTTATTAAACAATAACATAACTTAAACTTCATCAACATTATAACCTGTCGTTTTTCAACAATCCACCCAGTGCTTGCTTTTAACCTCTCCATAAGCCCCCACCCCTTTTCAGGGGCGGGGCGTCCACCATCACTTTCCACTCTCTGTTACCGACAGAAGTACCAGCCACTCTCCATCAGGCGTAAGCCTCAATAGATCACAGCAAGCACCCCGCCGAAGCTGCGACAACCATCCTATCCTCTATTTCTGGGGAGGGAGGGCGGGAAAACTTCCCCCTTCCGTGCTGCTCCTAACTCTGCAACTGCTTGACTTCGGCTGGGGAGGAGTATTTAACTCCTCCCATCGTCCTCCACCCCCACAGCGGAGCCTACCAACGCTCCCAAAAAGTGGGGGTCAAACAGCCCTCTCTTCATTCGGCCTCCGGGCTGTACTTGACCCCCCATTTCTGAGTTCACTCCATCTTTCCTCAATAAAAACAAGACCAAAGATTTATGGGGAAGAAAAGGCTGCAGCCTGTTTATTAAACAATAACATAACTTAAACTTCATCAACATTATAACCTGTCGTTTTTCAACAATCCACCCAGTGCTTGCTTTTAACCTCTCCATAAGCCCCCACCCCTTTTCAGGGGCGGGGCGTCCACCATCACTTTCCACTCTCTGTTACTGACAGAAGTACCAGCCACTCTCCATCAGGCGTAAGCCTCAATAGATCACAGCAAGCACCCCGCCACCACTCGTCTTTAACGAGTACCGCCACACAGGGCTAAGGCCTTTTCGATCCCCTCTTTAATAGTGAAATTAAATAGGTGCAGACCAACTTCATTCAAGTGAACACCATCCCTCAGATAGAAACACCTACCCGACTCCCCTTCAAATTCCACATGTCTAAGGCTCACACCACCCAGTTTCCTCACATATGCACTGACAGTCCTATTCACCTTCCTTCTAGATGCTTCCAACTTCTTAGCGTCCCAAGCTGAACGCCACACTACCCTACTCTCGATCTCTGACCACACTAGGATCAACCCCGGAAACAATGCCAGCAACCTATCAATCCCGTTTTTCATACCCCACAGTAAATCTTTCTGGGACAGGCACCCTAAATCGTTCCCACCCGCATGAATGACCAACACCTGAGGGGGACCAAACACCCTAGCGTACTCCGACACCTTCCCAACCACCTGAGCCCACTTCATACCACGGACCCCCAACCACCTTACTTGCACCTGTTCCCTGGAGAAACCCAACTGCAACCCATTGTCTTTTACAGCTGCCGCTTTCCTCGCCCAAAAAATGTAGGAATGCCCTAAGATCCAGCAAGTCACTGGCCCTGTCAATGAAGAAAAAAATTCCACTCGTCAATACCCCCCCGGTTGCAACGCCAACTCCTGTCTCACATACCCCCTAAATCTTTCAGACCTCCATCTGCCAATCTTTCTGATCACTCCCGCATCCAGCCCCAATGCTGCTGCCTCCGTCGCTGCCCCGATCCTAAATGAATGCGAACTAAAATCCTCGCCTTTCAACCCCAACGCCACTAATGCCTTTCTTACCACCGCCACAAACTGATATGCCGATAAAGGCGTCCCATCCCTATGCACCAACAGCGGTCCCGATGCCTTTTGTGATGCCTCCAAAAATTCTCGGACCGCACCAACCGGGCAGCAACGGCCCCCAATCTCCCCCAACACTACCATGGAACCTTTCCCTTCCTGATCCGTCTTGGACCTCCTAACCCATAACTCAACCGACTTTGCTTTCAACACCACGTCTTGCCTAGCCAAGCCTGTTAGGTCGCGACGATTTCTCCCCATCAATTCCGACACCCTAAACGCTCCGAAAAAGGCCAGCACGCAAGCCACCGTAAATAACTTTTCCTCGTAACTCGAGGAACAAATATTCCTTAGCCTCTCGACCACACCCTCCAATACAGCAAATGTCAACGGGCGCCTCCCATCCTTCCGCGCCCTCCTCCTACACAAACCCTTCACAGCCATTCGTACAACAAAATTTTTTGTCAAGTCTACCTGCCCCAACAGTTTGAACAGAAAGGCTAAAGCCGCCATCCTCTTTCGTATCTCCGAGGGCGATAGCCCCTCACTCTCCCAGCTCCTTACCCACTCCACCAGCGTTCTCACCCCTTCCTCCCTAACTCCTTGTCGGTATGCCAGCTCCACCTTATGTCTCCACATGTTCCACACTCGGACGTAAGCCCTCCATGTGTTCGGAGCTAACGCCCCTTGTACCAGACTCAATGCTCCTGGCAGCCAAGCTGCCACAGATCCTCCGGGCATTCCCTGCCTTCCGCCTCCGCCCCGGGAGCTGCTTCTCGAAATCGATCCCACTGAAACCGGGATAAAGAGTCAGCAATTACATTCAGGCGCCCCGGGACATGCACCGCTCTCCACGATACATTACACCTCAAGCATTCCAGCACAAATGCCCTTAGTAAACGGATCACAGCCGGAGAATTCGCCGTCAGGCGATTAATCGCCCATACTACTCCCAAATTGTCGGAGTGAAAACAAACTCTCTTGTCCTTGAGCTGCTCGGGCCAGATTCTCAACGCAACCACCAGTGGAAACAGCTCCAAGAAAGTCAAATTCTTAGTTAGACCCCATTCGGCCCAGACCTCCGGCCACGCCCCGGCGCACCATTTCCCATCCAAAAATGCCCCAAAACCGTGGACACCCGACGCATCTGTGAATAAGCACAATTGGTCGTCCGACCAACCAGTCTCCTGAATTAGCAGGCGACCATTAAAATCTTCCAAGAAGATTTTCCAAATCCTCAAATCCTCCTTCACATCCGAAGATAATCGGATGTGAAATTTTGGATTGGTCACTCCCACTGTCGCCAGGGACAATCTGCAACAAAAAATCCGCCCGATCGGAATAATCCGCCCGGCAAAGTTTATCTTACCCAGCAACGATTGTACTTCCTTGAGTAAGACTTTTCTGCTGCTCAGGACCCCATCAATCACACCCCGCAAATCCCGGACTTTGTCCTCCGGGAGTCTGCATTCCATTCTGACTGAGTCAATCTCGATTCCCAGAAAACTCAAAACCGAAACCGGGCCCTCTGATTTGTCCGCTGCCACAGGAATGCCGAATTCCTGGGCAACCTCCCCAAAAACCGTCACCAGCTGCTCGCAAATCCCGGATCCTGCCGGGCCCACAAATAGGAAGTCGTCCAAGTAATGCACTACTGAGACTTTCCCAGACCTCCTCTTCACCACCCACTCCACAAATGAGCTGAACCTTTCAAAATATGAACAGGAAATTGAACAGCCCATTGGGAGACAGAGATCCACGTAAAAGTGGTCCTCAAATTTGCACCCCAATAGATGGTGGCACCTTGGGTGTACCGGCAATAACCGGAACGCGGATTCCACATCTGCTTTTGCCAACATGGCACCCCGGCCCGCCTTCCTCACCACCGAGATTGCTTTGTCAAACGAGGCATACTTCACCGATACCAACTCAGGATCGATGCCATCATTAACTGATACACCCCGCGGATGCGACAAGTGGTGTATCATACGGAATTGCCCCGGTGCCTTCTTCGGCACCACCCCCAATGGTGATACCCTTAGGTCCGGTAACGGCGGGAGCCTGAAAGGGCCCGCCATCCGCCCCAGCTGCACCTCTTTCCCCAACTTCTCCCTCAATATGTCCGGAAATTCCCTTGCTGATTTCAAATTCCCCGCGAAGGACAACCCCTTTTGCTCCCTAAATGGGATTAAAAACCCTGAGCTAAACCCCGTTAGGAGCAATTCCGCATCCCCGGCATGCCCCCGCTCACGGGCGTATGCCTCTAGCCACGGGACCATCCTTCTTACTTTCACGGGCGTCCACGCCCGGTAAACCCACCTCTCCTGGCCTGGACCCCAATCTGCCCTTCCTGAAGCATTTTGCCCCAGAATGGATCCCTCCACATACCGAACACTCGTGCTTGTATTTGCACGAGGATCCGAACCTACACTGGCCTTCGTTAAACTGGAAGCACAGCCCTTTACGTATGGCTGTCCCAGTTCCCGTGCCGGCTCCGGCACTGCTGCCTGCCTGTCCGAAACTCCGAAAGGAATGAGTCCCCCGCAATGGGGTCATCATCTCTAACCATATCCCCATGTCCCTATCGTCCCATCGCATCTCTGGGCGAACCGCCATTCGCTGTCTGAACCCCTCATCATACTTCCACCATGCCATCCCCCCATATGTCCCAAATGCGCTAGCTATCTCCTCATAGTAGCAGAAAAGAGATGCCCCCTGCTCGGGGAACTTTTCACAAAACACACTGGCTAATATCCTAAAAGCCCGGGACCAATTTGCAAATGTCTTGGGCAACTTCCTCCATCTTTTCTTTCTCTCCTCCTCTTCTTTCTTGCCTTTCTCCTTCTCATCCTCCTTCACCTCCAAAACGTGCTCCAAGGGCAACAGGGAGAATATCTCCACAAATTCCCTCTTCCCTACTTTTTCCCTCAGCTCGCTCGTTAAATGGATCCCCAACGGGCCCACCGAGCATAGGCAAGGCCTCCTGAGCGCTCCTTCCGGCACCCTAACCACTTCCCGTACCGCTGTAGGTGAACCACCTACTATTGTGGCATCACTATTCTGCGCTACTACTCCCGACGTGCCCGTACCCGAGGCCACCCATGCCGATGCCACCTGGACCCCCAACGCCGCCAATAGCCCCTTCAAACCTGCCACTATCGCTTCTCTCTCACCACTCCCCACCACATTCACTCCTGGTGCACCCCCAGCCGTAACCTCACCTGCAGGCTGCTGCACCGTCATCGCCATCCGTACTGCATCCGTCCCTTGGTCTCTCCTCTGTTCTCTCCTTTCGCTTTCCCGCACTCTGCCGATGTCCAGCCTCCTTCGTGCTGTCTCACGTCTGGCAGGAGAACGCCCCCTGCCGTCCCTGCTCCTGTCCCGATCCCTTTCCCCCCGTGCACGGGGTGGCGACCTTGGCCTGCCTCCTCCCTGAGGCCGCCGTATCGGTGATCTCGATCTCCGGCGACCGCCGGACCCTGCTGCCCTGACCTCGGGCGATGAGCCCCGCTCCCTTCTACCTGCAGCACCTACAGACTGTGAAGAAGACATGATCAAAGTACCCCTCTCCCCCCTGCTCTCCCCTGCCTCCCGACCTCCTCCTCCCTGTCCCACCCTTTCTGCACTCCGTTGGGGAGACAACATTTGAAGAAGCTGCACCAGTGTAGACATACCCCCTACCTGGCCAGCCGTCGCTGCTCCCGACGACGTCCCCTCCAATGGATCCTCATCCTCAAAATTCCCACTGGCCTCCAGTTCCAGTGGTGGATCCGTAATCACCTCCTGACCTTCCCTATGTCCACTCCTCCTGGCTTCTGCAGCCTCCACACCCCTTCTGTCCGCCGCAGCGGGCCCTGTAACCAGAAGAAACAGTTAATACCCCTTTTTACCCCAACCCCTTCAGTAGCCCCTATGAACCCACCCCCCGGCCCCAAACCGTGTGACCTCGCCAAGCTGTATAAGCCACCCCCCCCCTATTCATCCCCTACGGGCAGCACTTTTCATCCCCTACGGGCAGCACCACTCCCTCCCGACCCTCTCTCTGATAAATTAACCCTTTATCCCCTCTTGAAGAGGACTACCCGGCATCATTGCAAACCCCCCCCGCCGACCCCACCCCTTAGTATGATATACATCTTTCCCCCCCCCCCCCCCCTTTTTTTTTTTTTTTTTACCATGATTTCCCCCTGTCTAAACACCTGAAAGCTCTTGCTTGTATTTACCCTACCCTTCACACTCATGTTCAAAAATTTTTTTTTTTTTTTTTTTGCTTCCCCTTCCCGCCTACTGCGCATGCCCACCCTTCATCCTTTCTTTACCTCTCCCCTAAACCCATCTTGGGGCCCCAGCCGCCTCCCTACCCATTTGATTTAATGTAAGAAAATTTTTTTATTTTTTTTTTTGCCTTATCCCCGGCCACGCCCACCTAATAACCCAAATCCCCACCAGCTGAAACAATCCCTATTTCCTTGCATACCACCTGACTCTGATCACCCCGCTACCACTTCTAAGCTACCTGCCTCTCTCCTCTCGTCTCAAACTGATCTACGCTGAACTCCTACCACTCTGATGCGGCTCCCCATACCAAATTGCTGCTCCCTCAGCCCCCCCCATCCCATCCTGAGCCTTATCCCGGCTCCATTTCCATTTTCGCGCCTCATGCAAGCCCGCCCTATATCTCCTACCATCCACTTGCCCCCATAGCTTGCCCTTTCTTTACATCCAAAAACCTCTTTTTGCCTTTTAAAAAACCCTCTCCCCTTTTCAAACCAGTCCCCCCGACCCCGAGCCTTATCCCGGCTCCCCCCCCCCCCCCATCAATTACCCACATGAAAATTGTTGCAGCCTCTCCTTCCCTGCTTATAATGGCCCCCTCTTGCAGCCCACAACTTCGATAGCTCAGCGGTACTCACCTTCCTCCACGCCACCGTTCCCGCTCCTCAATGATCTTCTCCTGCCTCTTCCGGCACCCGGCTCCTCCTGACGCCGTACGACACTGGCGTCAGTCACCGGTGCCGTGCTAGGCCGCGACCCGGCCCCTCCGCCTCCTCGACGTCCTCGACCAGCATCCGACCTTCCAGCAACTTCCTCCGGCCGCCCAGGCCCCGCGCCTCCTCTTCTGGACCTGGCGACGTCAAGCTCCGGACTCAGCCGCTCCGGTGGCCGCGACCTCCTGGCCGGCCGTCCTCTGGTCCTGGTCACCGCCGCCTCCACGCCTGGGACACCGACCGTCACCGCACCTCCGCTCAGCCGCTCCCGGATCCAGTCTTCGCCATTCTGCCTGGTGGCCGCCAGCAACTCCGACAGCAGGGCTTCCATCCGAACGCAGGTAAGAAAAAAAACTTCAAAACTTCCCCCTTCCGTGCTGCTCCTAACTCTGCAACTGCTTGACTTCGGCTGGGGAGGAGTATTTAACTCCTCCCATCGTCCTCCACCCCCACAGCGGAGCCTACCAACGCTCCCAAAAAGTGGGGGTCAAACAGCCCTCTCTTCATTCGGCCTCCGGGCTGTACTTTATAGCAGCACTTGGTTCCATTCTGAGTGTTCTTTTTCTCAAGGGGTAGCTTCCTATGTACCAGTTTCTGCTTTAGGTTAGGTGCTTGTCTGTATGCCAGGATTGGGGGTTTTGGAAAGATTTTTTGAGTGTGGGATCCTCTAAGAGTAGTGGCTGTATGTCTTTTATGATTTTTCGTATCCCTTCCACCGCAGGGTTGTATTTGACTACTAGTGGGATACATGATATGTTTTTCTTCTCCCTGTATTGTAGTAAGTGTTCACGTGGAGTATTGAGGGCAGAGTTAATTTTTTTATTTATAATCCTTGTTTTGTAACCTTTTTCTCTGAATGATTGGGACAGTGTGATGAGGTGTTTGTCACGGTCCTTGGTATCTGAGCAAATTCTGTGGTATCTTGTAGCCTGACTGTAGATTATGGATTTTTTAATGTGATTGGGGTGGGAGCTGGAGCTGTGGAGGTAGCTGCATCTATCTGTTGGTTTCCTGTATACAGATGAGTGTAGTTTGCCATTTGTGATGGATATTGTTGTATCCAGGAAGCTGACACAGTCTCTAGAAAAGTTCATTTTAAGCTTGATTGATGCATGAAATAGATTAAATGATTTATAAAAATGTTCAAGCTTTTTTTCTCCTTCTGTCCATATGATGAAAATATCATCGATGTAGCGAAAGTATTTGAATGGTTTGTGAGGGTGAGTGGCTAGGAATCTCTGTTCTAAGTCAGCCATGAAGAGGTTTGCGTACTGTGGTGCCATTTTGGTGCCCATGGCTGTTCCCATGATTTGTAAGTAGATGGAGTGGTTGAAGATGAAATAATTGTGAGTAAGTATAAATTCTTTAAGTTTACTGACTGTAGAAGCACTATATGTCTGGTTAGGGCTGTTGGAGGAAAGAAAGTTTAAGCAGGCATCAATACCATCTTTATGTGGAATATTGCTGTACAGGGATTCCACATCCATTGTCGCAAGTATAGTATCCTCTGGCAATTCTGTTATCTGGCGGATTTTGTTAAGAAAATCAGTGGTGTCTTTTATAAAGCTAGTGGTGTTAATAACTAAGGGCTTAAGAATATTCTCCACTAGGCCCGATAGTTGCTCAGTCAGAGTGTCCATGCCTGTTATTATTGGTCTTCCTGGGTTCCCTGGTTTGTGGATTTTTGGGAGCATGTAGAATGTCCCTATGCTAGGGTTAGAGGGCACCAGTTTGTCCAGCCCTAACCAGACATATAGTGCTTCTACAGTCAGTAAACTTACAGAATTTATACTTACTCACAATTATTTAATCTTCAACCACTCCATCTACTTACAAATCATGGGAACAGCCATGGGCACCAAAATGGCACCACAGTACGCAAACCTCTTCATGGCTGACTTAGAACAGAGATTCCTAGCCACTCACCCTCACAAACCATTCAAATACTTTCGCTACATCGATGATATTTTCATCATATGGACAGAAGAAGAAAAAAAACTTGAACATTTTCATAAATCATTTAATCTATTTCATGCATCAATCAAGCTTAAAATGAACTTTTCTAGAGACTGTGACAGCTTCCTGGATACAACAATATCCATCACAAATGGCAAACTACACTCATCTGTATACAGGAAACCAACAGATAGATGCAGCTACCTCCACAGCTCCAGCTCCCACCCCAGTCACATTAAAAAATCCATAATCTACAGTCAGGCTACAAGATACCACAGAATTTGCTCAGATACCAAGGACCGTGACAAACACCTCATCACACTGTCCCAATCATTCAGAGAAAAAGGTTACAAAACAAGGATTATAAATAAAAAAAATTAACTCTGCCCTCAATACCCCACGTGAACACTTACTACAATACAGGGAGAAGAAAAACATATCATGTATCCCACTAGTAGTCAAATACAACCCTGCTGTGGAAGGGATACGAAAAATCATAAAAGACTTACAGCCACTACTCTTAGAGAATCCCACACTCAAAAAAATCTTTCCAAAACCCCCAATCCTGGCATACAGACAAGCACCTAACCTAAAGCAGAAACTGGTACATAGGAAGCTACCCCTTGAGAAAAAGAACACTCAGAATGGAACCAAGTGCTGCTATAAAGCTCGCTGCAAACTGTGTCAACACGTTTGTGAAAGCAGCACAGCAAATCACAATAATAAATCTTACAACATTAAAGGGGCATATTCATGTATATCTGCAAATGTGGTATACATGATACATTGCACTGCATGTGAAATGGGATGCTATATTGGAGAAACAAGCCAAAAACTGCACCTTCGAATGAACTTACACAGACACTCAATCAAAAACCACTGTGAAACAAAATACTGCACCCCTGTTGGTCAC
Organism: Bombina bombina; assembly: GCF_027579735.1. Lineage (NCBI taxonomy): Eukaryota > Metazoa > Chordata > Amphibia > Anura > Bombinatoridae > Bombina > Bombina bombina. The sequence goes on from NC_069506.1 coordinate 17,943,921, forward strand.
CATTTCACCCAACCTGACCACTCCATCCAAAACCTCAAAATCAAAATTCTCAGAGGCAACTTCAAAAACACCATGGAAAGAAAAACCTTTGAAATGAAAATGATAATGCACTTCAACCTGTTTAATTCTGGACTAAATGTGGACTCTGGATTCTTAACACATTAGCAAAATTTTTTGTAATGTAATTTCATTTAGTCAATTACATTGTATATTCCACATTCTTTATACATAGGTACACAGGTAAGCCTATGTCCACACTTTTGTCTTTTCTTAACTTTTGTATTCCCCCTGTATATACAATTTCACATCTTTATAGATATTGATTCAATGTTGATATATAACTTTATGTCAGTATATGCTCTATGTAAAGCTATATATTTCCCCTGTCTGTTCTCCTACACTGGACACTGTCTGCCTGTTACCTAAGCCCCCCTCATGATTTTTACGACACCCCCTCCTCTCCCTGCACTGTCTTCTTAGCTATTCTGTGTTTTAAGATACAATCTGTAAATTCCATTGAATTGGTCAGTATTGCTTTAGACTTGATAAAGGAAGGAACTCTTCCGAAAACTTGTCAACTTATAAATGTATAGTTAGTCCAATAAAAAAGTATCATTGCTCAATGCAATACTCTTGTTATTTTGATATCTAAATCTCTGGACTAACATGGCTACTCCAATCAACGTGACTATTAAAATATTGGAAGATGAAGCACAAAACATATAAAACAAAAGTCAGGTGTATTTAATTATACTCCTTTAGAAAAGTTATTAATGGGGTTTTTTTATTTACAAAATGTAATAGTTACATTTGGAAAAAAAAAAAAATAAGCTTTCCTTAAAGGGATAAGAAAGTCAAAATTAAACTTGCACGATTCAGATAGACCCGGTCATTTTAAAACACTTTTAAATTCACTTTTATTTTCAAATGTGCTTCATTCTCTTGGTATCCCTTGTTGAAAAAACACACACATGCTACACTAGAGGGAGATAGCTACTGATTGTTGCCTGCCCACATTTGTCTCTTGTGATTGGCTAACTAGATGTGTTCAGATAGATGCCAGTAGTGCAATGCTGTTCCTTCAGCAAAGGATAACAAGAGAATTAAGCAAATTTAATTATAGTAAATATTAGTAAATTGAAAAGTTGTTTAAAATTGAATGTTCTATCCGAATAATGAAAGAAAATATTAGGGTTTCCTATCCCTTTAAGGATTAGAATATACCTCTATGTTTGTTAATTAATTTATTCATTTATGTGCAAAATGGTTTGGTGCGTTTGATATAAGAAGTAGCCTCAATTGTAGGTGCCTACATATATATATAAAGCTGAGCTTTGTCAGGTAATTTCTTCTATGTGGGCATCAGCTGTGAGCAGAGAAACAGGGAAAGCGACATAGTTTGTGACCCACTGGAACCATCTTCGTTTATGAACGTTTTGCACAGTACACTACAGAGAGTATACATATAAAATATTATTTATAATTATATACAGTGGTTTTTAATTTCAAGAAACCAGATTCTTTATGTTGTCAGTGGTCAGTCAGCAGAAAACTTCGCTTTATCTGCCGGGCATGTTCATATAGATTTTCTTGTCATCTAGAAGATATAAAGGATCAATCTCATTAATGTTTGGAACATTAATAACATTTATTTTCTTCAATTATACTTTATACTCTCATATACAGAGTATATACAGTATATATATATATATATATACAGTATAGTCCAGAGCAAAGACAGCACTCACTGGATATAAGTAAAAAATAACTCTGCCTCCCGGATGTCAGGATTGTACAACGGTTCTCAAGCTGGGTGATGCCATTTGACAAAGGTGTCTGTAGACACCAAAACGTCATGGGACTATGCTTTTAACTTTTTTTCAATAAAAGTTCTTTTTTACTTAACTCCAGTGAGTGCTGACTGTTTATATCTGACACATGCACCCTGGTATATGCTTACCTCAGCCTGGGGTTAAAGAGTGCTTATCCTTTACTTGAATTATATATATATATAACCTGAACTTATAATCATCAATATGCCACCACTGTGTATTAATAATTAGATTAATACATTTTTTGGAGAAAATCAATGTGAGGATTTATGTTGACAAACAGAGATAATTAAAGTAATCAATGCACCTTTTATACTTGTCATTGTTATATTTCACATATCATTATATGGAGGCGTCTAACTTACCAATGACTGATCGTTTCTGGAAGGTTTGCTTTGTACAGAAATATACAACCAAGATAATAATGACCGTTAACAGGATATCCCCCAGGACCACACCAACCAAAGTCACAGTATCAATCCGGTAGCAGTCACCACAAAGAGCTTCTGAAATGAAAGAAGGAAATGACAGCTAGGTATTGGTAAGATAGAGGACACATGTATGATGGGTTGTTAAAACCCTATAAACTAGTGGCGAATCTCAGAGAGTTAGGCAAGATGTTCTATTGTGTGCGCAGCTAGTGAAAGGTAAACCCTTTGAGTGCTAAGCCATTTCCCACCTGGGTGCTAAGCTGGATTTTTTTTTTTAATTTTGTAAATATATAAATTTTTTACTTTTTTTACTTTTTTTCCAGATCCCTGAGATGGAGATGTATACCGTTGGAAAGGTTAGGTGATTACCTTTCCAACGGTGGGTCTTGAGGATCTATAGGTGCTTAGATGCCTGAGATACAGGCTTCTAAGCAGCATGCCGTATTTCCCTATATTGTATATAGTAATTTTTAAATAAAGTTGCGCAGTGCATCATCACGTCATTGCGCGTGATGTCACCACTCGAAACGTGAATCCCCGGCAATGCCTGTCACTATACAGGCCAGATCGCCATGGTGGGAGTCAGTGGGAGCCGCCAGATTGCTCTCAAGGTGGGTGAGTGCTTGTGACGGCTCAAAGCCGTCGTTAGCACTCAAAGGGTTAAATAGAAAGATAATTAGAGGATTAGGCCTTCAGCAGAGGAAAGGTTATTGGATTGATGGATGAATCCATGGATAGCAGATGAGTGATGCATGGGTGGTTGGATTAATGAGGTGGTGAACGATTGTATGGCTGGATTAATAAGAAGGTGGATAAGTGAATGACTAAGTGCTAGATTAAGAATGGAGCGCTATGTATTGCTCCCGTTCGAGCGTTAACACCGCTAGAAGTAAGCTTTTTGCACACGTCAAATCCATGTGCATTAAAAGTTTGAAGTAAAAAGATTTCACTTGCCCGTGTTGGGTTAGCAAAGTTACAATATCGCAGTTGTGTTAATGTATTTCCCCATAAAAGTCAACAGAGCGCATTTTCTCAAGTGCACTAACCAGACATCCCTCCATTGTTCTTCACATAGAAGAATTTTTCCTATATATATATTATAATATATATATATATATAAAAATAAATAATGGTATTTTGGTAAAATATATATCTATACCTATATATATGATTATATATGTATATATATATATATATATATATATATATATATATATATATACATATAGGAATATCTATTTTTATGTGGAGAACATTGGAATGGGAAATATTTACAGTATAAACACAGATAAACACTTGAGTAAATTTGAATATTTCATAAATATGTTTTTTTCATGTTTTCAGCTACATGACTGCAAAGGGCTCCAGTGCACTTATTTATATATATATATATGTATATATATATGTATATATATATATATATATATATATATATATATATATATATATATATATATATATATATATATATATATATATATATGTGTGTTTTGCTGTATATTTACTGTACATATTTCACATTCCAATGTTCTTCATTTACAGGATAATGTTATTTTATTCTTACATACATACATATATGTGTGTGTATACACCAATACCTGCATTTCTATTTCTATAGATATGCAGATATAGGCATAGAAAAATATAACAAATATATAGAGAACTATGTATTTAAGAATAAAAATAATAAGTGAAGATAGTCACGCTTACCCAAATGCACGTTAAATTTGTAAAACCGGTTACTTTCAAATTCCATCCATTGCGTGCACACACCCGCAATAAACCCTGGATTAGTGGGGTAGTTCAGTGAGTGGGTCGGATTAATGGGGTAGTTCAGTAAGTGGGTTGCATTAGTGGAGTAGTTCAGAAAGTGGTGTGCATTAGTGGGGTAGTTCAGTGAATGGGTTGGATTAGTGGGGTAGTTCAGTGTGTGGATTGGATTTGTAGGTTAGTTCAGTGAGTGGGTTGGATTAGTGGGGTAGTCCAGTGAAGGGGTTGGATTAGTGTGGTAGTTCAGTTATTTGGTTGCATTAGTGGGGTAGTTCAGTGAGTGGGTTTGATTAGTGGGGTAATTCAGTGAGTGGGTTGGATTTGTGGGGTAGTTCAGCAAGTGGGTTGGATTAGTGGGGTAGTTCAGTAAGTGGGTTGAATTAGTGGGGAAGTTCAGTGAGTTAGTTGGATTAGTGGGGTAGTTCAGTGACTGGGTTGGATTAGTGGGGTAGTTCAGTGAATGTGTTATATTAGTGGGGTAGTTCAGTGAGTGGGTTGCATTAGTGGGGTAGTTCAGTGAGTGGGTTGGATTAGTGGGGTAGTTCAGTAAGTGGTTAGATTAGTGGGGTAGTTCAGTGAATGTGTTATATTAGTGGGGTAGTTCAGTGAGTGGGTTGCATTAGTGGGGTAGTTCAGTGAGTGGGTTGGATTAATGGGGGTTTTAAGTGAGTGGGTTGGATTAGTGGGGTAGTTCAGTGAGTGGGTTGGATTAGTGGGGATTTTCAGTGAGTGGGTTGGATAAGTGGGGTAGTTCAGTAAGTGGGTGGATTTGTGAGGTAGTTCAGTGAGTGGGTTGGATTTGTGGGGTAGTTCAGTGAGTGAGTTGGATTAGTGGGGTAGATCAGTGAGTGGGTGGGATTAGTGGGGTAGTCCAGTGAGTGGTACCAATTAGTGGGGGTTTTCAGTGAGTGAATTGCATTAGAGGGGTAGTTTAGTGAGTGGGTTGCATTAGTGGGGTAGTTAATTGAGTGGGTTGGATTAGTGGGGGGTTTCAGTGAGTGGGTTGGATTAGTGGGGTAGTTCAGTGAGTGGGTTGGATTTGTGAGGTAGTTCAGTAAGTGGGTTGGATTTGTGGGGTAGTTCAGTAAGTGGGTTGCATTAGTGGGGTAGTTCAGTGAATGGGTTGGATTAGTGGGGTAGTTCAGTGTGTGGATTGGATTTGTAGGTTAGTTCAGTGAGTGGGTTGGATTAGTGGGGTAGTCCAGTGAAGGGGTTGCATTAGTGGGGTAGTTAATTGAGTGGGTTGGATTAGTGGGGGGTTTCAGTGAGTGGGTTGGATTAGTGGGGTAGTTCAGTGAGTGGGTTGGATTTGTGAGGTAGTTCAGTAAGTGGGTTGGATTTGTGGGGTAGTTCAGTAAGTGGGTTGCATTAGTGGAGTAGTTCAGAAAGTGGTGTGCATTAGTGGGGTAGTTCAGTGAATGGGTTGGATTAGTGGGGTAGTTCAGTGTGTGGATTGGATTTGTAGGTTAGTTCAGTGAGTGGGTTGGATTAGTGGGGTAGTCCAGTGAAGGGGTTGGATTAGTGTGGTAGTTCAGTTATTTGGTTGCATTAGTGGGGTAGTTCAGTGAGTGGGTTTGATTAGTGGGGTAATTCAGTGAGTGGGTTGGATTTGTGGGGTAGTTCAGCAAGTGGGTTGGATTAGTGGGGTAGTTCAGTAAGTGGGTTGAATTAGTGGGGAAGTTCAGTGAGTTAGTTGGATTAGTGGGGTAGTTCAGTGACTGGGTTGGATTAGTGGGGTAGTTCAGTGAATGTGTTATATTAGTGGGGTAGTTCAGTGAGTGGGTTGCATTAGTGGGGTAGTTCAGTGAGTGGGTTGGATTAGTGGGGTAGTTCAGTAAGTGGTTAGATTAGTGGGGTAGTTCAGTGAATGTGTTATATTAGTGGGGTAGTTCAGTGAGTGGGTTGCATTAGTGGGGTAGTTCAGTGAGTGGGTTGGATTAATGGGGGTTTTAAGTGAGTGGGTTGGATTAGTGGGGTAGTTCAGTGAGTGGGTTGGATTAGTGGGGATTTTCAGTGAGTGGGTTGGATAAGTGGGGTAGTTCAGTAAGTGGGTGGATTTGTGAGGTAGTTCAGTGAGTGGGTTGGATTTGTGGGGTAGTTCAGTGAGTGAGTTGGATTAGTGGGGTAGATCAGTGAGTGGGTGGGATTAGTGGGGTAGTCCAGTGAGTGGTACCAATTAGTGGGGGTTTTCAGTGAGTGAATTGCATTAGAGGGGTAGTTTAGTGAGTGGGTTGCATTAGTGGGGTAGTTAATTGAGTGGGTTGGATTAGTGGGGGGTTTCAGTGAGTGGGTTGGATTAGTGGGGTAGTTCAGTGAGTGGGTTGGATTTGTGAGGTAGTTCAGTAAGTGGGTTGGATTTGTGGGGTAGTTCAGTGAGTGAGTTGGATTAATGTGGATTTTCAATGAGTGGGATGGATAAATTGGGTAGTTCAGTGAGTGGGTTGGATTTGTGAGGTAGTTCAGTGAGTGGGTTGGATTTGTGGGGTAGTTCAGTTAGTGGGTTGCATTAGTGGGATAGTTCAGTGAATGGGTTGGCTTTGTGGGGTAGTTCAGTGAGTGGGTTGGATTTGTGGGGTAGTTCAGTTAGTGGGTTGAATTTGTTGGGTAGTTCAGCGAGTGGGATGGATTAGTGAGTAGTTCAGTCAGTGGGTTTTATCAGTGGGGTAGTTCAGTCAGTGGGTTGAATTGGTGGGGTAGTTCAGTAAATGGGTTGGATTAGTGGGGTAGTTCAGTGAGTGTGTTGGATTAGTGGGGTAGTTCAGTGATTGGGACCGATTAGTGGGGTAGTTCAGTGAGTGGGTTGCATTAGTGGACTGTTTCAGTGAGTGGGTTGAATTAGTGGGTTGTTTCAGCGAGTGGGTTGCATTAGTGGGGTAGTTCAGTGAGTGAGTTGGATTAGTGGGGTAGTCCAGTGATTGGGTTGGATTAGTGGGGTAGTTCAGTGATTTGGTTATATTAGTGGGGTAGTTCAGTGAGGGGTTGAATTAGTGGGTGGTTTCAGTAAGTGGGTTGCATTAGTGGGGTAGTCAGTGAGTGGGACCAATAAGTGGAGTTTTTCAGTAAGTGGGTTGCATTGAAGGGATAGTTTAGTGAGTTGGTTGCCTTAATGGGCTAGTTTAGTGAGTTGGTTGCATTAGTGGGGTAGTTTAGTGAGTGTGTTGGATTAGTGGGGGAGTTTTGTGAATGGTTTTGATTAGTGGGGTAGTTTAGTGAGTGGGTTATATTAGTGGGGTAGTTCAGTGAGTGGTTGGATTAGTGGGGTAGTTCAGTGATTGGGTCCGATTAGTGGGGTAGTTCAGTGAGTGGGTTGCATTAGTGGGGTAGTTCAGTAAGTGGGTAGCATTAGTGGGGTAGTTCAGTGAATGAGTTGGATTAGTGGGGTAGTTCAGTGTGTGGGTTGGATTTATGGGGTAGTTCAGTGAGTGGGTTGGATTAGTGGGGTAGTTCAGTGAAGGGGTTGGATTAGTGTGGTAGTTCAGTTAGTTGGTTGCATTAGTGGGGTAGTTCAGTGAGTGGGTTTGATTAGTGGGGTAATTCAGTGAGTGGGTTGGATTTGTGGGGTAGTTCAGTGAGTGGGTTGGATTAGTTTGGTAGTTCAGTGAGTGGGTTGTATTAGTGGGGTAGTTCAGTGAGTGGGTTGAATTAGTGGGGTATTTCAGTGAGTTGGTTGGATAATTGGGGTAGTTCAGTGAATTGGTTATATTAGTGGGGTAGTTCAGTGAGTGGGTTGCATATGTGGGGTAGTTCAGTGAGTGGGTTGGATAAGTGGGGGTTTTCAGTAAGTGGGTAGCATTAGTGGGGTAGTTCAGTGAATGAGTTGGATTAGTGGGGTAGTTCAGTGTGTGGGTTGGATTTATGGGGTAGTTCAGTGAGTGGGTTGGATTAGTGGGGTAGTTCAGTGAAGGGGTTGGATTAGTGTGGTAGTTCAGTTAGTTGGTTGCATTAGTGGGGTAGTTCAGTGAGTGGGTTTGATTAGTGGGGTAATTCAGTGAGTGGGTTGGATTTGTGGGGTAGTTCAGTGAGTGGGTTGGATTAGTTTGGTAGTTCAGTGAGTGGGTTGTATTAGTGGGGTAGTTCAGTGAGTGGGTTGAATTAGTGGGGTATTTCAGTGAGTTGGTTGGATAATTGGGGTAGTTCAGTGAATTGGTTATATTAGTGGGGTAGTTCAGTGAGTGGGTTGCATATGTGGGGTAGTTCAGTGAGTGGGTTGGATAAGTGGGGGTTTTCAGTAAGTGGGTAGCATTAGTGGGGTAGTTCAGTGAATGAGTTGGATTAGTGGGGTAGTTCAGTGTGTGGGTTGGATTTATGGGGTAGTTCAGTGAGTGGGTTGGATTAGTGGGGTAGTTCAGTGAAGGGGTTGGATTAGTGTGGTAGTTCAGTTAGTTGGTTGCATTAGTGGGGTAGTTCAGTGAGTGGGTTTGATTAGTGGGGTAATTCAGTGAGTGGGTTGGATTTGTGGGGTAGTTCAGTGAGTGGGTTGGATTAGTTTGGTAGTTCAGTGAGTGGGTTGTATTAGTGGGGTAGTTCAGTGAGTGGGTTGAATTAGTGGGGTATTTCAGTGAGTTGGTTGGATAATTGGGGTAGTTCAGTGAATTGGTTATATTAGTGGGGTAGTTCAGTGAGTGGGTTGCATATGTGGGGTAGTTCAGTGAGTGGGTTGGATAAGTGGGGGTTTTCAGTGAGTGGGTGGGATTAGTGGGGCTTTTCAGTGAGTGGGTTGGATTAGTGGGGTAGTTCAGTCAGTTGGTTGGATTAGTGGGGTAGTTCAGTAAATTGGTTATATTAGTGGGGTAGTTCAGTGAGTGTGTTGCATATGTGGGGTAGTTCAGTGAGTGGGTTGGATAAGTGGGGGTTTTCAGTGAGTGGGTTGGATTAGTGGGGCTTTTCAGTGAATGGGTTGGATGTGTGGGGTAGTTCAGTGAGTGAGTTGGATTAGTGGGGTAGTTCAGTGAGTGGGTGGGATTAGTGGGGTAGTCCAGTGAGTGGGACCAATTAGTGGGGGGTTTCAGTGAATGGGTTGCATTAGAGGGGTAGTTTAGTGAGTGGGTTGCATTAGTGAGGTAGTTTAGTGAGTGGGTTGGATTAGTAGAGGTTTTCAGTGAGTGGGTTGGATTAGTGGGGTAGTTCAGTGAGTGGGTTGGATTAGTGGGGTATTTCAGTAAGTAGGTTGGATTTGTGGGGTAGTTCAGTGTGTAAGTTGGTTTAGTGGGGATTTTCAGTGAGTGGGTTGGATTAGTGGGGTAGTTCAGTGAGTGGGTTGGATTTGTGGGGTAGTTCATTTAGTGGGTTGAATTTGTTGGGTAGTTGAGTGAGTGGGTTGGATTAGTGGGTAGTTCAGTCAGTGGGTTGTATTAGTGGGGTAGTTCAGTAAATGGGTTGGATTAGTAGGACAGTTTAGTGAGTGTGTTGGATTAGTGGGGTGTTTTAGTAAGTTCATTGAGTGGGTTGGATTAGTGGGGTAGTTCAGTGATTGGGACTGATTAGTGGGCTAGTTCAGTGAGTGGGTGGCATTAGTGGGGTAGTTCAGTGAGTGGGACTGATTAGTGGGGTGTTTCAGTGAGTGGGTTGCATTAGAGGGGTAGTTAAGTAAATGGGTTGGATTAGTGGGGTAGTTCAGTTAGTGGGTTGGATTAGTGGGGTGTTTCCATAAATGGGTTGCATTAGTGGGTAGTTCCGTGAGTGGGCATGATTAGTGGGGTAGTTCAGTGAGTGGGACAGATTAATGGTGTTGTTCAGTAAGTGGGTTGCATTAGTGGGGTAGCTGTAGTTCAGTAAATGTGTTGGATTAGTGGGGTTGTTCAGTGAGTGGGTTGAATTAGTGGGTTGTTTCAGTAAGTGGGTTGAATTAGTGGGTATTTCAGTGATTGGGTTGGATTAGTGGGGTAGTTCAGTGAGTGGGTTGGATTAGTGGGGTAGTTCAGTGAGTGGGTTATATTTGTGGGATAGTTCAGTGATTGGGTTATATTAGTGGGGTAGTTCAATGAGGGGTTGAATTAGTGGGTTGTTTCAGTAAGTGGGTTGCATTAGTTGGTAGTTTAGTTTAGTGAGTGGGTTGGATTAGTGGGGTAGTTCAGTGAGTGGGACTGATAAGTGGAAGATTTCAGTGAGTGGGTTGCATTGAAGGGGTAGTTTAGTGAGTGGGTTGCCTTAATGGGGTAGTTTAGTGAGTTGATTGCATTAGTGGGGTAGTTTAGTGAGTGTGTTGGATTAGTGGGGTAGTCCAGTGAGTGGGTTATATTAGTGGGGTAGATCAGTGAGTGGTTGGATTAGTGGGGTAGTTCAGTGATTGGGACCAATTAGTGGGGTAGTTCAGTGAGCGGGTTGCATTAGTGGGGTAGTTCAGTGAGTGGGACAGATTAGTGGTGTGTTTTAGTGAGTGGATTGCATTAGAGGGGTAGTTAAGTAAATTGGTTGGATTAGTGGGGTAGTTCAGTGAGTGGGTTGGATTAGTGGGGGATTTCCGTAAGTGAGTTGCGTTAGTGGTTAGTTCAGTGAGCAGGTTGGATTAGTGGGGTAGTTCAGTGAGTGGGACCGATTAATGGGGTTGTTAAGTAAGTGGGTTGCATTAGTGGGGTAGCCGTAGTTCAGTAAATGGGTTGGATAAGTGGAGTAGTTCAGTGAGTGGGTTGGATTACTGGGGTGTTTCAGTAAGTGGGTTGCATTAGTGGGTGGCTTAGTGAGTGGGTTGGATTAGTGGGGGTTTTCAGTGAGTGGATTGCATTAGAGAGGTAATTTAGTGAGTGAGTTGGACTAGTGGGGGTTTTCAGTGAGTGGGCTGGATAAGTGGGGTAGTTCAGTGAGTGGGTTGGATTAGTGGGTAGTTCAGTGAGTAAATTGGACTAGTGGGGTAGTTCAGTGAGTCGGTTATATTAGTGGGGTAGTTCACTGAGTGGTTGGATTAGTTGGGGGTTTCAGTGAGTAAATTGGACTAGTGGGGTAGTTCAGTGAGTGGGTTATATTAGTGGGGTAGTTCACTGAGTGGTTGGATTAGTTGGGGGTTTCAGTGAGTGGGCTGGATTAGTGGGGTGTATCAGTAAGTGGGTTGCAGTAGTGGGTAGTTCAGTGAGTTGGTTGCATTATTGGGGTAGTCCAGTGAGTGGGACCGATTAGTGGGGGTTTTCAGTGAGTGGGTTGCATTAGAGGGATAGTTTAGTGAGTGGATTGCATTAGTTGGGTAGTTTAGTGAGTGGGTTGCATTAGTGGGGTATTTCAGTGAGTGGATTGGATTAGTGGGGGTTTTCAGTGAGTGGTTGGATTAGTTACGTAGTTCAATGATTGGGTTGGATTAGTGGGGTAGTTGAGTGATTGGGTTGGATTAGTGGGGTAGTTCAGTGAGTGGGTTGGATTAGTGGGGTAGTTCAGTGAGTTGGTTATATTAGTGGGGTAGTTGAGTGATAGGGTTGAATTAGTGGGGTAGTTCAGTGAGTGGGTTATATTATTAGGGTAGTTCAGTGAGTGGGTTATATTAGTGGGGTAGTTCAGTGAGGGGTTGAATCAGTGGGTTGTTTCAATAAGTGGGTTGCATTAGTGGGTAGTTCAGTGAGTGGGTTGGATTAGTGGGGTAGTTCAGTGAGTGGGTTGGATTAGTGGGGTAGTTCAGTGAGTTGGTTATATTAGTGGGGTAGTTGAGTGATAGGGTTGAATTAGTGGGGTAGTTCAGTGAGTGGGTTATATTAGGGTAGTTCAGTGAGTGGGTTATATTAGTGGGGTAGTTCAGTGAGGGGTTGAATCAGTGGGTTGTTTCAATAAGTGGGTTGCATTAGTGGGTAGTTCAGTGAGTGGGTTGGGGGGTTTAATTGTGTAAGAAGACAGAGGCATAGAAAGACAAATAATCCTTAATGGTTTTGTAATTTGTGGTCAACATCTGATAAAAGTGATGTCTATGTTGATATATGTAATTTGCATGCTGTGTGAATCGCCTGTACTGTGCTATGTTAGAAGACTGACGGGGTAATCTATTATTAGTTTACATTTTATAAAGTCATTCTCTAGACAACCTGTATTAGTGTATATCCTCATTGGCAAACAACATTTAAGAAAGCGAAAAAAACCTCATATATGCTCATCAAAGGAATAGTCTGCAGAGTATTTGGTGTCACAGCTGTTCTTTTCCTTCGACTCACTAAAAAGTTCAGCAACTCTTTAGTGAGAGAAAAAAATCTGTAATTCATATGTTACTTTAGTTGTTGGCTCCTTTGCTGACCCATAATCTTATTATTCATAGTTTTTATTGCACCAAACATCTTTTGGATAGACAATGCCACCATCTTGTACAAAATGGTGGTTTAGCTATTAACTGCAATATATTTTATACAGAACTGTCTCCCTGTCCTACACAAATTCACATCTTCTCTGCAGATTTATAATAATGATGATTAAAACACTTCCACCAGTCACCATTGTTAGCTGGGCTAAAAGCAGATAACATTTTTCTTGGGTGTATTACCATTTGGCCAAATGCTGTAACAAGCTCTTTATTGCTTTTATCCCAACTGTATGCATGTGAGTTAGTGCTGACTATTCTGTCTGCAGTGTGATATTTTTATGTGATTTCCCCTATTGGGCTTTGCACCCAAATGGGTCTGTGTTTAACTGTCTGAACCACTGATTTGATTCCAAACACAGCTGCAAGTGAATTCTGTGAATACCCAGACCTGTGAGCTTTGCTAATGGCTTGGGATACACAAACACACACACACACACACACACACACACATATATATATATATGTATACAAGTGCTACTATTGTGTGTCACTTCTCTCTCTCTCTCTCTCTTTTTTTGTTAATATATACTGTATATACAAGCTACAACAAGCAAATAAAGTGCTCTACAGAAAGTTGTTATGCCCTAAATTCACCTATAATTCAAAGGGAAACAATAATTTCCGTTCAACTTTTAAATCATAGACATAATTCAATAAAATTTGTAAAGCATAAATAATCCATATCGTAGGATATGGAAATAGTTATTGACTAGAGAGTTCTTTAAAACTCTCAGTGAATTCTGGGGAATGAAAAGTTGGAAGACCCCAGACAGTTTTTGTTCCAAAATGTTAAAATGACGTACCTGACTCAGAGGTTGCGGACAATGGTTTGCTGGCTGGAAAATAAAGAAAATAATTGTTATAAAGCAGACATGTAGGATGGTTACAGCTTTTGTGTGTAGAGATACAGGATGTGGGTATCTTTATGTTCCTACTAATGCATATGATACAGGGGAGGAAGTGAGGCGCGTCATACAAAAAAACATTATAGATGGGATATCATCTATATATCTCAAGCATTATGGTTTCTATTTAATTGATACGTTTTTGCACTGGCTGATATAGAAGCTATATATTCCATCACGTTGACTCACCCATTGTCACATGTGGCCCCCTCACTGCCCCCATTCTCAGCCCACTGTCACTAACCAACTCTTCCTTGTTCTCTTAGTCATTGGCCTTCCGCTACTGTCACTAATAATTCCTATTTGTCATCAACCTGTAATTTATGTTACTCTACCTCCTCCCTTTGCCTCATTGTTTTGGTCACTATTCCAGTTTGTTATTGGTCTTTTCTGTTTAACACTGTCACCAGACTTTTATTATGGACACATTACTTTGGCACTGTTCTTCTTACTTTTGTCACTAACCCCTCTCTTCTGTCACTGGTCACTCTCTTATGTTACTAGCAGCTCTCCCGTGTGATTGGTCCCTCTCCTGTATCACTGATCCCTCTTCTGACTCACTGGTACATTTCCTGCATCACTGGTACATATCCTGTGTCACTTGTCCCAGAAACAAAAATCAGTGAGTGCTTTTTTCCAATTTAGACTGTCATGTTTTTTGTTGCCGACCCAAACCTGCTCTGCCATACTTGGAAGAAAAAAAACACATTTGAGAGCTTGTTGTTAAATAAAAAGTCCCAAAATCTGAAGAACACATAGTGACAGTGTGCTCAGTAATACAGACAGCATACCTGGTGCTACACTAACAAATTTTATTCCACTATCTCACTTCCCATAAGATTAAAGGGAAACCCCACATAATTTTGGTTATGATTCAGATAGATCATACAATTTTAAATAACTTTCCAACTGACTTATATTAATCAAATTTACTTCATTCTCTTGGTATCCTTTTTTGATGGAACAACAAGGCACCACTGGGAGCTATCTAAACACATAAGATGACCCAATGACAAGAGGCATATATGTGCAGCCACCAATCAGCAGCTAGCTCCTAGTAGTACATTGATGTCTCTGAGCCTTCCTATGCATGCTTTCAAACAAAGGATAACAAGAGAACAAAGCACATTAGACCACACAAGTACATTGGTAAGTTATTTAAAATCATATCTGGTTTATGAAAGCTTAATTTTGACTTTACTGTCCCTTTAACCCTTTTGCCCATATGAACGGAGAATCTACATCATACGGCATATAGCCGATCGTACCACAAAACGTAGATCTATGTCCATAATGATGAAAGCCCAAGCAGTCTGAGTTGCTGCTTGAGGGCTTCCAGCATGTGCCTTCATATGGTAATGGGACAAGATCAGTGCTTCGTTACCATATGAAGGAAGATTGCCATATTGTTATAGACAGTGACACTGTCTGTGTCACTGTCTGTAACAATCTCCATTGGTGCCGGTGGGAGGGAACGTGGGAGGTGGGTTGGAGGTCCAGTGGGGGAGGTAAGAGGTCCGGAGGGTGAGGGGGATCCCTACACAGAATATTAATAAATCATTTTAAAAATGTACTATAAACTGGATACTGGCAGACAGCTGCCAGCACCTAAGATGCTAGTGGGAGGGGTAGGGTTAGAGAGATGTTTGGGAGGGACCAGGGAAGTGGGAGGGTTGAGGAGGCATCCCTATACTGTCTGCCAGTACCTAAGATGGTAGTGAGGAGTGTGGGTGTGGAAGAGAGTTCTTTGGGAGGGATCAGTAACAGATCAGGGAGGTGGGAGGTTTCAGGTGGGTGGGTAATCCCTAAAATATACTATTACCCTTACCAGCAAAGTCATGCATGTCTGCTATTTCTGTACAAAAGGATCCCAGAGAAGCTTTTACAGCCATTTGTGTTATAACTGCACAAGCGTTATGTAAATAATTTAAATGAGAAAACCAAAGTTTCAGAAAAACTTAACTATTTTTTATATGATTGCATTTGGTGGTGAAATGGTTGCATTAAATATATCAAAATAGATCTAGATCAATAACTTGGGTTGTCTACTTAATATATATATAACATTTTGCTATGTAAATAAATAAAAAACATAAGGCTTTCTTTCTGTTTAAATGGAGTGATAGTAAAAATGCAAAAATTCTCTGGTATTTTGGGCAAGTTCTTCTCTGAAATTCCTGGTAGCCAAGAGGTTAACATTTATTAATATCTGTGTATAGCACCAAAATCATTTCCAAGTATACAAAATATTGCACAAATACAAACTTCCTCTTTCAAAATCAGAATAAACAGGTTTAATATAAACATCTTTGACATTCTTAAAGTGACAGTAAAGTCAAAATTAAACTTTTATGATAGAGCATGTGATTTTAAACAACTTTCCAATTGTCTTCTATTATCAAATCTGCTTTATACTCTTGATATTCTATGTAAAGCTAGGTAGCTGGCAGGAGCTCAAGAGCGACCACGTGTCTTTAGCAGTCTATGGCAGCTGTATTTGTATCTATGCATCACATTGCCAGATGGATAGAGACACATGCACACTCATGAACTCACCTAGGATTACTTTTTTACAAAGGATACCAAGAGAACGAAGCAAAATTGATAACAGAAGTAAATTGGAATATTGTCTAAAATTCCATGCTATATCCAGTTTATTTAAGATTCATTTTAACTTTTCTGTTCCTTTAAATAGTTTCAACAGTGTCTTTTACACACAGTTTACATTTTTAGAAATTCAGAATCATTTAGAATTTCACTTGAGTTACAGTCAATGTCTTATTGCCCTGTATTACGCCAAACACAGCAGAACTGTGTGCCAGGGGCGGAACTACTATTGGTGCAGCCCAAGTGCTGGAGGAGCCCAAAGCAGCCAAACTATACATTCACCTGTGCAGAATGTGTACAATCCTAATGTAGGGGAACCTTTCATTAATGCAGGTTGTCTATCCCCAAAATCATTATACAGAACAGTATATATTATTATTATTATTATTTATATAAAGCGCCAACAGATTCCGCAGCGCTGCCCATGGGTACAGGGATAACAGTGCAATGGAGAAGCAATACGATAAAAGACAAAGATTTACAGACAAATACAGGGGGGATTGAGGGCCCTATTCCCATGGGAACTTACAATCTAGATGGGTAAGAGGATGGGAAACAGAAATGCGCTTAAAAAGACAAAGTTAGAATACTCCGACCGCATTAGTCTTTTCCCCCATGGACTTCAATGGAGCACGAAAAATAGAGAAAAAAAAAAAACAAGTGTGCTAACCCGACATGAAATATTAGTATTTCACATTCTAATGTTCTTCACATAGCAGAAAATGTTCTATTTATTCAAAAATACACACATTATATATATATATATATATATATATATATATACAGTATATATATATATATATATATATATATATATATATATATATATATATATATATACTAACAGCACCAAAGATTTAGTAATTTTCATGTCCTCTTTTTCCTCTCGCAAAGAAATATAGGCAGAAAAAAGGTGCACGGAGATTGTCATCAAAAAGATTGCAGAATAGAAGGAAAGAAAACAGAGAAGCAAAAAGCCAATCTTATCCAGCACTAGGGCAGAATGTAACAATTAAGATCACATTACTACGGATCTAACGCCTAGATTACGAGTCTTGCATTAGGGTGAAAAAGCAGCGTTGAGAGGTCCCAACGCTGCTTTTTTCCTAACGCTGGTATTACAAGTCTGGCAGGTACAGGTGTACTGCTCACTTTTTTTCCGTGACTCGAGCATACCGCAAATCCCCTTATGTCAATTGCGTATCCTATCGTTTCAATGGGACTTGCATAACGCCGGTATTACTGCACGGAGATTGTCATCAAAAAGATTGCAGAATAGAAGGAAAGAAAACAGAGAAGCAAAAGCCAATCTTATCCAGCACTAGGGCAGAATGTAACAATTAAGATCACATTACTACGGATCTAACGCCTAGATTACGAGTCTTGCATTAGGGTGAAAAAGCAGCGTTGAGAGGTCCCAACGCTGCTTTTTTCCTAACGCTGGTATTACAAGTCTGGCAGATACAGGTGTACTGCTCACTTTTTTTCTGTGACTCAAGCATACCGCAAATCCCCTTATGTCAATTGCGTATCCTATCGTTTCAATGGGACTTGCATAACGCCGGTATTACGAGTCTTGGAAAAAGTGTGCGGTACACCCTCTCCTGTCAAGACTCTAACGCTGTAACATAAAACTCTTAACTAAAGTGCTAAAAAGTGCACTAACACCCATAAACTACCTATTAACCCCTAAACCGAGCCCCCCCCACATCGCAACCATATATTAAAAATTTTAACCCCTAATCTGCCTAACCAGACATCGCCGCCACTTCAATAAATGTATTAACCCCTAAACCGCCGCACTCCCGCTTCGCAAACTTAGTTAAATATTATTAACCCCTAATCTGCCGTCCCTAACATCACCGACACCTACCTACATTTATTAACCCCTAATCTGCTGACCCCAACGTCGCCGCCACTATATTAAATGTATTAACCCCTAAATCTAAGTCTAACCCTAACCCTAACACCCCCTAACTTAAATATTTTTTTAAATAAATCGAAATAAAATTACTACAATTAAATAAATTATTCCTATTTAAAACTAAATACTTACCTATAAAATAAACCCTAAAATAGCTACAATATAACTAATAGTTACATTGTAGCTAGCTAAGGGTTTATTTTTATTTTACAGGCAACTTTGTATTTATTTTAACTAGGTACAATAGTTAGTAAATAATTATTAACTATTTAATAACTTCCTAGTTAAAATAAATACAAAATTACTTGTAAAATAAAACCTAACCTAAGTTACAATTACACCTAACATTACACTATAATTAAATGAATTACCTAAATTAACTACAATTAAATTAAATAAACTAAAGTACGGAAAAAAACCCCACTAAATTACAGAAAATAATAAAATAATAAAAAAAAATTAAACTAATTACACCTAATCTAATCCCCCTAATAAAATAAAAAAAAACCCCAAAATAATAAAAATCCCTACCCTATACTAAATTACAAATAGCCCTTAAAAGGGCTTTTTGCGGGGCATTGCCCCAAAGTAATCAGCTCTTTTACCTGTAAAAAAAAGTACAATACCCCCCCCAACTCCGGTCCAAAGTCTTTATCATATCCGGGCAGAAGAGGTCCTCCAGATGGGCAGAAGTCTTCATCCAGGCAGCATCTTCTATCTTCATCCATCCGGAGCGGAGCGAGTCCATCTTCAAGACATCTGACGCGGAGCATCCTCTTCGTTTGACGGCGACTGGACCAATGACGGGTCTTTTAAATTACGTCATCCAAGATGGCGTCCCTTCAATTCCGATTGGCTGATAAAATTCTATCAGCCAATCGGAATTAAGGTAGAAAAAATCCTATTGGCTAATCCAATCAGCCAATAGGATTGAGCTCGCATTCCATTGGCTGTTTCAATCAGCCAATAGTATGCAAGCTCAATCCTATTGGCTGTTCTAATCAGCCAATAGGATTGAACTTCAATCCTATTGGCTGATTGGATCAGCCAATAGGATTTTTTCTACCTTAATTCCCATTGGCTGATAGAATTCTATCAGCCAATCGGAATTGAAGGGACGCCATCTTGGATGACGTCATTTAAAGAACCCATCATTGGTCCAGTCGAGGTCAAAGGAAGAGGATGATCCGCGTCGGATGTCTTGAAGATGGACTCGCTCCGCTCCGGATGGGATTAAGACTTTGGACCGTCTGGAGGACCACTTCTGCCCGGGTTGGGTGAAGACGTCTCAAGGTAGGGTTATCTTCAAGGGGTTAGTGTTAGGTTTTATTAAGGGGGATAGGGTGGGTTTTAGAGTAGGGTTGGGTGTGTGGGTGGTGGGTTTTAATGTTGGGGGGGTATTGTACTTTTTTTTACAGGTAAAAGAGCTAATTACTTTGGGGCAATGCCCTGCAAAAGCCCTTTTAAGGGCTATTTGTAATTTAGTATAGGGTAGGGATTTTTATTATTTTGGGGGGCTTTTTTATTTTATTAGGGAAATCAGATTAGGTGTGATTAGTTTAAAAAAAAATGTAATTATTTTATTATTTTCTGTAATTTTGTGGTTTTTTTATATACTTTATTTAATTTAATTGTAATTAATTGTAGTTAATTTAGGTAATTAATTGAATTATAGTGTAGTGTTAGGTGTAATTGTAACTTAGGTTAGGTTTTATTTTACAGGTACTTTTGTATTTATTTTAACTAGGAAGTTATTAAATAGTTAATAACTATTTAATAACTATTGTACCTAGTTAAAATAAATACAAACTTGCCTGTAAAATAAAAATAAACCATAAGATAGCTACAATGTAACTATTAGTTATATTGTAGCTAGCTTAGGGTTTATTTTACAGGTAAGTATTTAGTTTTAAATAGGAATTATTTATTTAATGATAGGAATATTTATTTAGATGTATTTAAATTATATTTAAGTAGGGGGGTGTTAGGGTTAGACTTAGATTTAGGGGTTAATAACTTTATTATAGTGGCGGCGACGTTGGGGGCGGCAGACTAGGGGTTAATAATTGTAGGTAAGTTGCGACGACATTGGGGGCAGCAGAATAGGGGTTAATAAATATAATGTAGATGTCGGCGATGTTGGGGGCGACAGATTAGGGGTTCATAAGTATAATGTAGGTGGCAGTGGTGTCCGGAGCGGCAGATTAGGGGTTAATAATATTATGCATGTGGCGACGATGTCGGGGACGGCAGATTAGGGGTTAATAAGTGTAATATTAGGGGTGTTTAGACTCAGGGTTCATGTTAGGGTGTTAGGTGTAGACATAAAATGTGTCTCCCCATAGGAATCAATGGGGCTGCGTTAGGAGCTTTACGCTGCTTTTTTGCAGGTGTTAGGTTTTTTTTCAGCCGGCTCTGCCCCATTGATCCCTATGGGGAAATTGTGCACAAGCACGTTTTACCTGCTTACCGCTAACGTAAGCAACGCTGTTATTGAGGTGAGATGTGGAGCTAAATTCTGCTCTACGCTCACTTTTTTGCGGCTAACGCCGGGTTTATAAAGACCCGTAATACCAGCGTTACTGTAGGTGAGCGGTAAGGAAAACTTGCGTTAGCAACGCACCCCTTACCAACAAAAACTCGTAATCTAGCCGCAAGTGATTCAATAAAACAAACGAATTGTCATAATGGATAAAGAGTACTATATAAAAGAGGCAGAAAGATTATTAAACGACAATTTAACATATAGGGAACTTAAGAGAGACCCCACAAGAGCCGATCAAATTATTTTAAAGATGCACCTAGATAAAGCGAAGACAAAGGGCATTTTGAACTTAAAAGAATACAATTTTTTATATCCAGTATTTCCAAAAATACCAATATTTTATTTTTTGCCTAAAATACACAAAAATTTAGAAAATCCCCCAGGCCGCCCAATTATATCTGGCATACAGTCATTAACCGCAAATTTGTCACAGTATATTGATAAATTTCTCCAAAAATATGTAAGACAATTGCCTTCTTTTCTGAGAGACTCAACACAAGTTTTACAACTACTGGATAATTTGAAAGTAGAAGGAGAAATAATAATGGCAACATGTGATGTGACATCTCTCTATACGAATATTTCACACGAATTAGGTATTAAGGCGGTCTCTAAATTTCTTCTAAAAGACAACACTATAGACAAAGAGCAAAGAGAATTTATACTTGATAGTATAAGGTTTATATTGGACAATAATATCTTCTCCTTCAACCAGAAGATGTACCTACAAATAAAAGGGACAGCCATGGGCACCAGGTTTGCGCCAAGCTACGCGAACCTTTTTATGGGAGATTGGGAAACCGAATTTCTGAGTTCTAGTTGCTTGGCGCAAAACCTGGTGTCTTACAAAAGGTACATAGATGATATTTTAATAATTTGGAAGGGAAATAATACCTCGCTAATTGAATTTTTCACTGCTATGAATACTAATGATAAAGGACTGTCTTTCACTTATGAACTAAGCAAAGAAAAAATCTCTTTTCTAGATCTTGACATTATACTAGAAACAGACAAATTTATTACTAAAACCTTTTTTAAGAAAGTTGACTCAAACAACTTTATACACGCAGATAGTTGCCATTTGCCAAAATGGAAAAATAATATCCCCAGAGCGCAGTTCCTACGAATAAGAAAGAACTGTTCCAGTGTAATGGACTACGAGGAACAAGCAAAAATCTTGAGTCTAAAATTTGGTGAAAAAGGATATGAAGATAAATTAATAGAAGACAATCTTGAAGAAATTAGGCTTACGGATAGACAGCAGCTACTAAAATATAAAAACAAGACTATAACAGAAAGTAGAGATACTGATGAGATAACAGTCCCCTTTATAACACAATACAATGGAGAACATAAAAGAATAGAGAAAATTATTAGAAAACATTGGCATCATGTCAGAGAGGATCCTATTATAGGAGATAAAATTTCAAAAAATCCGAAATTCATTTACAAAAAAGCTAGAAATTTAAAAACTATGCTAGCACCAAGTGAATTTAAAACAAAACATAATTTAAAAGAACAGGACCTATCAGGTAACCCACTATGTGGTTTTTTCCCATGCCATTGCTGTAGATCTTGCAATTATAGCAGCAAAATTAAAGAATATGAATCAACACAAACCGGTGAGATATTCCCCATTAGAGACATCATACGTTGTACCGATAAGGGTATAATCTATTTACTACAATGTAGCTGTAAAAAACAATACTTGGGGGAGACCTCAAGAACATTAAGGGAACGAATAAGAGAACATCTCTGCATAATAGAGAAAGGAAAAATGGATACTCATTTATATAAACATTTTAGAGATGTACACAATAACAGAATAAAAGACCTTTCCTTTTGGGGTATAATGAAAGTGAAACCTGATTGGAGAGGAGGTAATTATGAGACAAAGCTACTCAAAAAAGAAGCAGAACTAATATATAACATGAAGACCTTACACCCCTTAGGGCTTAACTCAGAATTAGATTTAACACCATTCATGTTTGACTGATAGAGTGAATGTCTGAGCCACATTAGCTATAAGTTTTGAAATCGCTATACATAATTCCTAACAAATATTTTTATAAATATTTTTATTTTTATTTCTATAATTATACTTCTTTATATAATTTATATATATTGCCTTATATCCGTTGAGGTCCACACCCTGCAAGCTATATACTACTAAAAACAAAGAGTAATAGCGCTTTTTGGCAATAGGAATCTCCTGTCTAAACAGTAATTAGTCACCTTGCAAGCTATAGAAGAAGAAAAAGCACTTTTTGGCAATAGGATTTTCCTGTCTATCATGTAATTAGTCCGCTGTCTACATATCACATATAGATGTGACCATAGTTAGTTTGAGGTTTTTTAACACTGTTATATGTACAGAATACTCGTCTGTGTTTTATTCTGAATTAAAGGACTTTCTATTGTGTACTTGGAAAATGGTAATTTTACCAGCACCACCTTAAAGAAGGCACCTGGGAAACTCACACCCTTGTATTAAGATCCTCCAATCACAAACAAGAGGAGGGGTATTTAATAGCACCCAAGACAAACATTTAATACTTCTTGAAAAAGCCCCAAGGAAGGGGGGAAACGCATTGAAGTTGGCCCACTGTTTTACCTTCAAAAGAAAAGAACCTTATTACCTCAAGCGTGAATTTAAAGACGTTTGGTAAGCCCTGCTCCTGAATCGGTTCCTTTTGTTTTGGATACAGCCCAAACCTGAGCACAGCTGTTGACGACCGCATGCAAACCTCAATACACGTAAGCGGAGACGTCACTCTGTTACAGCCAAGGTAACCGGAATAGCCTAAGCAGCCTGCACCGCACACCGCTTTCATAGAGGATAGCGGTAAAGAAAATCAGCCTGCGATAGGTGACAAAGACCCAGAAAACTAAAGATTCAACAAGGGGATTTCCCACAGCACTTGAGTATTGCTAAGAGTGCACGGCTCCTGGCAGCCACCCCCACCAACGGACATAACGCCGGCCACCTCAGGTACCCCTCTCATATGCTAGTGTGATCCAATACTCATCTGAGCAAGATCAACAGCATATGAGAGTGAACTGTTCACAATCTGCATTAAGCCCTTACTTGATCGTATTACCACTTGTACTTATGACCGGTCAATCGCACTTTATTACCTGTCTGCATAGATAGACTCTGTCATTTTTTGGCAGCTACCACTTGCTTAATTAGTTTTACTTCAGCTTTTTTACTATTGTGCTTTTTAACTAATTTGCCTTATTTTATTATTGTATTTTATTACTGGACGTCCAGCCTGCCAATATTTGTATTTATTTGGTTGTATGTATTTTTAACATTCTTAACTTAAGTGTAACTTTGTGATTACTATTGATATCTTTGCTATATTGTTCTTATTTAGGATTAACCAGACATTAATGTGTAGGATAGTTGATATACTTACCTATTGTTATTTGCTTGTTCGAGCTCATCTTTAGAGCTAGGTTATTCAATTGTTCCACTACACACCAGACACATATGTGCAATTTTATTTAGGCTTATTGTTATATTCTTATTATTTTTTGCAATAAACATTCTAGTTTTTTATTAATTTTTTGACCTTTTGTCTTATTTGCTATTTGCTCTTGATTATTATCCATTATTAATAGACTATTGTCACTTTTGCATTTAGGGTATAATCACTCCCTCTTGCTTACCTTGAGAATTACTCACATTATTTATTTAATCACTACCTAGCTGTTAGCGCCAGTACTATCTCTCCCTATATTCTAACTTCTTTTGGTCTCTGTGAGAGAGACCATTTTTGTACTTGGCTGGTAGAAATAAGCGCTGATTCTACTTCTCACCTAAAATTCAATAAAACAAAGTCAACATGCTGAAAATAAATACAATTGTTTCAAACCAGCAAGATTAACATTTAATTCATCACGTAATTGATATAACAAATTCGCCCTACTTGCAACACACACATCATAAAGAACGTTGCACACAAATATATGTTCACATAAATATTGAGTCCTAGTTTATAGGGGATCCCCAGAACTGTTGTAGTTAAAAAAGAAATCCAGTCTTACTGGTTTGAAACAATTGTATTTATTTTCCTCATGTTGACTTTGTTTTATTGAATCACTTAGATCCTTAGGAATGTGATCTTAATTGTTACATTCTGCCCTAGTGCTGGATAAGATTGGCTTTTTTCTTGGCTTCTGCTTCTCTGTTTTATTTCCTTCTATTCTTCAATCTCTTTTTTATTTTATATATATATTATATATTATATGTTATATGTATGACTTGGCTTGAGAAAGGGCTAAGCCCAAAACGTCATCTATGTTTTCTGCTTGAAAATAAAACACTAAAAAGAATAATTGGAGTGCTGCAGCTTTTTCTTCTACGTATATATATATATATATATATATATATATATATAGAGAGAGAGAGAGAGAGAGACTATATATATATATATATATATATATATATATATATATAGAGAGAGAGAGAGAGAGAGAGAGAGAGAGAGAGAGAGAGAGAGAGAGAGAGAGAGAGAGAGAGAGAGAGAGAGAGAGAGAGAGAGAGAGAGAGAGAGAGAGAGAGAGAAAGAGAGAGAGAGAGAAAGAGAGGGAGATAGAGAGAGAGAGAGAAAGAGAGAGAGAGAGAGAGAGAGAGAGAGAGAGAGAGAGAGAGAGAGACTATATATATAATGTTTTTGGTAATATATATATTTATATATATAGGTATAGATATATAAAGATATATATAGGAATAGCTATTTAAAAATACTTAGAACATATTCCCCTACATGAAGAACATTGGATTGTGAACTATTTACAGTACAAACACAGTTAAACACATTATCAAATATGAGTATTGCATGAATATGATTTTACATTTTTTCAGCTACTTAACTGCAAAGGGCTCCAATGCAGTATATATGTCTATATATGTCTATACATGTGTACATATGTATTTATGTGTTTTAATGTGTATACATGTCTGTAAATACATAAATGCATATGTATCCCACACACACATACATATTTGGACATGTGTGTATATATATATATATATATTTTTTTTATTATTTTTTTTAAAGCCCTTTGCAGCCTTTTTTTACCTATCACCTTAGACCTATTATCTTTGAGCCCTTATAACTTTTCATTGCAACTTTTTGTATGTTAATGTTTTTTGTGTAACATTTTATTGCGCGCTAGCGAAAGCGTTTACATTCAACTCGTAATAAGCTTGCTACTTCCGACATGCGCAAACACCTGTGGTAAACCAGATATCGCTCGCATGCTTCTATTAGTGCGCCACTCATAATCTGGCTCATAGGCAGATAACTTAATTCGAATTTGACTGGCTGATTGGATCAATCCTTGAAACTAATATAAAAGGACATAAATCTATCATAAAAATGCACTAATGTAACTTCAAGGTTATTAGTGTGTGGAATTGAGCACTGATGCCGAGATAATTGTTATAAGAATTTATAGATCCTTTACAATATCCAGTTCCACCTTGTCCGTCATATTTAAGTCAACAGATAACATAATCATTTTCTCCAAACAGATAATTGTACATATATATATTTACCAGATCAGTTTTTTTTAGTCAAGTTCAGCTTTTTCCAAAATCAACTATAGAAATCAAATCTTGTGAAAGGGACATGAAACCCAAAATTCTTCTTTCCTGATTCTGTTATCTAGTTTGCTTCATTCTCTTGTTATTCTTTGATGAAGGGCAGCAAAGCACTACTTTGCCAATGAAAGCCAACTAAAAGATGCATATATGTGCAGCCACCAATCAGCAGCTTCTGAGCCTACCGAGGTATACTTTTCAATAAAGGATACAAAGAGAACTAAACAAATTAGATAAAGAAATCAACTGGAAAATAATTTAAATGATGTGCTCTATCTGAATCTTGAAAGAAATATGGGTTCCTTCCATTATAGTATATCAGAATGAGACCAATTTGTTTTAAAATTATGAAGTAAAATTCTGTTTCAGGTGAAAAAAAAAAAATATTTTGGATAAATTGTTAGTTCACTTTTCAACTGGAATATTATTTACATTTACCAATATATCTACATCTTGGTACGTGTGTGAAAAATAATGAACTCTTCATAATTTGCTCATTATTAACCCTTTCGCTGCTAAGCCTTTTTTTTATCCAAGTGCTGAGCTAATTTGGAGCTTTTTTTGCTACCTACATTTAAACCCTATTCTAAGTCAAATTTCAGTGAGTGACCCACAAAAATGATAGATTGTTTTTTTTAGTTAACTTTTTTTTTTTGTTCTTTTGGTATACTTTGTTGGTAGGCTAATTGCCTGGTGATTGGTGGCTGCAGATATATCTCTCATGTTATTGGCTTGCTCAATGCACTCAGCTAGCTCCCACTAGTGCATTTCTGCTTCTTCAACAAAGGATAATAGGAGAATGACGTCAATTAGATAGTAGAAGCAAATTGGAAAGTTATTTAAAATTGTATTCTTTATCAGAATCATAAAATAATTTAAAAAAAATATGTCCCTTTAAGGGCAAAAAAATTTATTTTTTATTTTGAGGAAATCTGGGAGGAGTTGTTGAAAGGCGGCAGTGTTGAATTGTCTTTACTTTTATCGGTTTTGCTTATTGTACTTCTAACTCAATTCTAGATCCTATAAAAGGACATTCTAGACAAAATTAAAATGAATAGCAATGCTTTTCACTTTTGAATAAAAGCATTTGTGCAATATACTTGCAAAAACACTTCTATGAAAGGTATCACTGTTTTTAGGGTGAGCATTTGCTGCTCATGTCTCTAAATAGCGATATTAGCACTCCACTTTGCAATACTAGCGTACGATAATATTATTACAAGTTTTATATAAATATATAGATATATAAATGTATATTACTAGTCCTAAAGCCCGTGTAAACAGGCCATTTTTTGCAGTACAGCGATCCCACCCCTTGCTCTCTCCCCCCTCTCTTTTGCTCTCTCCCTTCTCTTTTGCTCTCTCTCTCCCCCTCTCTTTTGCTCTCTCTCTCTCCCTCTCTTTGGCCCTCTCTCTCCCCCTCTCTTTTGCTATCTCTCCACCTCTCTTTTGCTCTCTCTCTCCCCCCTCTCTTTTGCTCTCTCTCCGCCCTCTCTTTTGCTCTCTCTCCCCTCTCTTGCTCTCTCTCCCCTCTCTTGCTCTCTCTCTATTCCCCCTTTCTTTTGCTCTCTATCCCCCCTCTCTTTTGCTCTCTCTCTCACCTCACTTTTGCTCTTACTCCCCTCTCTTTTGCTCTCTCTCTCTCTCCCCTCTCTTTTACTCTCTCTCCCCTCTCTCCCCTCTCTTTTGCTCTCTTTCTCCCACTCTCTTTTGCTCTCTCTCCCCTCTCTTTTGCTCTCTCTCTCCCTCCTCTCTTTTGCTCTCTCTCCCCCCTCTCTTTTGCTCTCTCTCTCCCCTCTCTTGCTCTCTCTCTCCTCCCTCTCTTGATCTCTCTCTCTCTTCCCCCTCTCTTTTGCTCTCTCTCTCTCTCCCTCTCTTTTGCTCTCTCTCTCCCCCCTCTCTTTTGCTCTCTCTCTCCCCTCTCTTTTGCTCTCTCTACCCTCTCTTTTGCTCTCTCTCTCTCTCACCTCTCTTTTGCTCTCTCTCTCCCCCCCTCTTTTGCTCTCTCCCCCTCTCTTTTGCTCTCTCTCTCCCCCCTCTCTTTTGCTCTCTCACCCGCCTCTCTTTTGCTTTCTCTCACCCCCCTCTCTTTGTCTCGCTCACTCTCCCCCCTCTATTTTACTCTTTCTTCCCCCTCTCTTTTGCTTTCTCTCTCTGCTCCCTCTCTTTTGCACTCTCTACCCCCTCTCTTTAGCACTCTCTCTTTACGTTCTCTCTCCCCTTCTCTTGTGTTCTCTCTCCTTCTTTTTTGTGCTCCCTCTCTCTTCCCTCTCTTTTTTTGCGCTCTCTCTCCCCCCCTCTCGTTTGTGCTCTCTCCCCCTCTCTTTTGCACTCTCTCTCTTCCCCTCTCTTTCTCTCTCTCTCTCTCTCTCTCTCTCTCTCCCTTGCTCTCTCCCCCCCTCTCTTTTGCTCTTTCTCTCCCCCCCTCTCTTTTGCAGTCTCTCTCCCCCCTCTCTTTTGCTCTCTCTCTCCCCCTCTCTTTTGCGCTCTCTCTCACCCCCCTCTCTTTTGCTCACCCTCTCTTTTGCTCTCTCTCTCTCACCCTCTCTTTTTCTCTCTCTCCCCGCCTCTCTTTTGCTCTCTGCCCTGCTCTCTTTTGCTCGCTCTCTCCCCCCCTCTTTTGCTCTCTCTCTCTCCCCCTCTCTTTTGCTCTCTCTCTCCCCCCTCTCTTTTGCTCTCTCTCATCCCCCTCTCTTTTGCTTTCTCTCACCCCCCTCTCTTTGGCTCGCTCACTCCCCCCCTTTCTTTTGCTCTCTTTCTCTCCCCCATCTCTTTTGCTCTCTCTCTCCGCTCCCTCTCTTTTGCACTCTCTCCCCCCTCTCTTTAGCATTCTCTCTCTGTGTTCTCTCTTCCCCTCTTTTGCGCTCACTCTCCCCTTCTCTTTTGCGCTCCTTCTCTCTCCCCTCTCTTTTGCGCTCTCTCTCCCCCTCTCGTTTACGCTCTCTCCTCCTCTCTTTTGCACTCTCTCTCTCTTCTCCTCTCTTTTTCTTTCTCTCTCTCTCTCCCTCTCTTTTGCTCTATCTCCCCCTCTCTTTTGCTCTTTCTCTCTCTT
>NC_069506.1:17977866-18067866 GCF_027579735.1 Bombina bombina
TGTAAGATTAGGGGTGTTTAGAATCGGGGTTCATGTTAGGGTGTTAGGTGTAGACATAAATTTACTTTCCCCATAGGAATCAATGGGGCTGTGTTGGAGCTGAACGCTGCTTTTTTGCAGGTGTTATGTTTTTTTTCAGCAGATTCTGCCCCATTGATTCCTATGGGGAAATTGTGCACGAGCACGTTTTGGCAGCTCACTGCTACCGTAAACAGCGCTGGTATTACAGTGAGATGTGGAGCTAAATTTTGCTCTCTGCTCACTTTTTAGAGGCTAACGCCGGGTTGAAAAAACCCCGTAATACCAGCGTTGTCTGTAGGTGAGCGGTGAGCTGAAACTGCTCGTTAGCCCCTCATAGCCTCTAACGCAAAACTCGTAATCTCGCTGAAAGTGTTTAATGTCCCTTTAAGAATAGTAACCCTTTAAAGGCATGTCTAATATTAACACCCACTGTAAATATGAGCAAAGAAGGCTGTGAAAAAATGCCTTTATTGTTTAAACGTTTGACCTTTTGTTAAAGGGACACTGAACCCACATTTTTTCTTTCATGATTCAGATAGAGCATGCAATTTTAAGCAACTTTGTAATTTACTCCTATTAACAAATTTTAGATGCCGGCTCATTTTTGGTGAACAACCTGGGTTGTTCTTGATGATTGGTGGATAAATACACCCACCAATAAACAAGTGCTGTCCAGGGTCTGAACCAAAAATTGGCTGGATCCTTAGCTTAGATGCCTTCTTTTTCAAATAAAGATAGCAAGAGAACTAAAAAAAAATGATAATAGTAGTAAATTAGAAAGTTGATTAAAATTGCTGCTCTATCTGAATCAAGAAAGAAAACATTTGGGTTCAGTGTCCCTTTAACAACATACAAAAAAATACTCTGCTCTTATCGATATCAAACAATTGCAAACACAACACAGGTTTTTCTAACAAAAAAAAACTTTGTTAAATATATGTGTGCCCCAATTATTGGCACCAATTTTAAAATCATATGAGAAAAAATTATTTGAAATATATTCCCATTGATATTTTACATTATTTAGTACCCCTGGGTGACAAGGAACAGGAAATAGTTCAATCATGACTTCCTATTTCACGGGAGCGTAAATATGAGGTAACACATAGGCCAAATTCACTTAGTCATTCATCATAAGACCATGGAATATAGCTGTGATTTGCATCAAATGATTGTAGAGCTTCACAAAATGGGAAGTGGCTATAAGAAAATAGCAAAAGCATTAAATGCCCATTTCCTCCATCAGGGCAATAATTAATATGTTCTAGTCAACTGGAAATGTTATGAATCAACCTGGAAGAGGAGATGAAGGAAATGAAGAGGATGGTTCGAGTGGCCAAAATATCTCTAGGGATCAAAGCTGGAGAACTGCAGAAGTTAATTGTATCCTACAATCCGACATCACCACAAGCTGTTTGGAAGCCTCTACTCTCATCCAAAAACAAACTCAAGTGTCTTTAGTTTGCCAGATATTAAAGGAACATCAAAAAGGATCAGGTTCTATGGTCAGATAAACCAAAATAGAGCTTTTTGGCAATAAACACCAGAGGTATGTGTGGCGCACACAGAGAGGTAGCTATATGGAAAAGTACCTCATGCCTATGGTTAAATATGGTGGTGGCTGTTTAATGTTTTGGGGCAAGGTTTTTTTCAGAGGACCTGGACATTTTGTTAGGATACATGGCATCATGGACTCTATCAAATATCAACAGATATTAAATGAACACCTGACTGCCTCTGCCAGAAAGATTAAAATGGGCCATGGTTGAATCTTCCAGCAGGACAATGATCCAAAACATTCATCAAAATCAACAAAAATGGTTTACTAACCATAAAATCAACGTCCTACCATGGCAATCCCAGTCCCCTGACTTGAACCCCCTAGAAAACCTATGGGGTGAACTGAAGAGGTGAGTCCACCAGCATCAACCTTGAAATTTTAAGGATCTGTAAAGATTCTGTATGGAGGAATGGTCTCAGATCCCTTGCCATGTATTCTCCAACCTCATGAGGCATTATAGGAGCAGACTCAGAGCTGTTATCTTGGCAAAAGAGAGGTAGCACAAAGTATTGATTAAAAGGTGCCAATAATTGTGCCACACATATTTATATACAAAGATTTTTTTTTTTATAAACCTGTGTTGTGTTTGCAATTGTTTGATATCCATAAGAGCAGAGTACTTTTGTGTATTTTTTACCAATTTTTTACCAATTTTTACCAAACAATAAAGACACATTTTTGCAGCCTTCTTTCTTCATATTTAAATGTAAAGATGTGCATGAAAAATAATGGAAACCTGGGTTATAAAAAAAACACTTATACCTAAATCTGAACAATGAACAAATACATCTCTTAGCTTTTCTCGTGCCTCCCCTCCGATATGACCAGAGGGACCACTATTGGATCCCGTGTAGTATACAAGTACAGTTAGGAAGGGCATAATAACTAATAGAAATAGCAATATGGCTAGTCAGCAACTAAAAGATAATGGAAAAGATATAGAAAAAGAAATTGAGTCCGTAGAAAGTTCTGTTGTATGGTTTCAAATCAACTGTCAAAGTGCTCTCTGATCTAGAAGGACGAAGCAGGATGGTATAGGGAGCATTAAAGAGGGTTATGTTAGATATGAAAGACTGAGATCTTCTGTGGAGGTGTTGTGGGGAAAAGGAATCTTACACAATAGGCAGGTGGGAAATGACGTATGAGGGAGGAGAAAAAAGGAAAGAAAGAAAAAGAGAAAATAGAGACCACAAGATAATTTTCTCATTCTCCCCATCTCTCACCATAACCATCCTCCACCTCTCCCTTCTCAACCTCAGTTGGTTTACAAGACAGCAAGACTATCTTATTATTTGTGAAATGTGGCTTCACACATAGCCTAGATTGTGATGCAGAGGGAGAACTTCTACCAGCTCTCCGTGGACTTTTAAAAATTAATAAAAGCAGAAATAAATCTCACATATTTTTACTTCTGAGCTCAAATGTTGGTTCCAAATAACATCACCCCATGTGCCAGGGGTGTATAGCAACCAAATATTTATTTGTCAATGTTACATGGGGCAGATGATGGGTATGAAAGGGTTAGGTAGTCACTCTTAGGATGTGATTATAAATCTAGAACTATAGAAGAGTAAAAATAGTGTTGGGTTTAAACTTAAAGGAACATAAAACACTAAGGGGTCGATTTTCTTACAAGAGCATCATCAGACCGCTGCTTCCCTAACCTTTCGCCACCTCTTGTTTGGCGAAATTCAATCTCCCCGGCCTTATCCGACTGGGGAGATTGACAGCTCTTGACGCATGTGATTGGCTGTGCGCAGGCAGGGGACGGGATTGCACGCGAGCGCAAAATAGCGCTTGTGTGCAATGCCGAATTCCTCCAGGAAAATTCAGACTGCCAGAGGCAAGCTGCGGTGGACAAGGGTGCATATATGCACCCCTGTCCGCCTCAGCTTGATAAATAGCCCCCTAAGTGCCAGATTACAAGTGGCGCGCTAACAGTTACACACAAGTGATATTAGATTTATCGCAGATGTTTGTGCACGTTGTATGTAGCTTTATATTACAAGTTGAAAATAAATGCGATCTCTTGAGTGCAATTTAACGCGCGTCAGGATAGCGCAGCTTCAGAGGTCTGGTTAACTGTTTCACAAAACAAAGAAGTGTCACAAAACACATTAAGAATACATTTAGAAGTACAGTTACACTCATAATAACACCATCTAATAAAAATTATTTAAAAAACTAAATTGCACAAAAAGCAATAAGGGCTCAGGTGTTAGAATAAAAAGGCTGCAAAGGGCTTTAACATAGAGATACATATATATACATGTTTAACTATGTATATCTATCTATCATCTATCTATATTTCTATCTATATACTCTATCTATCTGTATGTTTATATGTGTGTACAGATATATATATATATTTATATGTGTATATATGTATTTACAAACATATATACACATATAAACACATAAATACATATGTACACATATATAGACATATATAGAAGTGCATTGGGGCCCTTTACAGTCAAGTAGATGAATAAAAACATGTAAAAGCAAATGTATGCAATATTCATATTTAATAAAGGTTTTAACTATTTATTTACTGTAAATATTTTACATTCCAATGTTCTGCACATAGCAGAATATGTTCTATGTATTTATAAATATATATATATTTTAAAGATATATAGTTTACAAAAATACCATAAAATATATGTATTTATGAATAAATATAGCATATTCTGATATGTGAAAAACATTAATATGTAAAATATTCATATTTTCATGTCGGGTTAGGGCACTTAAAACTATGCGTTCAAGTTTGCAAGCGAGTTGGGTGTTAGGGTTTTTTTCCCACTTTTTTTATTCATTGACTTCTATCTTTTACGCCCATCGGGATATCGTACGAGTGAAAACGTTTTACTTTCAGCTTACTTTCAAACAGCTTACTCCTAGTCTGGCCCTTAATAAATTATAATAAAGTATTAAAAAATCAGTCTGAGAATAATAAGTAGATGTATTTTGTTAATTTAAATTATAATAATTGTTTATTTATTGAAGAAACAAGTGTAAAGTAAAACATTTATCAAAATTGCATTGGCAAGTAGAGAACCTGACCGACTGCAATCAGCCCTCGTACGGCAAAATGTAATATTGCAAAGTGCTCTCTTGTGCAATCCCGCCCCCTGCTCTCATACAATCAGTTGCATGTGAGCAGGGCATGTCAATCACCCGCCTGAACAAGTGAGTGTCAGGGGGGGTTTATCTCACCTCTGATGTACTGGAGAGGATAAAGAACCAGTTTCTGCTTCTTAAATGTTTTGGTTGCAGCTGCACTGCAAGGCCTCAAAAGCTGCATATGCAGATTAATAAAGCTTCCCATTAGTAATGGGCACCACCATTTTGTAACCTAAGTTTAAAAACCTTTTCTCCCTATCTTATCTCTTCTACTGAGGCCGGTTAGGAACAGTTACAATTTAGCTCACAGGGTTTAATGCCTGTTTTATCCCAGACCCTAAATATATTAAAAATGATTATTCATTTATCTGTATAATAGTTCTTAATCCAACTTTAAAGGTTTAGTAAAATAATTTTAAGCAATGTAATTTTGTACATAAATATCCCCTGTCACTGCAATGTTTTGTATCTATTTGTCTGCCTTTCGCTCTATCAGCCTACTTATCTGTCTATCTATCTATCTATCTATCTATCTATCTATCTATCTATCTGTCTGTCTGCCTGTTTGCCTGTCTCTATTTATCTGTCTATGTATCTATATACTGTATCTGTGTGTATCTGTCTGTATATCAAGGGAGTAGCAGTGGTGATCATGAATACACAGGACTACACCACAGAAGGAAATATACAATTATCAGATCAAACTTATTACAATAAACTGGAAAAGGACCCCACCCAGGAATACACTTTGCAACTTAGAAAACTAATAAAAGCATTCCCTAAACACACAGAACATAAACTGGACAAACTAGTGCCTTCTAACCCTAGCATAGGGATATTCTACATGCTCCCAAAAAACCCACAAACCAGGGAACCCAGGGAGACCAATAATAACTGGCATGGACACTGACTGAGCAAATATCGGGCCTAATGGAGAATATTCTTAAGCCTTTAGTTATTAACACCACTAGCTTTATAAAGACACCACTGATTTTCTTTACAAAATCAGTCAGATAACAGAATTGCCAGAGGATACTATACTTGTGACAATGGATGTGGAATCCCTGTGCAGCAATATTCCACATCAAGATTGTAATGATGACTACTTAAACATTCTTTCCTCAGACAGCTCTAACCAGACATGTAGTGCTTCTACAGTCAGTAAACTTACAGAATTTATACTCGCCCACAATTATTTCATCTTCAATAACTCCATCTATTTACAAACCATGGGAAGAGCCATGTGCACCACAATGGCACCAGAGTATGCAAACCTCTTCATGGCTGACTTAGAACAGAGATTCCTAGCCACTCACCCTCACAAACCCTTCAAATACTTTCGCTACATAGATGATATTTTCATCATATGGACAGTAGGAGAAAAAAACCTTTAACATTTTCATAAATCATTTAATCTATTTCATGCATCAATCAAGTTTAAAATTGACTTTTCTAGAGACTGAGTCAACTTCCTGGATACAACAATATCCATCACAAATGGCAAACTACACTCATCTGTATACAGGAAACTAACAGATAGATACAGCTACCTCCATAGCTCCAGCTCCCACCCCAATCACATTAAAAAAAAACATAATCTACAGTCAGGCCACCAGATATCACAGAATTTGCTCAGACACCAAGGACCGTGACAAACACCTCATCACACTGTCCCAATCATTCAGAGAAAAAGGTTACAAAACAAAGGTTATAAACAAACAAATTAACTCTGCCCTTAATACCCCAGTAGTCAAATACAGGGCCGTCTTTAATATTGACTGGACCCTGGGTGAAAATTTTCTTGGGCCCCCGCCCCCCATGCAATTTCGCTCTCCACCCCAACATCCCAAAAAACAACTAAATCATTTTTTTTTTTAATTATTAGCCCAGCAGGGGATTATCCACTGCTGAGCTAATCATTTAAAAAAATTAAATAAATTGCAATATGTGAAACTGGACCTAAGCAGTACTAATAAGTAAATAAATATATAAATTCCTTCACTGTGGATTCATTTAATATTCTTTTGAATGTGATTCTGGTGTGAGGTTAGTTGGTTAAAGAGTTTTAGGGCAGCCAACAGGAGCAAAGCAAGGTAAAGACTGAGGAGGAAGCATGGAGGTGCAGTATAAGTTTACTGACTGGAACAGCAGAACTACTATGGGAAGCTGTAAAATCTGAGATAGAGAGAAAACAAAAACTATAGAAATGAACCTTACATTAATGTGTGAAGTATCAGCATGACTCTACACATCAGCCACAGCAGCACATGTCACTTCTTTGCTAGGAACAAGTTCCCTCTCACCTTACACTAGACAATGCTGCATGGGGAGGGGTGTGTGAGCACTCACTTATTCTTCTCACTGACACCTTTCTACAAAGCACTGTTACCCTAACAAACTTCAGTTAGCTGATCTTAGGGCCACAGCAGAAAGAGCAGGGCTAAGGGGACCAGCAGAGTGGATGCTGTCTGTCCAAGGCTGCATGAATACAGTGTGAGATGAGTCACACAGCCTCAAGACTGAAGAGAGCAGTGTATGCAGCTGAACAGATGCTCAAATCCTCACGTGCTTGCCGCTCCAGCTTTCTGCTGCATGCGCTTACAGTCTGCCCTACCCAGAAACAATCCCCACCACCAGAGCAGTTACCTGGTAACAGTGGTAACCCCAGTAGGACCTTTTATGATGCAGTGGGAATGGCTGGATGCCGAGTTAGGGCTTTGCATTCAGTGCTGCACAGTACACATTCAAAACAGCACATGGCAATAACTTGGCATATCACATGACACCGGCACGGTCTAGCACAGTTTTAAAAAAAAATATATAAGCAGAGTACTTTTGACTGTGACAGTATTAGGACTGAATGTGTGTGTTCCCCATGTCACATCAGCAGTCTGGTATGAACCATAAAAAAAATAATAAAAAAAAAATATATATATATATATATATATATTTTTTAGGACTCTTGGGCCCCTCAACAGAAACTGGGCCCTGGGCAGCTGCCCCTTTTGCCCTGTGTTAAAGACGGTCCTGGTCAAATATAACAATATAACCCTGCTGTAGAAGGAATACGAAAAATCCAACCTAAAAATAGAAATTGGTCCACAGAAAGCTACCCTTTGATATAAAGAACACCCAGAATGGAACCAAACGCTGCAACAAAACTCTCTGCAAATTATATGAACACATTTGTGAAAGCAGCACAGCTAATCACAAGAGTAAATCCTATAAAATTAAAGGGGCATATTCATGTATATCTGCAAATGTGGTATACATGATACATTGCACTGCATGTGAAGTGGGATGTTATATTGGAGAAACAATCCAAAAACTGCACCTTCGGATGAACTTACACAGACACTCAATCAAAAACCACTATAAAACAAAATGCTGTACCCCTGTTGGTCACTATTTCACCCAACCTGACCACTCCATCCAAAACCTCAATATTAAGAATCTCAGAGGCAACTTCAAAAACACCTTGGAAAGAAA
Organism: Bombina bombina; assembly: GCF_027579735.1. NCBI lineage: Eukaryota > Metazoa > Chordata > Amphibia > Anura > Bombinatoridae > Bombina > Bombina bombina. Next base: position 17,986,067 of record NC_069506.1, read on the forward strand.
AACCTTTGAAATAAAATTAATAATGCACTTCAACTTGTTAAATTCTGGACTAAATGTGGACTCTGGTTTCTTAACCCATTATCAACATTTTTTATAATGTACTTTCATATACTGTAGTCAATTATATTGTATATTCCACACTCTCTATGCATAGGTACGCAGGTAAGGCTATGTCCACACTTTTGTCATTATTGATATTCCCCTTTTTTTTTTTTTTTTCCTTTTTCCTTTTTTGCCCAACTTATATTCTCCTGTATACCTAATTTTACATATTTACACATATTGATTCTATGTTGATATATAACTTTATGTTAGTATATGCTTCGTGTATAACCATATATTTCACCTGTCTGTTATCCTTTACTGACACTGTCTGCCTCTGTCTCCTAAACCCCCTCATGATTTTTACAAAACCCCCTCCTCCCCCTGCATTCCGACCTCCATCACACTTTCTGTCTTTTTAGCCATCCTATGTTTTAAGATATAATCTGTAAATTCCATCATATTGGTCAGTATTGCTTCAGACTTGAAAAAGGAAGACATTCTTCTGAAAGCTTGTCAACTTATAAATGTATAGTTAGTCCAATAAAAAATTATCATTGCTCAATGCAATACTCTTGTTATTTTGATATCTAAATCTCTGGACTAACACGGCTACTTCAATTAACGTATATATATATATACAGGGAGTGCAGAATTATTAGGCAAATTAGTATTTTGACCACATCATCCTCTTTATGCATGTTGTCTTACTCCAAGCTGTATAGGCTCGAAAGCCTACTACCAATTAAGCATATTAGGTGATGTGCATCTCTGTAATGAGAAGGGGTGTGGTCTAATGACATCAACACCCTATATCAGGTGTGCATAATTATTAGGCAACTTCCTTTCCTTTGGCAAAATGGGTCAAAAGAAGGACTTGACAGGCTCAGAAAAGTCAAAAATAGTGAGATATCTTGCAGAGGGATGCAGCACTCTTAAAATTGCAAAGCTTCTGAAGCGTGATCATCGAACAATCAAGCGTTTCATTCAAAATAGTCAACAGGGTCGCAAGAAGCGTGTGGAGAAACCAAGGCGCAAAATAACTGCCCATGAACTGAGAAAAGTCAAGCGTGCAGCTGCCAAGATGCCACTTGCCACCAGTTTGGCCATATTTCAGAGCTGCAACATCACTGGAGTGCCCAAAAGCACAAGGTGTGCAATACTCAGAGACATGGCCAAGGTAAGAAAGGCTGAAAGACGACCACCACTGAACAAGACACACAAGCTGAAACGTCAAGACTGGGCCAAGAAATATCTCAAGACATGTTTTTTCTAAGGTTTTATGGACTGATGAAATGAGAGTGAGTCTTGATGGGACAGATGGATGGGCCCGTGACTGGATTGGTAAAGGGCAGAGAGCTCCAGTCCGACTCAGACGCCAGCAAGGTGGAGGTGGAGTACTGGTTTGGGCTGGTATCATCAAAGATGAGCTTGTGGGGCCTTTTCGGGTTGAGGATGGAGTCCAGCTCAAGTCCCAGTCCTACTGCCAGTTTCTGGAAGACACCTTCTTCAAGCAGTGGTACAGGAAGAAGTCTGCATCCTTCAAGAAAAACATGATTTTCATGCAGGACAATGCTCCATCACACGCGTCCAAGTACTCCACAGCGTGGCTGGCAAGAAAGGGTATAAAAGAAGAAAATCTGAAAATTGTATTCTCTGTGTAGATCTGGGGGGAGGAGACTGTGTGCAGGACGTGCTGTGAGCACCTCTCTCTAAAACTCCTACTATAGCCATTGGCGGCTAAATTTCGCGCCGACCTTCGTTCCAAGGTGGTGGCTAAAATTATCCAAGGACTATCGGACCCCGGCTCCATAGCAGTGCAGTTACAACGCATCGTGCTTGGCCATTACAAACTTTGAATCCCTGTAACTACACACCAGGATTAAAAAACAACAAACGCATTCCCCCACCCCTCCCACCGGTGCTGCGAGAGGAGGTGAAAGGGGTACTGGATATCGAGACCTAAGCTAAAGTTCAGGCTAAAAGTCAAGAACGGGTACCTCTTCTTAGACCCCTGATTTAACTTTGGTGCAAGGAAATCACCTGGTCCTTCTCAATTTACCCTGCTTTTACCTGCTTCCTGGGGGTATCGATGCAGTGGAGCCTGTCAGCTGTTCTTCGGCTTCCAACGGGAGGCGCACACAAGGATCACTGAGACGCCGGTTGGTGACGTCGGACGACTGACGCTGGGCCACCCACCGACATGGAACGGGAGTGACTGCCGAGCTGCATGCTCCACACACCGCTGCTGCTCGTGGAATCTCGGCAGCCCCCGCCTGCAAACCGTTGTCTAGTGGGCTCTGGAGGCTGTCGCAGCCTACGCTCCGGATTGTTTTGAGAGGGGCCAATGTCTGCATCACCCGAGGGAAGCTGAAAGCCAGGACTTCAGGACCTGTCGCTGCCATTTCACCACGGTGTATGGTATAAGGTACTTTTATTCTGTTGAGGTGCAAGTTACTTGGCTATCAGAGAGCCATTGTGATCCAACATAAATACTTGAAAAGCTGCGTTTAATTTGACCGGACAGAACTTTTTTTAGACTTTGGAACAAAAGCAGCATTAAAGAGGCTCATAAAGTCTGCCCCCCCCCTGGCCTGGGGGCCTTCTCTTTTTTTTTTTTTCTACCCTCCTCATCTTTCCACACATAAGGAAGTTAATTGGACAAAGGGGGAACTGTGTATTTTTTACAAATCTGCATGAGCCACTAACCCTCTTACCCGTTTCTACTAGATTCTTTTTTGCTTTACATGACCTAAACGAAGGGTGAAGGAGGAAGGGAGGAAAAAGAAGGGTTTTGCAGCATCAGAGAAAGACTATCCTATATACTCTAGCTAACCAATATTTTGCTTTGTATTTTCTTTTTGATGCTACAGTTATATCACAACTTACAGGGCCATGGTGAAATAGTTACAGCGGCACAGTTTGCTTCTAAATTTGAAAGTGACAGGATCTCTGAAATCATTATATGTTTGTGGTTAAAAGTTTCTAAAACCTCTGTCATTAAGGCCTGGCCAGGTATACATGTACAACTGAAATTTCTTATTGTTTTTCAGAATATCAGCAAAGGGTCAAATTGAGGGATTGGTTGCTTAATAGGATAAAGTCTTAGTTGATTTTACTTCTGAACAGGCAGCTCCCCTTGAATACTGCTTTATCTTTAAAAATTGTTTAAGAAAAACGATATTTCTTATGTTATCTCACTGCTGTACATAAACTTTATACATATAGTTGGCTAAGATATAAGACATTTACTATAGTGAACGTGCCCCCCTGTGTATAGGGAGGGGGAATAGGGACGGGGAAGGAAGGAGGGAATTGAAGCACTGGAGAAATATATCCCAGTAATCTTAATATACTACTACTCCGTTTCCCCCCTTGTGCTCTTGTTTGTTAAAGGCACGTTACGCTAGTCATAGGGGAACAAGAAGTTGTACCGTAGCTCCTTTTTTTTCCTGAAAAGGGGATAGGAATAGGAAAGCTGATATATACATACTACTACAAAAATCTAAATTTGAGCTCCAATGCCATAAATTTAACAATTGCTTTTTTTCTTTTTTCTTTTTTTTTTTCCCTCCTCTAGAAAATATTAATATGCCTGATTCATTGTTGTAATCACAAGGGTATTGGTAAATAGAAAAATACCGCCTCACTGAATAATTCTAACTAAGGTTGGGATAAGAATATCCCTGTAACTATAACTACCAATTGCTCTCAGAATATTAAGCTAATCTCTCTAGTGAATTTTAAGCCTAAAAACACAGTTTTCTCTGAATACCTTCTTATTACTATAACAATCAAGTTGTTGTTGTATATAAATACCTCACTCTAACTTACATATGTTTGACTGGCCTTAGCTGCAAATTGGTAAGGAAGAGAGGATTAATTTAAGATTTAGTGACTCCATAATCTAGGCAGCTTAAATAATCATCCCTATACTTGCCCTTTCTTTATATAAAACCTTTTTCTAAAATATTAGAAAAAGTTACACTATAAAAACCTGCCCAAATCTATGATCTAATTCAGGAACTTCTGTGTCCTGTTTGGAGTCAACAAGTGGTAACCGCTAAAAGTTTTCTAAAACCCTTACTAGTCAGTGCGGGGTAGGCAATACTAGGCTGTCTGGACCCAACCTTGCCATTGCTTGGGAGAACAGTTGTATCATTACTAACAATTCACATCCCTTGTAGACCACTGCCCTAGCCTTGGGTTTCTTTTTTTTTTTTTTTTTTTTTCTTTTTTCTCCCTCACACAACCACGGCTGGCACCTACACAAATTGTTTTTCACGTTCACAGGTCAATAATATAGTCCTCACCTCCCTTAATTCACTACACCCTCCCCTCTCCCCTCCACATTAATACTTTATAATAAATCACCCTATTTCACAATCACATTACACTTTTTCACACTAATATAACCACGTCCCACACTCTGATCTTCAGGTCCATAACTCACAAATCTCACGTATTTAGCCACTCACTTCCCCCACCTAGCTTCCTTCTGTCCTATGGACAGATTTTTAAATACTTCTCTTAAAACTACTTCTCCAAGCATGGCAGGCAGATATAAGGATAAAAAAACTAAAGGAGTCCCAGAAAACATAACAGATATCACTACATCTACTACTAACCCTACTACAGAGGCCCTTAACGCTCAAAATTTGGTTTCCAACATACTTGAAGCTTTGACTCCCAAATTTGAAACTCTGAGATCTGAGATAAAACAGGACATAGCTCAACTCTCACATGAAATAAGGCAATTCTCACATAGATTACAAGAGGCAGAACAGAGGGTTTCGGATCTAGAAGATCTTACTACTTTGCATAGTTCTAATCTAGAAGAAACCAACTCCAAAATTCAAAAACTAATGTTAAAAGTTGAGGATCTCGAAAATAGATCTCGAAGGAACAATATAAGGATTATTGGAATACCTGAGGGCAAAAAATATGAAGATCTCTCCTTATTTGTTACCCAGACCCTAGTACAACTTTTAGAATTGCCTACCTCCCATATAATAATAGAAAGGGCTCATAGAGTAGGCCCACTCTCAACTGATAATAAAGCAAACAGGCCCAGACCAGTAATTGTGCGCTTTTTAAATTATCTTGACAAAACTAATGTACTTCAACAATTCAGAAAGAAACAACCAATCAGCCTAGACGGAGCCAAAATTCTCCTGTTTCAAGACTTCTCAGTTGAGACAGCCTCTAGGAGGAAAGAATTGGCACCAATATGCACAGAACTGATACAAAAAGGATACAAAGCGACAATATTATACCCACATAAACTCAGAATACTTGTTAGGGATAAGGTTTATTTTTTTGAAAATGCCCGTGAAGCCGAAAAATTTTGTTCGGAACTAGAATCTACAACACAAACAGTGCACAGATAGAAAGCAATAAACGAATTATAATTAGCTTAATAAGCCTCTATTAGAACTGAAATGGGTTTTCTCAAAATAAAGCAGTCCTCACTAGAGGACCATTATTGGACCAAGCGCTTAGGGGAGATTTCCTTGCTGAGCATTGAATTGAGACACTGTGAGGTTTTCTCCCCCCCCCCCCTTTTTTTTTTTTTTTCTTTTTTTTTTCTTTTCTCTTCCCCCCCCCCCCCCCCCTGCTCTTGCCCCTGCTCCCACCCTCTGTTATATTTGCCCTATCTCAGGATAAAAAATGATTAAAAGACCAGACAAAGTCAAAATTATATCGTGGAATATAGGTGGTATCTCGACCCCTATCAAAAGGAAAGCAATCATCTCTCACCTGAGAAAAATGCAGGCAGATCTTGCATTTCTGCAAGAAACACACTTGAATATAGACGAAGTCAAAAAATTGAAAGGCTCCTGGGTGAAAGAGGTTGTTGCCTCTCCCAGCTTTGGGAAAAAAAGAGGGGTAGCCATATTGATTGGAAAGAGATTGGGATACGAGTTAATCCATTCTGAAAGGGATCCCGAGGGGAGATATGTGATGATAAAAATCAAAATTCAAGACCAGTTATTTACCCTTTGTAATATATACGCACCTAACACCCTAGATTATGAGTTTTGGGACACGCTTCAATCCAAAATATTAATTTACTCAGAAGGTTATGTGGTATTAGGAGGCGACTTTAATATGGCGCCGCAATCTCCTCTAGATAGGCTTCGAAAAACCAACAAACAAGTTAAACAAAAAAGAGATAATCTTGAAACAAAAATATTTAAAACCCTATTCCAGAATTTAGCTGTCAAAGACATCTGGAGGATTCAACATCCCGATGTCCTAGAATACACTTGCCTTTCTAGGGCTCATAAAACCCTATCCCATATAGATCTTTTCCTAACTGATGCTAGATTATGTACAATGAAAATTACTGCAGGAATAACCTCTGTAATTTTATCCGATCACTCTCCTATTTTTCTGGAATTACAGCTAAATAGATCCATAAATTTTTCCACAAGATTTAGATTCCCGCATTACTTGGCCAATGACTCTAAATTTAAGAACCATCTGACCAACAAATTTAAGGAGTATCTTCATTTTAATTCTGAATTTATTGACCGTCCAGAAATATTCTGGGGAGCTGCTAAAGCAGTCCTCAGAGGTGAAGTAATGGCTTATGCTGCTATGATATCCAAAAAATTGAAAAAGAGAGAGAGAGAGGTCACGAACTCTGTGATTAATGCATACAATCGGTATCTGCTACAAAATACACCTTTCCATTGGGCTAAATATATAAAAGCCAAGAGTGAAAGAGATGCCATGGCATTACTAATGGAAACACAGAGAGAATTGAGGTTTCAGGCCAAGCTTTATCGGTTTGGTAACAAATCAGGTAAACTATTAGCTAAGTTAGCTAAGAATGATAATAAGCCTCCTTTGATTGAAAAAATCCTTCACCAAGGGAAATCACTGGTTAAAACCGAAGACATTCTAGAGGCTTTTTCGGAGTATTACAGAGACCTGTATTCTGCAAAAACTACAGATATATCTCAGTCCAGACAATTTTGGGGCCAGGTTAATTGTCCCTCAATCACAGCAGAAATGAACTCCATTCTGAATAGCCCGATCTCCAATGAGGAAGTCAGTAAAACGATTCTTGAGTCAGCAACGAATAAAGCAGCAGGACCAGATGGTCTTCCTAACGAGGTATATAAAATTCTAACTTCAGAGATAGCTCCATATTTATGTAAAACGTATAATCAATTCTTTATTGAAGGCTATGCTATACCAGCTGGCTTCTCAGCCTCTTTTACAACTTTGCTCTTAAAGGGTGGCAAGGACCCTAGTCACAAGGGATCTTATCGACCGATAGCTCTCTTGAATTCTGACTACAAGATCCTTGCCTCAATTCTGGCATGTAGGCTTCAAGGCTGCCTCCCACATATTATCCACAAGGATCAAGCGGGATTCATGCATGGTCGTAACTCAGCCTCCAAAATCAGGGAGGTTCTTGTGACGACAAAGTATTTTCAAATAAGAGAGAGAGAGACAGCAGATAAGAGGGACTCTGCAATAGTTGCCATCGATGTGGCCAAGGCATTCGATTCAGTTTATTTTAGTCACCTGTTTACCTCTTTAGGCAAATTTGGGTTTAGGGATAATTTTGTTAGTTTTATTCACAACTTATACACATGCCCATCTACCAGACTAATAGTTAACAACTCACTATCCTCAGATATTGCAATTGAAAGGGGAACGCGTCAGGGGTGTCCTCTGTCTCCCCTTCTTTTTGACATTTCCATAGAGTCTCTAGCAATAAAGATTAGACAGAGTATCGAGGGCATTAATTTGGGTGAATATGAAATGAAGGCTGCACTCTACGCGGACGACATTCTCCTTTATATCTCAAACACAAAGTCAAATATACCTAAACTGCTTAGTATCATTCAACAATTTGGCTCCTTTTCTGGGTATATGGTCAACACTTCCAAATCGGAATTATTTTGGCTAAATAAAAATAGGGAATCAATCAAAGACAGTCCGTTTAAAGAGGTCTCTGATTCATTTAAATATTTGGGTATTAATATACCAGTAAGTTTCACTGATTTGTACAAAGCTAATATAATACCCATATTAACAATGATCTGTGAGAGGCTGAAATCTTGGCAAGGATTACCCATTTCATTATCTGGGAGAATAGCCATCTATAAAATGATCCTTCTTCCGAAACTCTTGTACATATTACAAAATACCCCACTAATTTTGCACGGAAAAGACATTAGGTTGTTAAATAGGGCAGTCGGGAAATTTCTTTGGCAGGGAAAAAAGGCGAGAATTTCTATTACAAAATTAACCTTGGCAAGGGAACATGGGGGTCTAGCTCTGCCAGATATTAGGCAATATAATCTGTCTTTTCTGGCAAGAACAGTATCGGATTGGATTCTCTCCAAAGATTATGTTAACAACATTTTATTAGAATCGAATATCTGTCACCCGTATTCTCTTACTGGTTTGGTGCATTGTCCACCTAAGTCTTTACCCCCTGAAGTTAAAAAGATTAAAAGCATTCTGAACCCGATCAAAGCCTGGTGGAGAATAGGGTCTACTCTAGGATTGGATTGTGGCGTGTCCCAGCACTTACCAATAAAAGGAAATCCAAGATTTCGGCCTGGCTTGGAGTTGGCTGTGTTTGACAGGTGGTCCCATCTAGGATTGGTAAAAGTCAAACAAATATTTGAAAATGATTCAAATGTCATAAAAACATTTGAACAATTGAAAAATGAATTCAATCTTTCACATAAAGAATTTTTTGCATATTTGCAACTTAGGCATTATGGACTAAAGATTACTAGGAGCGCAAATTGGTCATGGACCCTAGGAGAAATTGAAAAATGGTTGACTCTGATAAAAGCTGGACGTATGTCAATCACTCCCTGTTATACACTTCTTAATGCCAACAAGGGAACTCCCTTACTGGAGCATATAGCAATGACTTGGTCCAGGTTAATTCCCTCAGAAACGATAGTGCCAAATAATGTTCAGAGATCAATAGATCGAGTTTCTAGGGCCACTCTCTCTGCTACGTGGAGGGAAGCACACCTTAAAATCTTACACAGAACATATTTTACCCCAGCTCTAGGTTACAAAATACATAATTCAGAATTTAAGGCTTGTTCAAAGTGTTCCCTAGCGGCAGCGGACCTGGCCCATATGCTATGGAACTGTCCAAAAATACGCCAATTCTGGTACAGAGTTGAATTTTGGCTCAACAAGAATATTGAGGCTCCCCCTCTGGTACTCACTTTGACACAGATTATTTTCTGTGTTCAATTTGAAGCACGGCAACAACCTCAAGAAAAATTAATTATCCTCACAATCTTAGCTGCCAGATACCTGATTCTTAAGTATTGGAAGAGCTCAAAGATTCCCTCAATTTCTGAGGTAAAAAATTGTTTGAAGAAACAATGTATGATCGAGCAAAGAGACACTAATATTGATAATGAAGAAGACATAAAATCTTTCTTCCTGAAATGGTCAGTCTTCATCAAAGGCTATCCAACTAATGAAATAGATATGTTAATTTTTCCCTTCAGGAACTCAGAATTGGTGTTGCTCAATCTGTGGTAGGGGCTGGGGGTTGGGGTTGGAGCTGGGGGGGCATGGATCAGTTATATGATTTAAGTTACTTTTTTTTTCCTTCCCCCTTTTTTTTTTTTTTTTTTTTTTTTTTTTTTATTATTATTAATTCTTGTTCTTTTTTTTTTTTTTTTTTTTTTTTTGGGTGAGGGGGAAGTTAACCATGGGAAGAAAAAGAAAATGAGGTTTAATATAATCTATATGTGTTAGCAAATACAATCAATGTAACATGGTAATTTGATTTATTATTTATATAGCCTGGTACGATAAGATACTATGTCTATGATGTAATAGACAGAAGCGACACGTATCAAAAATGTTATTTCCATGTATTTTTTTTTTTTTTCTCTTCTTGTGCTTGTTTTTGCTCCGATTTACGTATTATGTATTGTATCTGACCTCAATAAAAAGTGATTTAAAAAAAAAAAAAAAAAAAAGAAGAAAATCTAATGACATGGCCTCCTTGTTCACCTGATCTGAACCCCATTGAGAACCTGTGGTCCATCATCAAATGTGCGATTTACAAGGAGGGAAAACAGTACACCTCTCTGAACAGTGTCTGGGAGGCTGTGGTTGCTGCTGCACGCAATGTTGATGGTGAACAGATCAAAACACTGACAGAATCCATGGATGGCAGGCTTTTAAGTGTCCTTGCAAAGAAAGGTGGCTATATTGGTCACGGATTTGTTTTTGTTTTGTTTTTGAATGTCAGAAATGTATATTTGGGAATGTTGAGATGTTATATTGGTTTCACTGGTAAAAATAAATAATTGAAATGGGTATATATTTGTTTTTTGTTAAGTTGCCTAATAATTATGCACAGTAATAGTCACCTGCACACACAGATATCCCCCTAAAATAGCTAAAACTAAAAACAAACTAAAAACTACTTCCAAAAATATTCAGCTTTGATATTAATGAGTTTTTTGGGTTCATTGAGAACATGGTTGTTGTTCAATAATAAAAATAATCCTCAAAAATACAACTTGCCTAATAATTCTGCACTCCCTGTATATATATATATATATACCAAAACAAATAGGAGCACTCACTGGGTCTTAACAGATAATATTTATTAACGAATATGTAACACTTCGGGGTTGCCCCAATCCTCAGACAATACAAGTTATATATAGGATTAAACACAAAATCCTCACTCTGACATATAAAGCTCTCAACTGCACTGCTCCCCCCTACATCTCAAACCTTGTCTCCAGATACTCTCCCTCCCGTCCCCTTCGATCAGCTCAGGATCTCCTCCTCTCTTGTTACTTCCTCACATTCCCATCTACAGGACTTCTCCAGACTGGCCAAAATCTTTTGGAACTCCCTGCCTCGCTCCACAAGACTCTACCCTAGTTTTAACAGCTTCAAGCGCTCCCTAAAAACTCTACTATTCAGGGATGCTTACAACCAACACTAACCTTTCCTAACTACATTGCTTTCCCCTTGAACCCCTTAGAATGTAAGCCTATGGGCCCAGCTGTTTACAGATCGCTTCATAAGAACCGACTACAACAGTGAAACTCTCGGCAGGGCCCTCTACCCACTTGATCCCTGCAAAAGCTATCCTGTATATTGACTATGTTTACAGCGCTGCAGAATATGTTGGCGCTTTACAAATACCTGATAATAATAAATATACAGTATACTTTTATAACCCTCAACCAAAGGATCCTCTCTTTGCCACTGCCGGTGGCGTTTCGGAAGTGACGTCATGTCTCTACTGCTGTCACGTGATTCGACAGGCGTGTGTTAGTTGCCATGGTTACGGGACTCCACCGGTAAGCATGCGTGGCAGGTCCTGTTCTATCTATTAAAAACAAAAATAAAGCAGAGAATACATCATCTACTTCACTGGTAACCTGTTTCCACATATAATTATTTCAAACTCTGTTCAGCATATAACCATATTACATACTCAATATTAATTCCTAATTCCCTCCCCTCCAATGTTTATATTTATTACGGGGTCTTTGGGCATATAGATGGATGCTAGCTTACTGTGTGAGTTCAACACTATCTATAACAAGACTACTAACAGATTACTATCACATTATTGTTTGTGTTTGATCTGTTCTCTTAATTTAGAATTAACGTGTGGTGTCTAAATTTTCTGGTCTAGTACTAAATAAAGCAATGCCAGTCTAGACATGTATTAATTCCTCTGGGCACCAATGTGTACCAACCAACCAGTGTGTATATCCAACTGGATTCACTTTGGAGTAGAGTTTTCACTCTATCGCCACCTCTGTTTGGCATAGGAATGTGGTCTATAATTGTGTATCGTAGATCCGATACTTTATGTCCAGCCTCCATGAAATGCCTCGCTCCTTTTTCTCTATGGCAGTTCTTATGGCCATCCTATGATTTGCCATATAAGTTCTCAGGGTATCTATCGTCTTACCCACATAGAACTTTCCACACGGACAGTGGAGTAAGTATGCTATGTGGGTAGTGGTTCATGTTAGTCAATCCATTACAGGTGACAACCTAAACATCTGTAGCACCCCTTGGTTTGTTGTAACCAGGTAGTGCTAGAGTAACATGTTCTCGGATCAGTTTGTATCAGATGGTCTCTTGTCGATTTAGCTCTCCTGTAGCCCACTCTTGGAGGTCTTTATCCCTTGAATGGTAGATTTTTGACGGTTTCTACAATTGACCAGTATTTGCGAATGGTGGCAGCCGTTCTTTCGTCCCCAAATGTATAAGTCAATGTCATTGTAAGTGGATCCTCTTCATTGTCTTCCTTTTTTTACCATACAATAATGACTGCTGTGAATCCTCCCTTGTTTTTAAATCCACAGGTATTTACAGAAAAGGGCTATCGTTTAAATCTATATGAATCTAATACATTTTTTAAATGCTTCAATGCATCAGATCTCTTTTACAAAGTAACAGGAAGCCACAGACGAGTGGGGTATTGTAAGATACACGTTAGGGCTAGCTCATTATACTCAGACAGGTCTAATTTGTGGTTAGTGTACACCTGATTTTTTTTCTTCTTGTAAGTCACAAGGTCTGTTTATGAACAAATTCATGTCCTCTGTTTGAGAATAATAAAACTTTTTCTTAAAGAAACTCTGATTCTAATTGAGAAAACAAGATAGTGACCTAGATAGAACTTGATTGTGAATCTATAATCTCTTGTTGCGAAATCATACTAGGAAATTGCCAAATTCATAAAAATTTTACTTGTCCCAAATCACAAATTCACATCAGTTATACTTAAAGGGACACTGAACCCAATTTTTTTCTTTCAGGATTCAGATAGAGCATGCAATTTTAAGCAACTTTCTAATTTACTCCTATTATCAAATTTTCTTCATTCTCTTGGTGTCTTTATTTGAAAAGTAAGAATGTAAGTTTAGATGCCAGACAATTTTTGGTGAACAACCTGGGTTGTTCTTGCTGATTGGTGGATACATTCACCCACCAATAAACAAGTGCTGTCCAGGATCTGAACCAAAAATTGGCTGGCTCCTTAGCATAGATACCTTCTTTTTCAAATAAAGATAGCAAGAGAATGAAAACAATGATAATAGGAGTAAATTAGAAAGTTGCTTAAAATTGCATGCTCTATCTGAATCATGAAAGAAAAAAAATTGGGTTCAGTGTCCCTTTAATAATGAACAGAAAAAAATAATTTAGAAAAAACAAATCTCTCTTTACAATAGTCCCCACTCTAACAGTAACCCAAAAGTAAATTTAAAACAATTAAAGTGAAATAAATAAAAATAAAACTGAGATGTCCTTATGAGGTTTAAGGAAGCAAGACACAATGGTGAGACATGGGACTTCAAGGGTGCAATAGAATCTTTAAGATTTACACATGATTGGCCAAGTTGAAGATGAAAATTCATGACCATGTTCCTGGGACCCCCCAAGCTCACAGCCAGCCCCTGGACCCCCAAAAGCCTACAACCAGCCCTTGGAGACACCAGAAGCCCACATTCACTTTACTTAAGCTTTAACTTCTGTCCATATGCTTCTCTATTGCCATGAAGGTGTTCCAAATAGGAAATAAGGGGTTAGAACATTTTGATTAATGAACAAATAATGTTGTCAAACTTTGGCTGAACTAAATAATCGCATGAACTAATCTTGTACGAAACTAATTTTTGTCTGTGCACATGTCTATATATGGTATGATTACATTATATGGTGGGGGGGGGTATCATTTAAAAATGTAAAGTTTGTTTGTAAACTTAGGTATTAATAGGGGGCAGGGGGTTCCACTGAATTTCCTACACATTTTTATTGCTTTATTGATAGTTTAGTTTTTTTGTTGTTGTTCTTTTCTTATGCAGTGAGTGTGTTATGTGTTGGAATGTCTTATGTTAAAGGGACAATCTACACTAAAATTGTTATTGTTTAAAGACATAAATGACGCCTATACTGCCCATTCTTCTGTGGGACCTTGTACATAAGCTTGGCAAACTGCTCCCTTATCTCAGTGTTATTTACAGATATGGGGGGCGATTTATAATGCTGCAAATGCAGCAGTTTCTGCACGAGCCTTTAGGCTCACCGGAAACATAAGTTAAGAATCAGCGGACATAAGACTGCTACTCCTTAAAGGGACACTGAACCCAAATTTTTTCTTTCGTGATTCAGATAGAACATGCAGTTTTAAGCACCTTTCTAATTTACTCCTATTATCAATCTTTGTTCTCTTGGTATCTTTATTTGAAATGCAAAAATGTAAGTTTAGATGCCGGCCCATTTTTGGTGAACAACCTGGGTTGTTCTTGCGGATTGGTGGATAAATTAATCCACCAATGAACAAGTGCTTTCCAGGTTCTGAACCAAACAAATAGCTTAGATGCCTTCTTTTTCAAATAAAGATAGCAAGAGAACAAAGAAAAATTGATAATAGAAGTAAATTAGAAAGTTGCTTAAAATCGCATGCTCTATATGAATCACAACAGAAAAAATTGGGTTCAGTGTCCCTTTAACACCTCTGAGGCGGCAGACAGTATTAATCCCGATCGGATATGATCGAGATAATTGACACCTACTGCTAGCGGATGATTGGCTCACGAATGTGCAGGGGGCGGCATTGCACAAGCATTACACTAGAAATGTTTGTGCAATGATAAATGCCGACAGCGTATGTGGATCATGTCCGCCCGCACATTGTTAAATCGGCCCCTTGGCATTTTAGCAAATCAGTGCTGACTCATTTGTCACTCCACAGGGGTCAGCATAATGTTATCTATATGGCATAGATGAACTAGCATTGTCTTGCTGTGACAAGCTAATAAAAAAGCATGTGATAAGAGGCTGTCTGTAGTGGCTTAGAAACAGGCAGACATTTAGAGTTTTAAAGGTTATAAAGATTATTAATATAACAATGTTGGTTGCGCAAAGCTTGGGAATGGGTAGTAAAAGTGTTTTCTAACTTTAAAAAAAATGTATAGAGTAGACTGTCTCTTTAATCTGTTCAGAAGGTTAGTTTTTTACTTTATGTTTAATACCTGAAGAATTCTTTGTGTACTGATAAAGAGAATAAGGAACTATGTGAATTTGCAGAAAAAAAGGAAGTTGTAAGAACTTTACACCAGCCAAAATATAATCATACTTTTAGGTTCTTTTTAATTTTTCCAATGAAATTCAACCTACTTAACATTGTACATTGGTACAGTGTTGCAACATATCAGGCTTTGCCCCTCCTTCTCTCAGTGTTACCCGCCGACCTGAATACCTTACAGGGACCGTGTAAAATTGTTTTACCTTAATGTGTATCCAGTGACTTATTATACCAGCTGCAGAGTATAAAATGTATGAGAAATTGCTTCTTTATATTTATTTTTGTATATGAAATGGCATGGGTTGAGCTTGAAAGGGAAATCAGATCTCCTTATTTTGTCACTTTCTGTACACACATATGCTTCTTTATATTATCTCTATCTGTATACCAAAGCACAATACTTAGAGAACAACTTACAATTAATAAATACAACAAGAGGGTTTGGTTTTGCACATCTAACAAAAACATTTTATATATTAGCACACATACTGTGGGAGTGCTGCCAAAATGACCAAAAAAAGACAAAAACAGGTTTTGGCGCACATCCAAACACATAAGACCACATATATTTTCAAATATTTTTAACATATTTATAAATGCTGCAAAAAATTGCCTGCTTAATATTTTTAAATTTTTTAAATAAAGTTGGGATCTTAGTCACACAATATGGACATATTCTGCTCAGCCAGTCACCACATACAAGGTGTCCCAAAATAGACTGGTCCTAACACTATAAAACTAAGCCTTACTGGGTTAAATCATTTGATTCATATTTACCAAAATAGAATTCCAACACTGCAGTACTTGCCACAAATCAAGTTTAAAAATATTAAGCAGGCATTTTTTTGCAGCATTTATAAATATGTTAAAAATATGTGAAAATATATGTGGTCTTATGTGTTTGGATATGCGCCAAAACCTGTTTTTGTCTTATAAATTTTTTTTGGTCATTTTGGCAGCACTCCCACAGTATGTGTGCTAATATATAAAATGTTTTTGTTAGGTGTGCAAAACCAAACCCTCTTGTTGTATTTCTTAAATTTCAGGGAGACTGACCAAATCTCTCTATTAGTTAAAGCACACCTCCCTGCTCAGGTGTGTTCCTAGACAATGTAATTGAGTTATATATAAAAAGCCAGGGAGCTTCATTCTGTTCAGTCTTGATTTGTGGCAAGTACTTCAGTGTTCTATTTTGGTGAATATGAATCAAATTATTTAACCCAGTAAGGCTTAGTTTTATAGTGTTAGGACCAGTCTATTTTGGGACACCTTGTAAGTGGTGACTGACTGAGCAGAATATGGCCATATTGTGTGACTAAGATCCCAACTTTATTTAAAAAGTTTAAAAATATTAAGCAGGCAATTTTTTGCAGCATTTATAAATATGTTAAAAATATGTGAAAATATATGTGGTCTTATGTGTTTGGATGTGCGCCAAAATCTGTTTTTGTCTTATAACTTAGAATGAATATAGTATTAATTATCTCTCCTATCCCCCACTGGGAGTGTACCTTTTCCTGCTGGCTATGCTTTCACAGCTTTCTAGTCTTTCTTTCTAGTCTATAATTAAGTATAGAAACTCAGTATAGGTATGGATACCAAATGCAAAATCAGCTATTTCAAATGCCAAAATAAAGGTAAACTAGATATTTGTAAACAATTTAAACCCTTTGCGCCGTTCAAACGTTCTTTGCCATTGTAACAGCACTGGACTTTAACACCATTAGGACGGCATGGGACATCCTACCTTATATGGCTTACTGCCGCCTCCTCCTTTTAGCTTATGAAAAATCAGACTGGGGGGGGGGGTGCCAAGCAGCGTAGGAAGCCCCCCATGATCATATCCCAGCTTTGAAATCAAGTGATCACATTGATGACTGCGTAATTTCATTTTTCCTGCAAGTGTTTACATCAGAACTTTGTTCTGATCTAAGCACTTGCCCCAGCATAAAGGGGTAAATATTCTCCAGCTGGTAAAATACAACATCTCGATTGTAATATTGTGAAATATGAATATTGTGATCGTTATGGCACATTCTCAATATTATGTAAATACGACTGTTGAGAATGCACAATAGCAATCTTAATATTATTAAAAATATACTCCCAAGGACACAATAGAAGATTCGTACACTCACATTTCCAGTTTACATACATATTTTAACATTATAGTAAATACTACATATACATTAAAAATTGTATACACATATATCATATACCACAGTCCTCCAGCTCCTATAGGTGTATTATTGATATGTTTAATTCACTATTGTATTGCAAGAACAGGGCAGAGAGGTCTAAAGGGATTTGCAGTAGTGACCATTAGACATGGCAGTTAGTAGGTCACTTGGTGATGACAGTTTCAGTAGAGTGTTGGGGCAAAAGACAGGTAGCAAAGGGTCGAGAAGATGGTAAATGAGAGAAAATGTGTTATTTATAAACAATCCACTAATGACAGAGTTTCCTACTCTGGTGCTAATGATGGCTCAGAGCCGTCACTAGCACTCTCCCACCTTTGCACGGTGACATCACGCGCAATGACGTGATGATGTCACTGCGCAACTTTATTAACAATTGACAATACAAAGTATAGGGAAAGGGGGCATGCTGCTTAGAAGCCTGTATCTCAGGCATATAAGCAGCTACAGACCCCCAAGACCCACCGTTGGAAAGGTAATCGCCTAACCTCTCCAAAAGTGTAAGTCTTGGGGATCTGAAAAAAATGTATAAAAGTGAAGAAAACATTTTTTTTTTAAATGGTTAAAGCATGTTTGTTGGATGATAGAAATGTACCAGATTTTAGGGAGAGATTGAATATTTGTATGAGGATGGGTGTAAGAGCAGGGGACAGGGAAGGTAGCAGTTGTAAAGGATTAGAGTCAAGGGGATTGGTAGTAAGATGGGAAGATGAAAAGAGAGCCAGGTTTCTGTGAGATGAACAGGTTATGGATAGAGGTAAGTTTGTTGCATAGAGTTCCATAGTGCACAAGTGATAGGAGTCATGAGATAGAAATGAGGTGATGTGTATTACATTTATTAGAGTTTCTGTGAGGTGTGACTGTGTAAAGGTGAGAATGAAGGAGGGTCCAGGAATAGGAGAGATGTGTGACAATGGAGAGAATGGGTGACGATGAGATTTGTAGCAGGGTGAGTATTTGTGTGAGGTGATGCAGTTTAGTGACAGAGATTTTATAATAAAGAGTTGTTCATGAGAGCTAAGGTGGGACAAGAAAGAAGAGAAGGGGAACTAACTAAAATGAGGGGCATTTAGGGTACACTATCCCTATAAGGAGCCGATAGTAGCCATTTCTTATTTATTTGCATATCCAAATTCTGGATATTCTCTGTGTCTCTGACACAGTTATGTGACTATTTGCCCTGCTGCATTAATCCCCCTGTTATTTACACCTCGGAACCTGTAGCTGTATAGCAGGTAATTGATTATAGGAAGTAGCCCACCCTAATAACCAGACAAGACCAATATTAAGGTGAAACATGAACCGACTTTATTGGGACAAACACACAGCTTATATACACAATTGCCATCTGATAAGAGCCTTATCTGATCAAGGGATCACCGCCACTCCAGACAGGCTGGCACCTTAATAGGGCCATAGGAGTACAGAGATCCCCACAATAACTAGGTCGTAGTTTCAGGGTGATACAGAGGGAGCGGTGGCTGTTCCAGGGTGCCATTAGAGAGCCCCGGGTCCCCAGATGTCACAGTCCAAAAAGCTGGGGCCAGAGCAGCAGCCAGGCAAAGGGTACTCAGGACCAGCATGAGGTAGATAGGTGTCCAAACCCCAGGTTCCCGAGTGAACTCCCTCTAAGCAATCACCCCAACCCATGCCCATCAAAGGTATGACGAGTCCCCAGAAGAGCGAAGCTCTGGGGCAAAGGGCTTCTGGAGCAATCTAGGTTAAAGTTCAGCTGGGATCTCTAGCTAGTAGTTCCATAAGATTCCTGCTGGGTCTCGGCAAGGCAGGGAGGGGCCAAGCAGGGTAGCGATTAACTCTTTCAGGGCAAAGTTTAATCATTGTAAAAAACAAAAGGGAAACTGGTGGGAAATACAATAATCCAAATAGGAGAGGGGGTGGCCTTGGCAGCCTGGTATCCATGACATTTACTAACATTAGACTTCTGTATGAAGAATTACAATATTTTATTAAAACTAATTATTTGAAAATTAAAATTAAGTTATTTTTATTAAGTTACATTGTCATCTTAATGTCTATTGATACTTCCGCCACAATATATATAGTAATTCCAACTATACCTTTTACTGGTGTTTTTGCTTATTGTAAACAGTGTACAACATATTGTATCATGTACAGTCATATGCAAAAGTTTAGGCACCCCTGACAATTTCCATGATTTTCATTTATAAATAATTGGGTGTTTGGATTAGCAATTTCATTTTGATCTATCAAATAACTGAAGGACACAGTAATATTTCAGTAGTGAAATGAGGTTTATTGAATTAACAGAAAATGTGCAATATGCATCCAAACGAAATTAGACAGGTGCATACATTTGGGCACCCTTGTCATTTTGTTGATTTGAATACCTGTAACTGCCTAGCACTGATTAATTGGAACACACAATTGGTTTGGTGAGCCCATTAAGCCTTAAACTTCATAGACAGGTGTATCCAATCATGACAAAAGGTATTATAGGTGGGCAATTGCAAGTTGTTGTTCTCTTTGACTCTTCTCTGAAGAGTGGCAACATGGGGGGCCTCAAAACAATTCTCAAATGACCTGAAAACAAAGATTGTTCAACACTATGGTTTACGGGAAGGCTACAAAATGCTTTTGCAGAGATTTAAGCTGTCAGTGTCCACTGTGAGGAACATAGTGAGGAAATGGAAGACCACAGGCACAGTTCTTGTTAAGGCCAGAAGTGGTAGGCCACGTAAAATATTGGAGAGGCAAAGGCAAAGGATGGTGAGAATGGTCGAAAACAGCCCACAGACCACCTCCAAACCACCTACATCATTTTGCTGCAGATGGTGTCACTGTATGTTGTTGAACAATTCAGCGCACTTTGCACAAGGAGAAGCTGTATGGGAGAGTGATGCAGAAGAAGCCTTTTCTGCACACACACCACAAACAGTCACTTGAGGTATGCAAACACACATTTGGACAAGTCAGCTTCATTTCGGAAGAAGGTGCTGTGGACCGATGAAACAAAGATTGAATTAATTGGTCATAGCAAGAGGCGTTATGCATGGCGGCAAAAGAACACAGCGTTCCAAGACAAACACTTGCTACCCACAGTAAATTTAGTGGATGTTCCATCATGCTGTGGGCCTGTATGGCCAGTGCCGGTACTGGGAATCTTGTTAAAGCTGAGGGTCGCATGGATTCCACTCAATATCAGCAGATACTTGAGAATAATGTTGAGGAATCAGTCACAAAGTTGAAGTTAAGCTGGGGCTGGATACTTCAACAAGACATCAACCCAAAACACTGCTCAAAATCTACTCTGGCATTTATGGCAGGTTCAAGTTGGCAATAGAGGAGGAGACAGGGACCAGACACTAGCAAGGCAGGAGATTTTTTGGATCTTCAAGTTGAAAACTAGAACACCAAGTGGCCTAAACTCAGAATTTGATTTGATTAACTTCTGAGAATAATTGTATTGTAGTTTGGACCAGGATAGAGCCTCCCTCTGGAGGGAATGCATGTGTATGTATATACTTGGTAACCTAAATGTAGTTTTATATCATGTTTATACACAGCACCCTCAGACAGTACTGTAATCAGACAGGTAATATTTATATGTTATATAATACAGCTTATACATGTAACCTAAAGGTAGTTTTATATCATGTTTATACACAGTACCCTCAGACAGACAGTACAGTAATCAGACAGTAATATTTATATGTTATATAATGCAGCTTATACATGTAACCTAAAGGTAGTTTTATATCATGTTTATACACAGCACCCTCAGACAGACAGTACTGTAATCAGACAGATAATATTTATATGTTATATAATACAGCTTATACATGTAACCTAAAGGTAGTTTTATATCATGTTTATACACAGCACCCTCAGACAGACAGTACAGTACTGTAATCAGACAGGTAATATTTATATGCTATATAATACAGCTTATACATGTAACCTAAAGGTAGTTTTATATCATGTTTATACACAGCACCCTCAGACAGACAGTACAGTAATCAGACAGGTAATATTTATATGTTATATAATACAGCCTATACATGTAACCTAAAGGTAGTTTTATATCATGTTTATACACAGCACCCTCAGACAGTACTGTAATCAGACAGGTAATATTTATATGTTATATAATACAGCTTATACATGTAACCTAAAGGTAGTTTATATCATGTTTATACACAGCACCCTCAGACAGACAGTAAAGTAATCAGACAGGTAATATTTATATGTTATATATTACAGCTTATACATGTAACCTACAGGTAGTTTTATATCATGTTTATACACAGCACCCTCAGACAGACAGTACAGTAATCAGACAGTAATATGTATATGTTATACAATACAGCTTATACATGTAACCTAAAAGTAGTTTTATATCATGTTTATACACAGCACTCTCAGACAGTACACAGTACTGTAATCAGACAGGTAATATTTATATGTTATATAATACAGCTTATACATATAACCTAAAGGTAGTTTTATATCATGTTTATACACAGCACCCTCAGACAGACAGTACAGTAATCAGACAGGTAATATTTATATGTTATATAATACAGCTTATACATGTAACCTAAAGGTAGTTTTATATCATGTTTATATACAGTACCCTCAGACAGACAATACAGTAATCAGACAGGTAATATTTATATGTTATATAATACAGCTTATACATGTAACCTAAAGGTAGTTTTATATCATGTTTATACACAGTACCCTCAGACAGTACAGTACTGTAATCAGACAGTAATATTTATATGTTATATAATACAGCTTATACATGTAACCTAAAGGTAGTTTTATATCATGTTTATACACAGCACCCTCAGACAGACAGAGAGTACTGTAATCAGACAGGTAATATTTATATGTTATATAATACAGCTTATACATGTAACCTAAAGGTAGTTTTATATCATGTTTATACACAGCACCCTCAGACAGACAGTACAGTAATCAGACAGTAATATTTATATGTTATATAATACAGCTTATACATGTAACCTAAAGGTAGTTTTATATCATGTTTATACACAGCACCCTCAGACAGACAGTACAGTAATCAGACAGGTAATATTTATATGTTATATAATACAGCTTATACATGTAACCTAAAGGTAGTTTTATATCATGTTTATACACAGCACCCTCAGACAGTACAGTAATCAGACAGGTAATATTTATATGTTATATAATACAGCTTATACATGTAACCTAAAGGTAGTTTTATATCATGTTTATACACAGCACCCTCAGACAGACAGTACAGTAATCAGACAGGTAATATTTATATGTAATATAATACAGCTTATACATGTAACCTAAAGGTAGTTTTATATCATGTTTATACATAGCACCCTCATACAGACAGTACAGTAATCAGACAGGTAATATTTATATGTTATATAATACAGCTTATACATGTAACCTAAAGGTAGTTTTATATCATGTTTATACATAGCACCCTCAGACAGACAGTACTGTAATCAGACAGGTAATATTTATATGTTATATAATACAGCTTATACATGTAACCTAAAGGTAGTTTTATATCATGTTTATACACAGCACCCTAAGACAGACAGTACAGTAATCAGACAGGTAATATTTATATGTTTTTTTTTTTTAATATTTCTTTTTATTATAACCAGCAACCAATACATAAACATTCAATATAACACATACGCCACACAGGGCTTAGTACAATTTGAGATGTACAGAAAAAAGGAAGCATTTTGGCATACATTGAAAAACAGATATAAAATAAAAAAAAATATTCATCGCCAGTATGTAGCAAATTTATTGTCCTGCATGGTTTGCTGGAATTTTTTATCTTTTAATAACTTAACACAAAAACTATAATAAACACTCTATTATAGAATTACCTAATAATAATTTTCTTTGATTATGAAAACCCATAATCACAAAGAGACAAAACAAAACAAAGCAAAAAGAAAAAGAAAAAGACAAAAAAAAAAAAAAAAGGGGAAGGAAAAAAAAAAATTTCCCCGTGTAAGGTAGTTTTATATCATGTTTATACACAGCACCCTCAGACAGACAGTACAGTAATCAGACAGGTAATATTTATATGTTATATAATACAGCTTATACATGTAACCTAAAGGTAGTTTTATATCATGTTTATATACAGTACCCTCAGACAGACAATACAGTAATCAGACAGGTAATATTTATATGTTATATAATACAGCTTATACATGTAACCTAAAGGTAGTTTTATATCATGTTTATACACAGTACCCTCAGACAGTACAGTACTGTAATCAGACAGTAATATTTATATGTTATATAATACAGCTTATACATGTAACCTAAAGGTAGTTTTATATCATGTTTATACACAGCACCCTCAGACAGACAGAGAGTACTGTAATCAGACAGGTAATATTTATATGTTATATAATACAGCTTATACATGTAACCTAAAGGTAGTTTTATATCATGTTTATACACAGCACCCTCAGACAGACAGTACAGTAATCAGACAGTAATATTTATATGTTATATAATACAGCTTATACATGTAACCTAAAGGTAGTTTTATATCATGTTTATACACAGCACCCTCAGACAGACAGTACAGTAATCAGACAGGTAATATTTATATGTTATATAATACAGCTTATACATGTAACCTAAAGGTAGTTTTATATCATGTTTATACACAGCACCCTCAGACAGTACAGTAATCAGACAGGTAATATTTATATGTTATATAATACAGCTTATACATGTAACCTAAAGGTAGTTTTATATCATGTTTATACACAGCACCCTCAGACAGACAGTACAGTAATCAGACAGGTAATATTTATATGTAATATAATACAGCTTATACATGTAACCTAAAGGTAGTTTTATATCATGTTTATACATAGCACCCTCATACAGACAGTACAGTAATCAGACAGGTAATATTTATATGTTATATAATACAGCTTATACATGTAACCTAAAGGTAGTTTTATATCATGTTTATACATAGCACCCTCAGACAGACAGTACTGTAATCAGACAGGTAATATTTATATGTTATATAATACAGCTTATACATGTAACCTAAAGGTAGTTTTATATCATGTTTATACACAGCACCCTAAGACAGACAGTACAGTAATCAGACAGGTAATATTTATATGTTTTTTTTTTTTAATATTTCTTTTTATTATAACCAGCAACCAATACATAAACATTCAATATAACACATACGCCACACAGGGCTTAGTACAATTTGAGATGTACAGAAAAAAGGAAGCATTTTGGCATACATTGAAAAACAGATATAAAATAAAAAAAAATATTCATCGCCAGTATGTAGCAAATTTATTGTCCTGCATGGTTTGCTGGAATTTTTTATCTTTTAATAACTTAACACAAAAACTATAATAAACACTCTATTATAGAATTACCTAATAATAATTTTCTTTGATTATGAAAACCCATAATCACAAAGAGACAAAACAAAACAAAGCAAAAAGAAAAAGAAAAAGACAAAAAAAAAAAAAAAAGGGGAAGGAAAAAAAAAAATTTCCCCGTGTAAGGGGATCTCTCGCTCGGGCCCCCCCCGCGTCCGGGTCCAACTACCCCCTCCCTCCTCCCCTACAATTACATACTAAACTTATTTCTAGTAACCCTCATACATCCACTTTCCTTACAGTTGAAAGCCAACTTGTAGGAAACACATTGGATATAACCAGCTCGGCAAACGAGATGGAATTCAAAAAGGGGGCTAAGATCCGTCTTTGTATAGAAAGTGGATAAGATTTAACCACAGGTAGCCAGTCTAGCAAGAAGATTTTTATTTTTGCTTCTGTTGAAAAGATTGTATGATATGATTCATATAGTATCTGGTATTGTATTTCCTTAAGAAATACTGAGAAACTGGGTGCCACATGGTCTTTCCAGCTCTTCAGGATTAAATGTCTTGTAATTAAAATAATAATATTCAGAATTTTAGAGTGCCTTTTAGACCTATAATCGGGGCTTGTGAGAAAAAATATATCCACCGCCGTATACTTATTGTAATCTTGATAATATTTGCTATACCAAAACCAAATCTTTTACCCCAATTGCTGTATTTTCGGACACGACCAGAACAGATGTAGGATATTTGCTTTAGGAAGTGCACAACGAGAGCAAGCAAAGCTTTGTAGGGGGTAGAACCTAGACATTTTCTCCGGTGAGAGATAATAATTATTTAGAAGTTTCATATGTGATTCTTTCCATGCTGTAGATACCAATACCTTATCTATCATCCCAAAACTCTGTTTTATCCTATTCTGTTCTAGGTCTGGAAAATACCGCTTCCAAGAGTTGTATAGATTATTTTCATGTAGATCCCCTTGCTTGGCCAACATAACATCATAAATTAAAGAAATTGGTGTAAATCCTAACGCAAATCTACGTATGATATTCGTGATATCTGACCAATCCAATAAAGCTTTGCTATCCCATTTCTGTGAAAAAACAAAATGTCGCAATTGGAAGTAAGCATATAAGTTTGAATTTGGAAGATTAAACTTCTGAAATAGTGCTTCCGAGGTCATTAATCTATCATGACCAAAAATTTGACATACATAAGAAAGACCAAGCTCAGCCCACTTTCTAAAAACCCCTTGAGCAATACCTGGAAGAAATTCAGGATTTCCTATAATGGGAAGGAACTCCGAAAATGCTGGAGATACCTTCAAGTAGTTACATATCTTCTGCCATGCAATAACAATGTTTTTTATCAACCTTAATTTCATAATATTAAGAGGTAGTTTCTTTAATGGGCAATGCAAAATAGCCTTGAGTGCGAAGGGGGTAACTAAAAATGTCTCTAAATCTAATGAAGTAAAACGATTTAATTCTGTGATCCATTCAAAGGCAATTTTAACCAAGGAGGCCCAATTATAAAGTCTTAGGTCTGGTAGTGCTAGTCCTGCCGTCTCCCGTTTTAACATTAATTTTTTAAGCGCAATACGAGGTTTCCTTTTCCCCCAGATAAAGTTAGACTGCCATCGTTGTAGATCTAATATATCCTTATTAGATAAGAATAAAGGGAGATTTTGAAGCAAATACAATATTCGGGGGAAAATAATTGTTTTTATCAAATTAACCCTAGCAGTAAGGGAGATAATTATTGAGGACCATAAATCCAAGTCAGTTTTAATTTTTTGCAGTAGCGGGCCATAGTTCAGCTTATACCAAGTTTCGGGGTTTCTATGTAAGATAATACCCAGATACCTAAAACAATCAACCATTTTAAATGGATGCGGCAGTATCTTTAGTCTAGATTCAGAAAAAAACAATAATTCACTTTTGCTATAGTTAATCTTATACCCTGAAAAGGAAGAAAAAAAATCGAACAGCCGCACTATCAAGGGGATAGATTTATGCACGTTATCTATAAATATCAATAGATCGTCTGCGTACAATAATATTTTTAAAGTACGACTCCCCATCAATAACCCAGCTAAACTATCCCTTAACAGAATTGCAAATGGTTCTAATGCCAGGTTAAATAATAAGGGCGACAGCGGGCAACCCTGTCGCGTCCCTCTTCTCAACTCAATCTTAGGGGATGGAATACCATTGACACATAAATAAGATATAGGGGCATTATAAAGGTTACGAATAAATTGCAGAAATTGATTCCTAAAACCGAATTTCTGCACTGCCATAAATAGATAATTCCAGTTGACTGCATTGAATGCTTTTTCAGCATCGACCGTAAGTATAGCTCCCTCACAATACCTTTTATATTCTCTTCCCTTTCTATCTAAGTTCCAGATATAATCCAATACTGCCGTAACTTGACGAATATTTCTAAGCGAATTTCTATTTTTCATGAATCCTGTCTGATCTAAATGTATGATTTTATCTAGAGATATCATAAGTCTAGCAGCTATAATAGATGTCAATAACTTATAGTCTGCATTAAGTACTGATATGGGTCTGTATGCCCCAGGGTCCAAAGGGTCTTTGCCTTTTTTAAAAATTAAGGAGATACGAGCTGCGGTAAAGTTGCTAGACATTTTATTTCCAGCAGAAAAATAATAGTTAAATAAGCTGCCCAGAGGAATTCTCATTTCTTCTGCTAGCATTTTATAAAATTCGACTGGGATGCCATCTGGCCCCGGAGTCTTATTACTATTTGCTGCTTGGATCGCTTTTAAGATCTCTTCCTCTGAAATTGGTCGATTTAAAGCCTGAAGTTCCTCCTCCATAATACTAGGTAACTTAACTTTCATCCAGAAATCTGTAAAATTATCAGAGTTCACTTCTGTTTCTGAATATAATTGCTGATAAACATTAAAGAATATTCTATTAATATCCGCCGAATCCGTATATATGGTGTTCTCATCTCTAATGGCTGATATACGGTTCTTATTTTTTCTAATTTTAACCAATGTAGTGTAATAGTCTGTATTTGCAGCAATTTGAACAAGCATTTAATTTTGTTTTATAAATAAGAACCAACAATTGCCTCAAAAGTAGGTTTGTAACATAAAAGAAGCTTGATGAATTCGTTGTCAGTGCTTCATATAATGTATTACTATTTGCCCAATAAGTGACAGTTTATTAACTTCATAAACTGTATTACTTTCAGGGCATTTGATAATGCAAACAGTTCAAATTAAGCAGTAACGTAAATATAGTATTCCTTAATTAGGCAGGTAAAGTTCAACAAATTAAGTAAGGATAACGATTAATAATAAAATAATTAGGTCTGACCTGAGAACACAGGAATTGTTACTTGTCCGTTTGTTATGAACAGCAGCGTGGTACTCAGAGGGAGAGCGGTTGCGGCTGCAGCTGATGACGTCACCGCTACTTGCTGTGCTGTGTATGAAGCTGCTTGAATCCTGTTACCTTGTGAATGCTTCAGGGTTTGATGTCGAGTTAGTTTGATTTCCTTATAGTATGAAATATCTTCCAGTGTTGAATTGAGTAGAAGAGCTGCTAGATGTAGGAATGAAAAATAAGAGATGTTATCAGTAACTCTTCAAATAAGAATTTATGAGGCTGTTGGAGAGTGAGGAAAACTCTCAGTGAAACGCTTGTGCTGTGAATCCTTTCTCAATTAACCAGCAATGAATGCTGGGGGAAAGTGCTTGATATAGGAGGCTCTTAAAGGGACAGATCATTAGCAAGCAGTAACCCTGACATGTAGCAAGAAATTTAGCCGAGTTACCGTAACTGCCCTTAAATTGATATTTTATTTTCTGTTCTTCCTGGTGTGATCTTTTCCTAAGAAAAAATATCCCTCTCCCTTCTAACCTTGCAGTACTTATCCCAATTTTGAGGAGATCTATGAATACAGTAGTGTCTAAAAGCATTTCTCGTTTGTGCGGCTAACTGCAATTCGTATGCTAAAGTTTTTTTCCTCCAGATAGAAAGATAGGACTTGATGTCCCCTCTTATTACCGCTTTCGCAGCTTCCCAAAACACCTCAATTTTATTAAATTGGGCGATATTAAATGTTGTATAATCCTTCCATTTCTGTTTTAGAAAATTAATAAATCTTGGGTTATTAACTAAGAACCGGGGGGAAAAAAATGAGTGAGCCTGGCCTTTTACAGATGATGCTGTCAACAAAGTAACTGAAACTATTGCATGGTCAGATATAACGATATCTTCAATACTTGCCCCTGACCTACAGGTAGTCAATAATTTGGAAATAAAAACTATGTCTATTCTAGAAAAAGTTTTATGAACTTTTGATTCACATGTATAATTTTGTTGATCCGGATTTTTCAACCTCCAAATATCTACTAGCCTTAATTCATGAATAAATTTCTTAAAAAATTTTGCACTATTTTGGTATTTGGTATATATCTGTCCAATTCGGGACAGATGGACATATTAAAGTCCCCCCCTAAAATTAAATTCCCTCCTGAGAAAGGAAATAACTTTTGTTTAATTTTATTCCAGAAGTCTGCTGAAAATTTATTTGGTCCATAAACATTACACAAAACAAAATCACGTCCATTCAATTGTATATGTAGGATAATGTATCTACCCTCTGAATCAGTTTGAATGTTATTAATTTTATGATCTAAATTTTTATGAAGTAAAATTGCTACTCCCGAACTTCTTTTCACTGCAGGGGCAGCTACTAATTCACCTATCCATTTACATTTTAACTTAGATAATTCTGCTTCCTTTAAGTGTGTTTCCTGTAACATAACAACATCTGGGTTAAATTTCGCTAGATACTTAACAATAAGTTTACGCTTCCTGGGGGAGGTAATACCCCCCACATTCCAGGACAAAAATTTTAAATTAACCGATATTGTTGTCATTTAGCTCCTATCCAATATACCACCAAAGACCAATAGATAGAGGAGGGCCGACCCGGAGCGGAAAAGTCCAAGCGAGAGAAGAAAAAGAAAAAGAAAAAAAAAAAAAAGCACACACATAAACTAAAAATACCCCTTCCTAAATTAAAAAACAAATTAAACTGATTCATTGTTGTATATAAAGTAATTGAGCAGCATAACCAGGTTTTATAACAAGAATAATCCATGTAGCCATACATTTTCTTATAAACATATCTAACTAGACCATTTCTCTTATAGGGTATATTCACCCTATCCATGATACCTTTTCAATGTTTATTTAAGAAAGAATATGTCTTTATTGTATAGCCTCTATAAATTCATGTGCTTCTTGGCAGTTATTAATTATCCGCCTACTATCCTTGTCTTGGACTATAATCCTAGCCGGATATGATATCCATGCTTTTAAACCTTTCTGAATTATTTTTGTGCAATATGGCACCATAAGTTTCCTTTTAGCAGAGGTTTCTGGGGAAAAATCTTGAAATAACAGGAGCTTGTTATTATCTAATAAAAAGGTCTCATTTTTCTTATATAATTTCAATAACTCCATCTTATCCTGATACCTTAAAAGCTTAAAAATGCACATTCTACTTCGAGTATGACTACTTTGCCCAGAGTTCCTAGACCCTACCCTATGTGCCCTTTCTACTATTAAAGGAAGTTGGTTTGATGGAATTCCTAGCGCTTGAGGGAGCACAACTGATGTAAAATTCAAAAGGTCTTCATACTGAGAAGTTTCTGGTAGGCCTACAATTCTAATATTATTGCGCCTGGAGCGATCTTCCAGATCCTCCAGGCGCAATTGGAGATTCATGATCTTATCATCCTGTTTCATAACTATACTTTCATGTGTGTTGACTAGATCTTCTAAATCTGAGATTCTACTCTCCGCCTCATTCATTCTTGTTGCAAATTGTTTAACTTCATTAGCCAAAGATCCAATTTCTGAAGATATATGATTCAGCTCCTTCTTAATAGTGTCAAACTGTGGAGTGAACATATCTGAGAGTTGTGACAATAAAGATTGTGTATCTAATGTAGATAAAGATGTGTCCGCCAGCCCTTCTGCAGGGACATCTGTATTCTTATTCCTCCTGTCTTTTATTTTTGGAGGCATCTTAGGAGAATTTTGCTTAACTTGAGAAATATATCTATCCATAGGCATTTAAAAAAGTGTAAATAAGTGTAAATAAGTGAAAATTATATATTAATATCAAAAATATTATAAACTCAACAGAGCTAATGTGACAAAAGCAAAGCGTGAAAGAAAAAAAAAAGTGAAAAAAACAGTGATCGGAGTAGTCAAAGGTAGCCTAACTATCCATAGTATTCTTGTCCTCCCCCTTTTTTTTTTCTTTTTTTTTTCTTTTTTCTTTCTTTCCCTTTTTTTCACCCTCCCCCCTTATTATATGAGTGCACTAAGTAAGTGAATATTCAGAGCCTTTATCCTAAACCACAAATGTTTTATCCTGCAGACAATGAGGAATATAAAGTTCTACAAGAGATATATATTTTTTCCTTTTTTTTTTTTTTCTTTTTTTTCTTCCCTTCCTCTCGAACCCAATGCCCCAATTTGTTACTTAGTAAGGGTGCAGAATTAAATAAGGGCAATAATCTTAGATTGCAATGTTTCGAAATTATTTCACACAAATGTACATATATGCATACAGGCAAATAAGAAGAGGAAAAGAAAAGGAGACCATCCCTTTGTCAAAGCATAACATGTTCAGCCCTGGGATATAACAAAAGTTCTGTCAATAGAAACTGCAAAAACATACATATTCAGAAAACCATCTCAGGGTGAATCATCTGATACTTGCAGTGTCCCAATCTGCAGCCACAGCTTCAGAGAACCTGTAGATTTTGCTAGCTAGGTAAACAAGCCAGCTACCGTCCACCAGATATTTTAAATGACTGCCTTCATAATACTGTCCAGCGAGTAGGATGAAAAAAAGCAGTTATACTGTGAGTGGCCTTTTAACACTCTAAGGCCTCCCCTGATTTTACCAACCGCATAATAGAAAAGTACCTGTTGGGCCAGCTTACTTCAGCTATGTTCCCATCTGTATTTCTCGGGTAATGCTGCAAACAAGCTGTTTTATACACTTGCTTTTTTAGCAGGTTAAGATTTTCCAATGGGTGCTACAGCATACTGCTGTATCTTCCTCTTGCATATAGTAGTTACTGTTACTGTAACCTCCACCTCCTTGGGGTAATCTCCAGGCAACCTGTTAGCTGTATTCCGCCTGTGTATCAGCCAATAACCTCCTGGCCCGGTGGATAGCAGCGACTTCTGTCTCAACTCCTTCACCGCGAGGAGGAAGCGCCACTAGCGGGTCCCTCCGCCCAGTGGAAGCCTCGACCTACCAGCGGCTAAGATATATAGTGTATCCACCGGCTCTTACGGCTCCATCTGTCTCGGCGGTCCGCTTAATCAGTTGCCGCCAGGCTTTGCAGATCCACAGCGCTCTATTTGCGCCCCTTCAGAGTGGAGTGTGTGGTTCCTTACCACTAGGCAAAAACCGCCAACTGCGGGACTGTTCCAATGCTGGGGCTTCAGACGCAAGCCTCACTCCCCGGCTCTCTCCCAGAACCAGGCTGGGTAAGCGGGTCTCAGCAGAGGGTAAACGCTGTATTGGTAGGGCGACTTGTAGCCACCATGGAGCTGTGCAGCAAGCAGCGTGTCTGTCAGCTCCTCCCTCACTGGAAGTCCAAACTGCCATTTATATGTTATATAATACAGCTTATACGTGTAACCTAAAGGTAGTTTTATATCATGTTTATACACAGCACCCTCAGACAGACAGACACTACAGTAATCAGACAGTAATATTTATATGTTATATAATACAGCTTATACATGTAACCTAAAGTTAGTTTTATATGATGTTTATACACAGCACCCTCAGACAGACAGTACTGTAATCAGACAGGTAATATTTATATGTTATATAATACAGCTTATACATGTAACCTAAAGGTAGTTTTATATCATGTTTATACACAGCACCCTCAGACAGACAGTACTGTAATCAGACAGGTAATATTTATATGTTATATAATACAGCTTATACATGTAACCTAAAGGTAGTTTTATATCATGTTTATACACAGCACCCTCAGACAGACAGTACTGTAATCAGACAGGTAATATTTATATGTTATATAATACAGCTTATACATATAACCTAAAGGTAGTTTTATATCATGTTTATACACAGCACCCTCAGACAGACAGTACTGTAATCAGACAGTAAAATTTATGTTATATAATACAGCTTATACATGTAACCTAAAGGTAGTTTATATCATGTTTATACACAGCACCCTCAGACAGACAGCACAGTACTGTAATCAGACAGGTAATATTTATATGTTATATAATACAGCTTATACCTGTAACCTAAAGGTAGTTTTATATCAGTTTATACACGGCACCCTCAGACAGACAGACAGTACTGTAATCAGACAGGTAATATTTATATGTTATATAATACAGCTTATACATGTAACCTAAAGGTAGTTTTATATCATGTTTATACACAACACCCTCAGACAGACAGTACAGTAATCAGACAGGTAATATTTATATGTTATATATAATACAGCTTATACTTGTAACCTAAAGGTAGTTTTATATCATGTTTATACACAGCACCATCCGATAGACAGTACTGTAATCAGATAGGTAATATTTATATGTTATATAATACAGCTTATACATGTAACCTAAAGGTAGTTTTATATCATGTTTATACACAGCACCCTCAGACAGACAGTACAGTACTGTAATCAGACAGGTAATATTTATATGCTATATAATACAGCTTATACATGTAACCTAAAGGTAGTTTTATATCATGTTTATACACAGCACCCTCAGACAGACAGTACAGTAATCAGACAGTAATATTTATATGTTATATATAATACAGCTTATACATGTAACCTAAAGGTAGTTTTATATCATGTTTATACACAGCACCATCCGATAGACAGTACTGTAATCAGACAGGTAATATGTATATGTTATATAATACAGCTTATACATGTAACCTAAAGGTAGTATTATATCATGTTTATACTCAGCACCCTCAGACAGACAGTACTGTAATCAGACAGGTAATATGTATATGTTATATAATACAGCTTATACATGTAACCTAAAGGTAGTTTAATATCATGTTTATACACAGCACCCTCAGACAGTACAGTAATCAGA
Source organism: Bombina bombina (assembly GCF_027579735.1). NCBI lineage: Eukaryota > Metazoa > Chordata > Amphibia > Anura > Bombinatoridae > Bombina > Bombina bombina. The sequence continues at coordinate 18,019,973 of NC_069506.1, forward strand.
CAGGTAATATTTATATGTTATATAATACAGCTTATACATGTAACCTAAAGGTAGTTTTATATCATGTTTATACATAGCACCCTCAGACAGACAGTACTGTAATCAGACAGGTAATATGTATATGTTATATAATACAGCTTATACATGTAACCTAAAGGTAGTTTTATATCATGTTTATACACAGCACCCTCAGACAGACTGTACTGTAATCAGACAGTAATATTTATATGTTATATAATACAGCTTATACATGTAACCTAAAGGTAGTTTTATATCATGTTTATACACAGCACCCTCAGACAGACAGTACAGTAATCAGACAGGTGATATTTATATGTTATATAATACAGCTTATACATGTAACCTAAAGGTAGTTTTATATCATGTTTATACACAGCACCCTCAGACAGTACTGTAATCAGACAGTAATATTTATATGTTATATAATACAGCTTATACATGTAACCTAAAGGTAGTTTTATATCATGTTTATACACAGCACCCTCAGACAGACTGTACTGTAATCAGACAGTAATATTTATATGTTATATAATACAGCTTATACATGTAACCTAAAGGTAGTTTTATATCATGTTTATACACAGCACCCTCAGACAGACTGTACTGTAATCAGACAGTAATATTTATATGTTATATAATACAGCTTATACATGTAACCTAAAGGTAGTTTTATATCATGTTTATACACAGCACCCTCAGACAGTACTGTAATCAGACAGTAATATTTATATGTTATATAATACAGCTTATACATGTAACCTAAAGGTAGTTTTATATCATGTTTATACACAGTACTGTAATCAGACAGGTAATATTTATATGTTATATAATACAGCTTATACATATAACCTAAAGGTAGTTTTATATCATGTTTATACACAGCACCCTCAGACAGACAACACAGTAATCAGACAGTAATATTTGTATGTTATATAATACAGCTTATACATGTAACCTAAAGGTAGTTTTATATCATGTTTATACACAGCACCCTCAGACAGACAGTACAGTAATCAGACAGTAATATTTATATGTTATATAATACAGCTTATACATGTAACCTAAAGGTAGTTTTATATCATGTTTATACACAGCACCCTCAGACAGACAGTACAGTAATCAGACAGGTAATATTTACATGTTATATAACACAGCTTATACATGCAGACTAAAGGTAGTTTTATATCATTGTATTACTTTTGTATACTAAGTACTCTCAAAAATATTGTACAGCAGGTAGTATTTGTTGTTTAAATACATATAGACTATTATTTGCTATTTAGAACACACAACAAGCAAAAAAACAAAGACAAAGGCAGAGAGGATTGTGTCTTACTGGTGGATTTCAGAGTAAGTTTGGATTTTGGAATTCCGGATATAAAGGGAAAATTAAACACCAAAAATGTTATTGTTTAAAAAGATAGATAATCCCTTTATTACCCATTCCCCAGTTTTGCATAACCTACACAGTTATAGTAATACACTTTTTACCTTTGTAATTTCCTTGTATCTAAGCCTCTGCAGACTGCCCCCTTATTTCAGTTCTTTTGATACACTTGCATTTCAGGCAATTAGTGCTGACTGTCAAATGCATTCAGATAAGAGGCAGCCTTCAAGGGCTTAGAAATTAGCACACAAGCCTACCTAGTTTTAGCTTTCAACTAAGAATACCAGAAGAACAAAGCAAATTTGATGATAAAAGTAAATTGTAAAGTTGTTTAAAATTGCATGCCCTATCTGAGTAATGAAAGTTTAATTTGGACTTTACTGTTCCATTAAGGTTTTTTAACTGTACTACATTTTTGTTGTTTTATGCTGCAGTCTAAGATTTATACCACTAGATGGCGATATTGGAAAGCTAATGTAGATTCTTTTGATTACAACAGTTAGAATATGACAGTTTGTAAATATAATTTTATTCTGCAACACCAAGTGATTCATGATCTTAGCACAACCACAAACTGTTATAGTGTGATGACGTACAGTGAAAATTATACTTACAACAATAAGGATTAGCATTCAGGAAAATATTTGAAATATCTAAATGTATTGTTCCTAATCTTCCTGTAATTTACAAGACAATCCCTAACTGGACCTGTGAACCCTCTATATGTAAGCAACAGTTTCCCTATATTGGAAAAACACAACAGAATTTCAAAATACAATCCACACCCCATGTAATTTCATTGCTTCTGTGGTACTTGGTACCAAACGTATTTTTACAAATGTTTGGAGGTGTGACAATGTAAGGAGTATCAATTAAAATCATATTTCTCTTTGGTCAGTTATCAGTGATACTTGATTGGCATTATGACATTGCTGAACATACCAGGGTCTATAGAGAATACTAAAGTATTCATATTTTCAGTATATGAGGAAGTTTCAACAGGCAAAAGCAGCTAGTTTAAAAGACAAAATAAAGGTGAATGTTCTATCTATAAACTATTTGATACACTCCAGCATGTACAACAGATAATTGGGAACACATTAAAGTAGAGGAAAAATGTGCAGTGCAACATCCCTTTAATGATAGCCCTCAGTATATGACGTGCTACGGATAGCGATATTTATTGTACCAACACCAGAAATGACCTTATGGCAGAATTAGCGCCAAAGGGAGTGTTAAAAGGTCTTTGAAGACATATTTAAGTGCTTGTTTATTCCGTATGAAGATCCTGGTGTTTTTGATTCTGACCTGTTCTCCGTGTTATGACCCTGACTTGTCTGTTTGATTTTTATTTCTGTCTTGACCCTCTATTGTGCTGTGAATTCTGTACTGTGTATCCTGCTGCTGATGACTGGAACTGTTATTTAGGTCACTCTTTTATCTGCTCCTTGTGCTGTCCCTCCTGGCTGCTGCTGATTATCCTGGTTCCTGACTTTGTCTTGCTTCTTGTTTGGCTACAATGCATAGATCTGCTGTCCTGGTGATGACTGTGGCCTATTCATACACCTCCCAACATTTGTGGCTAGGTAATAGGAGCTCAAGATGTTGAGGGGGTTCAATGGCGGTTCTAGAACTTAGTATTTAGGGGGGGCTAACGAAGGTACGGAACATTATACATGGGCCTTTGCATCTTATTTAAGTGCTACATGTGAATTTGGAGGTACCTGGCACCCCTCAACACTCCATAATACTGCCACTGGCCAAGAATGTCGCCATTTTGTGGGCTGGGCTGTGTCAGGATAGGCGGGATTATGGGGGATAGTGGGATAATTAATTTGAGCAAGTCATTTTTGCAGTAGGAGGTAATTTTTTATCATTTTTTCCATGTAAAAAGTTAACAGCTGTTTAAACTGATACTGAAACAGGAAGTACTGTATATGTTTGTGGCAGCTGATACGTGGGATAGAAGCTCCGTGGATTGTAAGGAAAACTCCCACAACTCTATGGACAAGAAGATAAAACATTACAAAATAACTGCATCTAAAATAAATGGTTTAAAATAATTTGTAACTCTAATTTTGTTAGTAGATTTGCACTGTCTTGCAGTCCTGGGACACACTCCTTGCAAACCCTATAGAATGTTGTTTTCTGGTTAATTAGGGGCAGATATATTAACGAGCTTCTGCACATATCAGCCAATTACTGTTCAGCATTCCGAACTGGGGGCAGTGAAACACTCAAAATAACTCATGAAAGTGTATTGTGAATTTTAATTATGGATAACTAATGGAAATGGGGAATGGAAATAAATGTTTAATGTCCCTTTAAGAAAACAAATGTCACTGTTCTTCTAAATCTGGAGAGAAATTCTTCCCATATATTTATATATTTATTGGGATCCTTGCTCATTAATTACCTAGTCTTACAATTTATTTAGCAAATTTTAGGTTATAATATAGATTTAGAGACTTTCAGGATGTGGTCTTGTGTCTGAGTTGCATAAAGTTTTTAAGCATTTTAAAAGTCACATTGAAACTCACAGAACTGCATCTCTGATTTTGCACCTATTTGCAAAAAATAATCTTGTAGATATGATCTTAAAATGTATAAAAACCTTTATTGTGCATTATGTGCTATCTGCATTTCTCTCTCCCACAGACTCTGCTAGTGATGTCACTGCTGATACTGAGAAGTCCACAAGAGGTCGCTGGGTCTGCGTGTAACCACCAGTCGTATTAAAGGGACAGTAAAGTCAAAATTAAACATTTATGATTCAGATAGAGCCTGAAATTGTAAACTTTCCACTTTACTTATATTATCTTACTTGCTTCATTCTCTTGGTATACTTTGTTGAAAAGCATACTCAGGTAGGTTCAGGAAGAACAATTAACTACTGGGAGTTAGCTGGTTAGCTGGCTACCCATATGTGCCTCTTGTCATTGGCTCACCTGATGTATTTAGCTAGCTCCCAGTAGTGCATTGTTGCTCATTCAACAAAGGATTCCAAGAGAATGAAGCAGATGTTGTAATATAAGTAAATTGGAAAGTTTGTTTAAACCCACCATGAAAGAAAATGGGTAAGTTTCATGTCCCTGTAATGGTGTGTAGTGTGAACAGTAAAAAAAATAATAATCTCCAAATAGATATATAATTCTGACAATCAAATATTGTTCTGAGGCAATGAAATGGTTAAGTCAGTTCTGCTGATGCTTAAAAGTTTAAATTCTGCTTTGCATGTGTGTGTCTAAGAGGTTAAATCGATATGCAAGGGGTTAAATGACTGTTTTGCTCTGATATGCAAGGGGTTAACTGACTGTTTTGCTTTGATATGCAAGGGGTTAACTAACTGTTTTGCTCTGATATGCTAAGGGTTAACTGACTGTTTTGCTCTGATAAGCAAGGGGTTAAATTACTGTTTTGCTCTGATATGCAAGGGGTTAAATGACTGTATTGCTCTGATATGCAAGGGGTTAACTGACTGTTTTGCTCTGATATGCAAGGGGTTAACTGACTGTTTTGCTCTGGTAAGCAAGGGGTTAACTGACTGTTTTGCTGTGATATGCAAGGGATTAAATGACTGTTTTGCTCTGATATGCTAGGGGTTAACTGACTGTTTTGCTCTGATATGCAAGGGGTTAACTGACTGTTTGCTGTGATATGCAAGGGATTAAATTAAATGACTGTTTTGCTCTGATATGCAAGGTGTTAACTGACTGTTTTGCTCTGATATGCAAGGGGTTAACTGACTGTTTTGCTGTGATATGCAAGGGATTAAATGACTGTTTTGCTCTGATATGCAAGGGGTTAACTGACTGTTTTGCTCTGATATGCAAGGGGTTAACTGACTGTTTGCTGTGATATGCAAGGGATTAAATGACTGTTTGCTCTGATATGCAAGGGGTTAACTGACTGTTTTGCTGTGATATGCAAAGGGTTAACTGACTGTTTTGCTGTGATATGCAAGGGGTTAACTGACTGTTTTGCTGTGATATGCAAGGGATTAAATGACTGTTTTGCTCTGATATGCAAGGGGTTAACTGACAGTTTTGCTCTGATATGCAAGGGGTTAAATGACTGTTTTGCTCTGATATGCAAGGGGTTAACTGACTGTTTTGCTTTCATATGCAAGGGATTAAATTAAATGACTGTTTTGCTGTGATATGCAAGGGGTTAACTGATTGTTTTGCTCTGATATGCAAGGGGTTAAATGACTGTTTTGCTCTGATATGCAAGGGGTTAAATGACTGTTTTGCTCTGATATGCAAGGGATTAAATGACTGTTTTGCTCTGATATGCAAGGGGTTAAATGACTGTTTTGCTCTGATATGCAAGGGGTTAACTGACTGTTTTGCTGTGATATGCAAGGGCTTAAATTAAATGACTGTTTTGCTCTGATATGCAAGGGGTTAACTGATTGTTTTGCTTTGATATGCAAGGGGTTAACTGACAGTTGCTCTGATATGCAAGGGGTTAACTGACTGTTTTGCTGTGATATGCAAGGGGTTAAATGACTGTTTGCTCTGATATGCAAGGGGTTAAATGACTGTTTTGCTCTGATATGCAAGGGGTTAACTGGCTGTTTTGCTTTCATATACAAGGGATTAAATTAAATGACTGTTTTGCTGTGATATGCAAGGGGTTAACTGACTGTTTTGCTCTGATATGCAAGGGGTTAAATGACTGTTTTGCTCTGATATGCAAGGGGTTAACTGGCTGTTTTGCTTTCATATACAAGGGATTAAATTAAATGACTGTTTTGCTCTGATATGCAAGGGGTTATAATTGTATAACTGAACTGATTGTAAAGTAATGCAGTAAGTTCAGTATTTTATAGACTATTGTGCTCTGACAGTCACTTGCTATCAGTGCTGGGATTTTACATATTCATCTAGGGAGCTGATTCAGTGACTGCAAACAAGCACTTTGGAGCTTATACAGCTGGAGAGGTGGGAGAGGCAGGGGGTGAGTGAGTAGGAAGATCAGTAAGTTCCCTGCACAGTGCTACAGTGGTAGGAATATAACTATGCCTGAAATAACCCAGAGCTCTGTGATGTTCATACCACACCCATTTCCTTTTCCTCCCCAGCAGCCCAATAAGAGGGACTCACTCCCCATGACGACACCACCCAGACTGTGGTGGGTTAAATTCAGCATCTGGGCAGCATGTTCCAGGTGTGTGTGTGAGTCACCTGATGGAACACAGCTCACTGACCAATCACACACTAGAATCTATTATACTGTTATAGCGTATTGTATTTATTTGTTGTGAGACAGCTGGAATAATGTGATCATATTATATTTATATATAGATCTGAGAGAGGAGGAAATAAAGACTACAAATGCACATTGATTGGAAAAACAAACGTATTGCAGTCATTTTCACTTAAAGGGACACTAAACCCAAATTGTTCCTTCATGATTCAGATAGAGCGGCACATTTAAGCAACTTTGTTATTTACTCCTATTATAATTTTTTCTTTGTTCTCTTGGTATCTTTATTTGAAAAAAGCAGGGGCGCGATCCAATATACGGCGTAGTTTTCGGTGCAAGCGAGGGAACCCGCGCCGCCCGTAGTTTCACCTCGCACATCGGGGTATTACATATACCCTGCCGGCAGTTGCTAAAGTGCCGTAAGTCAGACAAACTAGCGATGTCCAGAATAAGTACAAATTTCTCGAGTCGCCAGTGACTTACGGCACTTTAGAAACTGCCTGCGCCTACAAAAACTCCCGTAACTGTCTAACACGCCTCCAAAACATCATCCCGACACATATACCCCTATATCCGCAATCCCCCCCTCTCACTCCTAATAATAAATGTATTAACCCCTAGAACGACAACCCCCCACAACGCAATACGCCTAATTATTAACCCCTAAACCGCTGCTCCCGGACCCCGCCGCCACCTACATTATATGTATTAACCCCTAAACCGCCACTCCCGGACCCCGCCACCAACTACATTATATGTATTAACCCCTAAACCGCCGCTCTGGGACCCCGCCACCACCTACATTATATGTATTAACCCCTAATCTATTCCCCCTACACCGCCGCCACCTACATTAAATATATTAACCCCTAATCTGATCCCCCTACACCGCCACCACCTACATTAAATATATTAACCCCTAATCTGATCCCCCTACACCGCCACCACCTACATTAAATATATTACCCCCTAAACCTAAGTCTAACCCTAACACCCCCTAACTTAATTATTATTTAAATAAATCTAAATAATATTAATATTATTAACTAAATAATTCCTATTTAAAACTAAATACTTACCTATAAAATAAACCCTAAGATAGCTATAATATAATTAATAATTACATTGTAGCTATTTTAGGATTTATATTTATTTTACAGGTAACAGTATTTATTTTAACTAGGTACAATAGCTATTAAATAGTTAATAACTATTTAATAACTACCTAGTTAAAATAATTACAAAATTACCTGTAAAATAAATCCTAACCTAAGTTACAAACACACCTAACACTACACTATCAATAAATTAATTAAATAAATTAACTACAATTATCTAATATAAAATACAATTAAATAAACTAAACTATATTACAAAAACAAACAAACACTAAATTACAAAAAATAAAAAAATATTACAAGAAGTTTAATCAAATTACACCTAATCTAAGCCCCCTAATAAAATAAAAAAGCCCCCCAAAATAATAAAATTTCCCTACCCTAAACTAAATTACAAATAGCCCTTAAAATGGCCTTTTGCTGGGCATTGCCCCAAAGTAACCAGCTCTTTTACCAGCCCTTAAAAGGGCATTTTGCGGGGCATTGCCCCAAAGTAATCAGCTCTTTTACCTGTAAAAAAAAGAAATACAATACCCCCCCAACATTACAACCCACCACCCACACACCCCTACTCTAAAACCCACCCGATCCCCCCTTAAATAAACCTAACACTACCCCATTGACGTCGCATTATATTGGCTGATTAAATCAACCAATCAGATTTTTCCTACCTTAATTCCGATTGGCTGATAAAATCCAATCAGCCAATAGGAATTCGAGGGATGCCATCTTGGATGATGTCATTTAAAGGACCAGCCATTCGTCTGGTAGTCGTCGGCCGAGGAGTATGTTCCGCGCCGGATGTCTTCAAGATGGAGCCGCTCATCACCGGAAGGATGAAGATAGAAGATGCCGCTTGAATGAAGACTTCTGCTGGATGGAGGACCTTTTCTGTCCCGATCGGATGAAGACTTCTGCCCGGCTGGAGGACCACTTGTGCCCGGATCGGATGAAGAGTTCGGCCCGGCTGGGTGAAGACGGCTCAAGGTAGGGTGATCTTCAATGGGGTAGTGTTAGGTTTATTTAAGGGGGGATCGGGTGGGTTTTAGAGTAGGGGTGTGTGGGTGGTGGGTTGTAATGTTGGGGGGTATTGTATTTCTTTTTTTTACAGGTAAAAGAGCTGATTACTTTGGGGCAATGACCCGCAAAATGCCCTTTAAAGGGCTGGTAAAAGAGCTGGTTACTTTGGGGCAATGCCCCGCAAAAGGCCCTTTTAAGGGCTATTTGTAATTTAGTTTAGGGTAACATAGTAACATAGTAACATAGTAACATAGTAGATAAGGTTGAAAAAAGACTGAAGTCCATCGAGTTCAACCTATACAAATCTAAAATACTTACAAAAAGCTCCAGTTAAGCTTGAATTACCCCATTAAAATGTGACCCATTTAATACTAGCAATCATATCCATGAATTTTGTTTATATACAGAAATGTATCCAGACTATTTTTAAATGTATCTATGGTATTGGCATTCACTACCTCCTTTGGTAATGAGTTCCACAATTTTATTGCTCTTACAGTGAAAAAACGTTTCCGTTGCAGGAGATTAAATCTCCTTTCCTCCAACCTTAAATTATGACCTCTTGTCAGAACCAATTTTCTTGGAATAAAAAGAGCTTCTGCCATCTCTGTATATGGGCCTTGAATATATTTATATAAAGTAATCATGTCACCTCTCAAGCGCCTTTTTTCTTAAGAGAACAGACCCAGTTTGGCTAGCCTCTCCTCATAGGTTAATTTCTCCAATCCCCTTATTAGCTTTGTGGCCCTTCTCTGAACTTTTTCTAGTTCTGCAATATCTTTTTTAGCAATCGGTCCCCAGAACTGCACTCCAAACTCAAGGTGAGGTCTTACCAGGGCTTTATATAATGACAGAATTATGCTTTCCTCCCTTGAATCAATGCCTCTTTTAATACATGCTAGTATCTTATTAGCCTTTGAAGCCGCTGCCCTGCATTGTGCACTCATCTTTAGCTTGTTATCTATTACTACTCCCAAATCCCTTTCCTCCTGTGTTTGGCTAAGTCTTGTCCCATTTAAAAAATACATAGCCTGCTTATTTTTACTTCCAAAATGTAGAACCTTACATTTTTCCGTATTAAATCTAATTTTCCATTCACTTGCCCATAGTTCTAATTTTAGCAAATCCCTTTGCAAAGAGAGTTCATCCTGCTCTGACCTAATGACCTTACTTAACTTAGTATCATCTGCAAAAATAGAGATGTCGCTATTTAATCCTTGCTCCAAGTCATTTATAAAAATATTAAAAAGAACAGGGCCCAGTACTGATCCCTGGGGGACGCCACTGATTACCTTTGTCCAATCTGAGTATGATCCATTTACTGCTACTCGTTGCTCCCTATCTTTTATCCAGTTATTTATCCATGAGCTAACATTTTCAGCTATTCCCAGTCCCTTAATTTTGTGCATTAATCTCTCATGTGGCACTGTATCAAATGCCTTTGCAAAATCTAAGTATATCACATCAACTGATTCCCCTTTATCTATATTTTTACTTACTTCCTCGTAGAATCTAATTAGATTAGTTTGACATGATCTATTTCTCCTAAAGCCATGCTGATTAGAACTCATAATCTTGTTTACACGAATATGCTCATCAATATAATCCCTTATAATCCCTTCAAATATCTTCCCCACTATTGATGTCAGACTAACTGGTCTATAGCTTCCTGGATCATCCCTGCTTCCCTTTTTGAAGAGTGGCACCACATCAGCTTTACACCAATCCTGGGGTACCATGCCTGAGGATAATGAGTCTTGAAAAATTAAGAGTAAAGGTTTGTCTATAACAGTGCTAAGTTCACTTAACACCCTTGGGTGTATTCCATCTGGGCCTGGAGTTTTATTTACCTTAATATTTTTTAGTTTTTTCCTGATATCCTCTAAACAAAACCCAGTTAGTGGTATGGACTGGCATGTTCTATTCTGTTCCAAAGTATCATTCAATGGTTCCTCTCTTGTGTATACTGAAGAAAAAAACTGGTTTAGTACCTCAGCCTTCTCCCTGTCATTATTTATCATGCTACCCTCCACACATTTTAATGTACCTATATTATCCTTCTTAGATTTTTTGCTATTTATGTACTTAAAGAACCTTTTAGGGTTAGACTTAGAATCCTTGGCAATTAATTTTTCATTTTCAATTTTGGCTAATTTGATTGCTTTTTTTGCATGCTTTGTTACATTCCTTATAAATATTGTATGCTGAGTCTGTACTATTTTCTTTTAATAATTTAAATGCCCTACGTTTTTTCCTAATTTCTTTTAACACATTTTTATTTAGCCATAACGGCTTAGTTTTTTTATTTTTATAACCATATGGTATGTATTGATATGTATATTTATTTAACAAATTTTTAAATATTATCCATTTATCCTCTGTATTTTTATTAGAAAATACATTGTCCCAATTTATATTATTTAATGATTTCCTTAAATCGTTGAATTTTGCTTTCTTGAAATTAAAAGTCTTAGTTAAGCCTTTAAAACACTGCATATGAAAAGAGATTTCATTAAATGTAGGTAAAATTTATTTTTTGGGGGGGCTTTTTTACTTTATTAGGGGGCTTAGAATAGGTGTAATAAGATTAAACTTCTTGTAATATTTTTTTTATTTTTTGTAATTTAGTGGGGGTTTTTTGTAATATAGTTTAGTTTATTTAATTGTATTTTATATTAGATAATTGTAGTTAATTTATTTAATTAATTTATTGATAGTGTAGTGTTAGGTGTATTTGTAACTTAGGTTAGGATTTATTTTACAGGTAATTTTGTAATTATTTTAACTAGGTAGCTATTAAATAGTTATTAACTATTTAATAGCTGTTGTACCTAGTTAAAATAAATACAAAGTTTCCTGTAAAATAAATATAAATCCTAAAATAGCTACAATGTAATTATTAATTATATTGTAGCTATCTAAGGGTTTATTTTATAGGTAAGTATTTAGTTTTAAATAGGAATTATTTAGTTAATAATATTAATATTAATTAACTTTATTTAAATAATAATTAAGTTAGGGGGTGTTAGGGTTAGACTTAGGTTTAGGGGGTAATATATTTAATGTAGGTGGCGGCGGTGTAGGGGGGGTCAGATTAGGGGGTAATACATTTAATGTAGGTGGCGGCAGTGTAGGGGGGTCAGATTAGGGGGTAATACATTTAATGTAGGTGGCGGCAGTGTAGGGGGGTCAGATTAGAGGTTAATAAATTTAATGTAGTTGGCAGCGGGTTCCGGGAGCGGCAGTTTAGGGGTTAAACACTTTATTTAGGTGCGGCGGGGTCCGGGAGTGGCAGTTTAGGGGTTAATACATATAATGTAGGTGTTTAACCGGGAACGGTGGTTTAGGGGTTAATACACTTTATTAGGTAGTGCGGTGGGGGATTGCGGTTGACAGGTAGATAGACATTGCGCATGCGTTAGGTGCTAGGTTTTTTTTGTAGGCATTTTAGGGAGTTACGGTGCTCCCATACTCAGCGCAAGGCCTGCTACAGCTGCATTTTATGGCGAGGTGAAAATGGAGTAAGTTTTCTCCATTTTCGCCACGTAAGGCCTTGTGCTGGATATTGGATACCAAATTGAGCGGGTTTTATATGTTAGTCTATGGGGGGAAAAACTACGTCCGCCGGGTGAAATATACGTGCCACATTTATATGCGGCGTTGTGTATAGGATAACAAACCCGCGCAAAAAACAGCGTCTCCGGCTTTTGCGGGCGATGCTGCATATCAGATGGGGCCCCAGGAATGTAAGCTTAGGAGCCAGCCCATCTATGGTTCATCACCTGGGTAGCACTTGCTGATTGGTGGTGAAATGCAGTCACCAATTAGCAAGCGCTTTTCATGGTGATGAACCAAAGATGGGCCAACTCGTAAGCTTACATTCCTGCTTTTTCAAATAAAGATACCAAAGGAAATTTGATAATAGAAGTAAATTAGAAAGTTGCTTAAAATTGCTGCTCTATCGGAATCATGAAAGAATAAAATTGGGTTAAGTGTCCCTTTAAAGGGACAAAATTAAAAAAATATGATAGAGCATGAAATTTACAATTTTGTTTATTTCACTTGGTATCCTTTGTTAAAGAATTATCCAAGGTGAGCCTCCATGCACGTGTCTCTAGCCATCTGGCAGAAGTTTTAGATACAGTGAATATTGTATTGCTTAAGACACGTGCATGCTCCTGAGCTCCTTTCAGCCTACATAGGTTTACTCTTCAACAAAGAGAATGAAGCAAATCTGATTATAGAAGTAAATTGGGAAGTAATTTAAAATTGCTCGTTCTATCTGAATCATAAATGTTTAATTTAGTTTTTACTGTCCATTTAAATGCAAAAAAACTGTGTGAGTGAAGAGGTAATAATTCCGTTTAATGCAAATAAAATAATGTAATTAATTGTATCTATTATTTCTCATTATTGCACATTTATCCCTTGTGTGGGTTTAACTATCATAAGAGGGATAAAAGCATAGCTATGCTCACACAATCCCTTCATAAGCAGGACCCATATGCTGTTCTTCATTGGATGAGCAGCCATGCCCTCCAAAAAGGCAGCAATACATTTAGCTATTAATTAGGACATTACATTTATGTTTAACCCATTTGTTGGTTTTAAAGTTTGTATTATTTAGGGACTAACACCGTATTATTCACGCACTGCCAAGCTTTTCCTAACCAGGGCACTGTCAATGATTGGAGGCTATGTGCATATGCCTCTCTTGATTGGTTGAGAAGTCACATCGTGCTAAAAAGCAGTAATGCATTGTAGCTTCCAAGTGGAACAGTAACAATATGATTAATCCATCTAATTGTAGTGATTTCATGATTAGCTTAAAGGGACACGGAACCCATTTTTTTACTTTTGTGATTCAGATAGAGCATGCAATTTTAGGCAACTTTCTAATTTACTCCTATTATCAAATTTTCTTCATTCTCTTGGTTCCTTTATTTGAAATGCAAGAATGTAAGTTTAGATGCCGGACCATTTTTGGCGAATAACCTGGGTTATTCTTGCTGATTGGTGGATAAATTCATCCACCAATAAAAAAGTGCTGTCCAGAGTACTGAACCAAAAAAGAAGCTTATATGCCTTCTTTTTCAAATAAAGATAGCAAGTGAACGAAGAAAAATTGATAATAAGAGTAAATTAGAAAGTTGCTTAAAGGGACACTGAACCCAATTTTTTTCTATCGTGATTCAATAGAGCATGCAATTTTAAGCAACTTTCTAATTTACTCCTATTACCAAATTATTTTCATTCTTTTGGTATCTTTATTTGAAATGCAAGAATGTAAGTTTAGATGCCGGCCCATTTTTGGTGAACAACCTGGGTTGTTCTTGCTGATTGGTGGGTAAATTCACCTACCAATAAACAAGTGCTTTCCATAGTTCTGAACCAAAATAATAGCTTAGATGCCTTCTCTTTCAAATAAAGAAAGCAAGAGAACAAAGAAAAATTGATAATAGGAGTAAATTAGAAAGATGTTTAAAATGTCATGTTCTATCTTAATCACGAAAGAAAACATTTGGGTTTCAGTGTCCCTTTAAATTTAAAGTCACCAAGGGCATTTGTACACTAATGAAAAGCTCTAGCATTGTATTATTGCATATAATGTCGTTAGAAGTTCTCAGTCATATGCAAAAAAGATTTCAGCTGTCTCTTAAATAAAAATTCAACCTCTGCCCCACCCCGACCAAAAAAAATATTGTAACCCTTTTGTTGTGTGCTCCTGGTAAAGAGGTGCAGTTGTTCTGTAACTGATAATGTACATGTATTAACCCCTAATCTAATCCCCCTACACCGCCGCCAGCTATATTAAATTTATTACCCCCTAATCTGACACCCTACACCGCCGCCAGCTATATTAAATGTATTACCCACTAATGTGAGCCCCCTACATCGCCGCCACCTACATTAACTATATTAACCCCGAATCTGACCCCCTACACCGCCACCACCTATTTTAAATGTATTAACCACTAATATGATCCCCCTACACCGCCGCCACCTACATTAAATATATTAATCCCTAATCTAATCACCCTACACCGCCGCCACCTATATTAACCCCTAATCTGAGCCCCCTACACCGCTGCCACCTATTTTAATTATATTACCCCTAAACCTAAGTCTAACCCTGACAACCCCTAACTTAATTATAATTAAAATAAATCTAAATAATATTAATGATATTAACTAAATTATTCCTATTTAAATCTAAATACTTACCTATAAAATAAACCCTAAGATAGCTACAATATAATTAATAATTGCATTGTAGCTATTTTAGGGTTTATATTTATTTTACAGGTAACTTTGTATTTATTTTAACTAGTTACAATAGCTATTAAATAGTTAATAACTATTTAATAGCTACCTAGTTAAAATAATTACAAAATTACCTGTAAAATAAATCCTAACCTAAGTTACAAATACACCTACACTATCAATAAATTAATTAAATTAACTACAATTATCTAAACTAAAATATAATTAAATACACTAAACTATATTACAAAAAAAACAAACACTAAATTACAAAAAATAAAAAAAGATTACAAGAATTTTAAGCTAAGTACACCTAATCTAAGCCCCCTAATAAAATAACAAAGCCCCCCCAAATAATAAAAATTCCCCTACCCTAAACTAAATTAAAAAAGTAATCAGCTCTATTACCAGTCCTTAAAAGGGCCTTTTGTGGGGCATTGCCCTAAAGTAATCAGCTCTTTTACCTGTAGAAAAAGAACACCCCCCCATTTCAACCCACCACCCACAGACCCCTACTCTAAAACCCACCCGATCCCCCTTAAAAAAACCTAAGTCTAACCCCCAAGTGGTCCTTACCTGTCCTGAAGACTGGCGGAGAAGGTCCTGTTCCAGGCGGAGAAGTCTTCTTCCAGGCGGCAACCTCTTCTTCTTCCAGGAACCAGCCGGCACGGAGCGGAGGAGTTGAAGACCGATGACCGCGGAGCTGAAGACCGTCCTCTCTGGAACTGAAGACCGGCGATGCTGGAACTGAAGATCGGCGACGCTGGAACTGAAGACCGGAGCCATGGAGCGTGGAAGATCCTCTTCATACATTCTCAGCCGTACACTGAATAGGAATTCAAGGTACGCGATTAAAAATGGTGTCACTTGAATTCCTATTGGTTGATTTGAGCCTTCAAATTCAAATCAGCCAATTCGATGAGAGCTACTTTAATTCTATTGGCTGACTTGAATAGCCAATAGAATAAGACCTACTGTCATTTTATTGGCTGATTAGAATAGCCAATAGAATTACAGTAGCTCTTATTCTATTGGCTATTCAAATCAGCCAATAGAATTAAAGTAGCTCTCATCCGATTGGCTGATTTGAATTTGAAGGCTCAAATCAACCAAAAGGAATTCAAGGGACGCCATTTTTAATTGCGTACCTTGAATTCCTATTCAGTGTACGCAGCGATCGTATGAAGAGGATCCTCCACGCTCCATGGCTCCGGTCTTCAGTTCCAGCATCACCGATCTTCAGTTCCAGCATCGCCAGTCTTCAGTTCCAGAGAGGACGGTCTTCAGCTCCGCGGTCATCAGTCTTCAACTCCTCCGCGCTGGCTGGTTCCTGGAAGAAGAAGAGGTCGCCGCCTGGAAGAAGACTTCTCCGCCTTGAACAGGACCTTCTCCGCCGGTTTTCAGGACAGGTAAGGACCACTTGGGGGTTAGACTTAGGTTTTTTTTAAGGGGGGATCGGGTGGGTTTTAGAGTAGGGGTGTGTGGGTGGTGGGTTGTAATGGGGGGGGTTGTTCTTTTTTTTTACAGGTAAAAGAGATGATTACTTTTGGGCAATGCCCCACAAAAGGCCCTTTTAAGGGTTGGTAATAGAGCTGATTATGTTTTTAATTTAGTTTAGGGTAGGGAAATTTTATTATTTTGGGGGGCTTTGTTATTTTATTAGGGGGCTTAGATTAGGTGTAATTAGCTTAAAATTCTTTTAATCTTTTTTTATTTTTTGCAATTTAGTGGGGGGGGTTTGTAATATAGTTTAGTGTATTTAATTATATCTTAGTTTAGATAATTGTAGTTTATTTAATTAATTTATTGATAGTGTAGGTTTATTTGTAACTTAGGTTAGGATTTATTTTACAGGTCATTTTGTAATTATTTTAACTAGGTAGCTATTAAATAGTTATTAACTATTTAATAGCTATTGTACCTAGTTAAAATAAATACAAAGTTACCTGTAAAATAAATATAAACCCTAAAATAGCTACAATGTAATTATTCATTATATTGTAGCTATCTTAGGGTTTATTTTATAGGTAAGTATTTAGATTTAAATAGGAATAATTTAGTTAATATTATTATTATTATTTAGATTTATTTTAATAATAATTAAGTTAAGGGGTGTTAGGGTTAGACTTAGGTTTAGGGGGTAATATATTTAAAATAGGTGGCGGCGGTGTAGGGGGCTCAGATTAGGGGTTAATATAGGTGGCGGCGGTGTAGGGTGATTAGATTAGGGGTTAATATATTTAATGTAGCTGGCGGCAGTGTAGGGGGATCATATTAGGGGTTAATACATTTAAAATAGGTGGCGGCGGTGTAGGGAGTCAGATTCGGGGTTAATATAGTTAATGTAGGTGGCGGCGGTGTAGGGGGCTCACATTAGGGGGTAATACATTTAATATAGCTGGCGGCGGTGTAGGGGGTCAGATTAGGGGGTAATACATTTAATGTAGCTGGTGGCGGTGTAGGGGGATCAGATTAGGGGGTAATAAATTTAATATAGCTGGCGGCGGTGTAGGGGATTAGATTAGGGGTTAATACATATAATGTAGGTGGTGGCGGGGTCCGGGAGCGGCGATTTAGGGGTTAAACACTTTATAAGGGATTGCAGCGAGGGATTGCGGTTGACAGGTAGATAGACATTGCGCATGCGTTAGGTGTTAGGTTTTATTTTGCAGGTAGTTTAGGGTTTTACGGGGTTCCAATACTCAGCGTAAGGCTTTCTACGCCTGCAATTTGTGGCGAGGTGAAAATGGAGTAAGATTTCTCCATTTTCGCCACGTAAGTCCTTACGCTGTATATTGGATACCAAACTGGGCGGGTTTGGTATATCACTCTATGGGCCAAAAAACTACGGCCGAAGGGTGAAATATACGAGCGTAACTTCTAGGTTACGCCGTATATGTGATACCAAACCCGCGCAATATTTGGCGTCATCGGCTTCTGCGGGTGACGCTGCATATCGGATCGGGCCCTTAATGTGTATTTTAGTTATGATTTTGTACTTTCTGTATTATATTTAAATTGCAACAAAAAAAAAGAGCTTCATGCTGTAAAATATGTGTTTGTCCTTTACATCCTACAACAAAGTAAGGAACATCTATTAGGGTCGTATTCTGTAAAGATCTCTGGTCTGGTGAAATTATCAAAAAAGTCTCATCAGCACTACAATGTCCCTCAAAAAAAATGAAAACAATGGGTTAATTAGTTAGCTGGTTAGTGTAATAGTATTGTAATGTAGAGATTACCCTGCCACCTGACACTTCCCACCTCCCTGATCCCAACCTGATCCCTCCCAAACAGCTCTCTGCCCCCTACACCAATACTCCTCACCACCATCTTAAGTACTGGCATTCAATTTTTTTCCCTGCAGTGTAGGGATTCCTCATCAACCTTTCCACCTTCCTGATCCAACCCAAACAGTCCTCTAACCCTACCCCATCGCACTATTAGCAGTCATCTTAGGTACTGGCAGATATAATTTTGTATTGCCTACCTCTGATTTGCCATTTTCTGTAGTGTAGTGTCCCATCCCTCCCTTTCCCTTCTATACTTTGTGTCTGTAGTGAAGGGCCTCGCACCCTTCCTCCCCCTACCTCCTGCCTCTGCCACTGGGCCACCCAACCACATCCCGCCTTCCCTCCCACACCTCCTACCAGCACCAACAGATAATCATGTCACTGTCTGTAACAATATTGCAATCTGGCATCATATGGTAATTGTGCATTTATCATGTTCCATTACCAAATGACGACAGATGCTAGAAGCCGCCAAACAGCGAGTCTTGGTTTTCACTTGACAACTGAGACTTCTTGGGTTTCCAGCATTATGGATTCTGATTTACTTTATGCAGTATGATGGGCTATGTACCGCATAATGTAGATCTACTTCCATTTGGTCAAAGAGTTTAAAAGACCGCTAAATACAGTAGAATCAAATAACTAACGTATACACAAAAAAAAATTGAAATGAGCAGTAGAGTATTTTCTGGCAAATTTCAAAGGGATTTTTGTTTTCTTTCACTTTTGAGTGAAAACAAACCTGTCTTCTACGTATGTGATTTGCCATTTAGCAGTATAATGTTCTGATTTAAAAACTGCCCACATAATATCAGCGCTGTTAAATCTGTTCTCTATATCACACAGATCAGTAAAACTAAATGATAAGATTTATAAAAAAAATCAGATTGTGCAAATCTCTTCCTGTGTAATCACCCAGACTCAGTAAAACTATTTTACATTTATCATAACTTACAATTTATGGGAATCTCACACATCAAAACGTTATTGAGATAGTTTAATAACCTTAGAAAAATAACATTTCATTCATAATTACCGGTACTTTGTTTTTATAGAATTACTGTAAATCCAAAATAGATTTTTCTGTAATCAATATTATCATTTTAATAACTAATCAAACCTCAGTTACAATGTATTTACATTTTCACAAATAAATCAAATAAAATTAGATTCGATTTTTAAAGTATTAAGAAGATGAATTATTAAAATTTTTAAATAAAAAATATTATCACAATATTAGGTACCAGTAAAAATATATACATTTAAATTGCTCCTGAACTAAACTACAAAATTTTGAACAATAATTTAGAAACATAGGGGCATATTTATTAAGTTCCGTATGGAGCTTGATGCCCCGTGTTTCCGGCGAGCATTCAGACTCGCCTGAATCAGAAGTTATGAAGCAGCGCTCTAAAGACCACTGCTCCATGACCTGTTCGCCTGCTCTGAGGACAGAAATCTACATAAATCAACCCGATCAAATACGATCGGGTTGATTGACACCCCTGCTAGTGGCCGCGAATCTGCAGGGGGCGGTATTGCACCAGCAGTTCACACGAACTGCTGGTGAAATGATAAATGCTGAGAGCGTATGCTGTCAGCATTTATCGATGTGCAGCAGGCATGATCCGCTATATTGGATCATGTCCGCTCGCACCAACATAAATAGGCCCCATAGTGTTAAATACAAATGAGATTCCACTTAGATTTCTGTTGCATATTTGCAAATTATGGACACAAAAATGAAAACTTATATTTTCAATATTTAAACAAATAATATAATTTTAATAAAAACATGTGCAAATTATTCTCAGGTTAATCTTTGCTTTGAATTCTAATTTAATCTAGCATTTATTTGGTGTTTAATATCATTTTATTTTACATTTTCATGGCAATGAGTGCTCTTCCTTGTCTACTAAACGGTCGATTTAACAATGGCTTCACAGCATTACAACGGTAAGTTCTCATCAGACCGCTGCTTCTATAACTCTTCTCCATCTCTTGAGAGGAGATTTTTAATCTCCCCGGTCTCGTCCGACCGGGGAGATTGACAGCTCCTGCCCGCATGTGATTGGCTAAGTGGGGCAGGGGGTGGCATTGCACGTGAGCACAAAATAGCACTTGTGTGCAATGTTAAATTCTGTCTGCCAGAGGCGAGCTGCGGCAGACATAGGTGCATATGAACGCCCCTGACCGCTGTAGCTTGATAAATCGAGCCCTTAGAGATGTAATGGTTGTCCATAATCACAGAAAAAATCAGTTGAGCACTATTTCCTGCCATTTAGCACTTTAAATATCTAGTTGTTTTTTTTAAAATAAAAAAGAACTGCACTAGGCAGTTTTGTGGAATAAAAGTTAGTGGGAGTGGGGTGTTAGGAAAAAAATGGCACTGAAAAGTGCCTTTATATTGCGGTCTTTGTGGTATGTACATACATACATGCATACATAAATACATATATACATACATACACAGTTACACATATACATAAATACATACATACATACATTCACAGTTACACATATACATAAATACATACGTACATACACAGTTACACATATACATAAATACATGCATACATACACGGTTACACATATACATACATACATACATACACAGTTACACATATACATAAATACATACATACATACATAGTTACACATATACATACATACATACATACATACATACACAGTTACACATATACATAAATACATACACAGTTACACATATACATAAATACATACATACATACACAGTTATACATATGCATAAATACATACATACATACAGTTACACATATACATAAATACATACATACACAGTTACACATATACATAAATACATACATACATGCATACACAGTTACACATATACTTAAATACATACATACATACATACATACACAGTTACACATATACATAAATACATACATACTTACATACACAGTTACACATATACATAAATACATACATACATACATACATACACAGTTACACATATACATAAATACATACATACATACACAGTTACACATATACATAAATACATACATATACAGTTACACATATACATACATACACACTTACACATATACATAAATACATACATACATACATACACGGTTACACATATACATAAATACATAAATGCATACATACATACATACATACACAGTTACACATATACATAAATGCATACATACATACTCAGTTACACATATACATAAATACATACATACACAGTTACACATATACATAAATACATACATACACAGTTACACATATACATAAATACATACATACAAGCATACATACATATATGCATACATACATACACAGTTACACATATACATAAATACATACATACAGTTACACATATACATAAATACATACTTACATAGTTACACATATACATAAATACATACATAAATACATACACAGTTACACATATACATAAATGCATGCATACATACATACATACATACACAGTTACACATATACATAAATACATACATACATACACAGTTACACATATACATAAATGCATACATACCTACATACACAGTTACACATATACATAAATACATACATACATACACAGTTACACATATACATAAATACATACATACATACATACACAGTTACACATATACATAAATACATACGTACACACACAGTTACACATATACATAAATACATACATACACAGTTACACATATACATAAATACATACATACATACATACATACACAGTTACACATATACATACATACACAGTTACACATATACATAAATACATACATACATACACAGTTACACATATACATAAATACATACATACATACATACACAGTTACACATATACATAAATACATACATACATACACAGTTACACATATACATAAATACATAAATGCATACATACATACACAGTTACACATATACATAAATGCATACATACAAGCATACATACATAAATGCATACATACATACACAGTTACACATATACATAAATACATACATACATACATACACAGTTACACATATACATAAATGCATACATACATACATACATAGTAACACATACAGGGAGTGCAGAATTATTAGGCAAATTAGTATTTTGACCACATCATCCTCTTTATGCATGTTGTCTTACTCCAAGCTGTATAGGCTCGAAAGCCTACTACCAATTAAGCATATTAGGTGATGTGCATCTCTGTAATGAGAAGGGGTGTGGTCTAATGACATCAACACCCTATATCAGGTGTGCATAATTATTAGGCAACTTCCTTTCCTTTGGCAAAATGGGTCAAAAGAAGGACTTGACAGACTCAGAAAAGTCAAAAATAGTGAGATATCTTGCAGAGGGATGCAGTACTCTTAAAATTGCAAAGCTTCTGAAGCGTGATCATCGAACAATCAAGCGTTTCATTCAAAATAGTCAACAGGGTCGCAAGAAGCGTGTGGAAAAACCAAGGCGCAAAATAACTGCCCATGAACTGAGAAAAGTCAAGCGTGCAGCTGCCAAGATGCCACTTGCCACCAGTTTGGCCATATTTCAGAGCTGCAACATCACTGGAGTGACCAAAAGCACAAGGTGTGCAATACTCAGAGACATGGCCAAGGTAAGAAAGGCTGAAAGACGACCACCACTGAACAAGACACACAAGCTGAAACGTCAAGACTGGGCCAAGAAATATCTCAAGACTGGTTTTTCTAAGGTTTTATGGACTGATGAAATGAGAGTGAGTCTTGATGGGCCAGATGGATGGGCCCGTGGCTGGATTGGTAAAGGGCAGAGAGCTCCAGTCCGACTCAGACGCCAGCAAGGTGGAGGTGGAGTACTGGTTTGGGCTGGTATCATCAAAGATGAGCTTGTGGGGCCTTTTCGGGTTGAGGATGGAGTCAAGCTCAACTCCCAGTCCTACTGCCAGTTTCTGGAAGACACCTTCTTCAAGCAGTGGTACAGGAAGAAGTCTGCATCCTTCAAGAAAAACATGATTTTCATGCAGGACAATGCTCCATCACACGCGTCCAAATACTCCACAGCGTGGCTGGCAAGAAAGGGTATAAAAGAAGAAAATCTAATGACATGGCCTGCTTGTTCACCTGATCTGAATCCCATTGAGAACCTGTGGTCCATCATCAAATGTGAGATTTACAAGGAGGGAAAACAGTACACCTCTCTGAACAGTGTCTGGGAGGCTGTGGTTGCTGCTGCACTCAATGTTGATGGTGAACAGATTAAAACACTGACAGAATCCATGGATGGCAGGCTTTTGAGTGTCCTTGCAAAGAAAGGTGTCTATATTGGTCACTGATTTGTTTTTGTTTTGTTTTTGAATGTCAGAAATGTATATTTGTGAATGTTGAGATGTTATATTGGTTTCACTGGTAAAAATAAATAATTGAAATGGGTATATATTTGTTTTTTGTTAAGTTGCCTAATAATTATGCACAGTAATAGTCACCTGCACACACAGATATCCCCCTAAAATAGCTATAACTAAAAACAAACTAAAAACTACTTCCAAAACTATTCAGCTTTGATATTAATGAGTTTTTTGGGTTCATTGAGAACATGGTTGTTGTTCAATAATAAAATTAATCCTCAAAAATACAACTTGCCTAATAATTCTGCACTCCCTGTATACATACATACACAGTTACAAATATACATAAATACATACATACATGCATACGCAGTTACACATATACATAAATACATACATACACAGTTACACATATACATAAATACATACATACATACATACACAGTTACACATATACATACATACAAGCATACATACATACACAGTTACACATATACATAAATACATGCATACATACATACACAGTTACACATATACATAAATACATGCATACATACATACACAGTTACACATATACATAAATACATACATACATACACAGTTACACATATACATAAATACATAAATGCATACATACATACACAGTTATACATATACATAAATGCATACATACAAGCATACATACATAAATGCGTACATACATACACAGTTACACATATACACATATACATAAATACATACATACACAGTTACACATATACATAAATACATACATACATACACAGTTACACATATACATAAATACATACATACCTACATACATAGTTACACATATACATAAATACATACATACCTGCATACACAGTTACACATATACATAAATACATACATACAAGCATGCATACATACATACAGTTACACATATACATAAATACATACATACAAGCATAAATGCATACATACATACACAGTTACACATTTACAGTACATAAATACATACATACATGCATACATAAATACATTCATACAAACATACACAGTTACACATATACATAAATACACACATACACAGTTACACATATACATACATACATACATAAATGCATACATAAATACATTCATACACATATACATATATACATAACTACATACATGCATACATAAAAAGATTCATACACAGTTACACATATACATACATACATACATACATGCATACATAAATACATTCATACACATATACACAGTTGCACATATACATAAATACATACATACATAAATACATTCATACACACATACACAGTTACACATATACATAAAAACCTACATATATAAATACATTCATACACATATACACAGTTACACATATACATAAATACATGCATATATGCCTACATAAATACACACAAACATAATTACACACATACATAAATACACAAATACATATACACATACATAATTACACACATACATAAACACATAATTACACACATATATAAATACATTCATGCACACATACACAAACATATACATAAATACATACATACACACATAAATACATACATACATAATTACACACATACATAAATACACAAATACATATACACATACATAATTACACACATACATAAATACATAATTACATACATATATAAATACATTCATACACACATACACAGTTAAACATATACATAAATACATACATACACACATAAATACATACATACATAATTACACACATACATAAATACACAAATACATACAATCATGCACTACTTTTTAAAATACTAGTAGCCAGCATCACTCGAAGTGAAATGAAAGTGAAGTATTACATAACAGATGTCCCTTTCATGTCCCTTCATGTGGGTTGAAATGCTTTAGTCACTTCTGTGTCCTTTTTAATTTTCATAAAAACTTCTGTGAAACATAGTCCAGTTTGTTTTTAATGAGCTCATACCTGAAAATTCCCTTCTGCAGCATAGCAAACAATAGGTTTGTCACAAAGCACTGGAAACCTCCAGAGACAGCAAGAGAAAGCACAGTGATACACTTGTTTTGTTCGGAGGAAATTCTGCTGTGACACAATTCATATCTCACACTGCTCTCTGATCAGAAGTGTGAGATGGGAAAAAACAATGCACTGTTTATCACTACTGCATACATACATGCACATTTTTATTTAAAAGTAAACATCTTGTAATTATATTTGTCTTGCAATAAACTAGCAAACTGGGTGAGTTTGAGAATTCATTATTACCTTGTTTGCCACAATTGTTTTCAACTTCCAAACTCCACTCACCACTTGCCTTATATGGAGGATCCAATCAGAAAGTGCTACTGACATACACAGGGCTTGCCATGGTCAATATGTTTACAAGTTCTTTATCTTCTCATCTCTCCTCAAGCCAATAAGTGGCAGATACAGTATGTTAGACTTTGAAACCTTCCATGTGCTCTGTCCGTTCTCAGAATTGGAAAACTCTTCATTTTCAGACATTACTTATGACAGTAAATTGCACATAAATAATGACAGTAAATTGCAAGTTGGTTATACTACACATAATAAAATTTTATATTACAATCTCAAACAGTGTATTGTCTCTTTAGTATGACATTTTTGTGCAAAGTGCCTCTGGCATTCCCTCAATACCATTGCAAATCAGATTTAAACCCCAGTATTATGTTTAAAATAATTGTGTAATAGGAAAAGTAACTTTCATGCACTCCCTGTGCAAGTGTTAGGGGGTGCAGGGGAATGTATGCCCCCCTGTCAATATTGTAGCACCCACAAATCTCAAAGGTGCCAGCTGACCTGAATTTGCAAGATGCTGCCTATTTAACATGCCCAGTGCTTCATGTAAAGGAGAGAGGTATAGGCTGGAGAAAGGGGATTTAAATAGATAACTGTAAGAATAGGCAGTACAGGATGTGGTGCCCAGTGGCGATCCAGAAACCTTATTATAGGGGACAAACGCTCCTGGGTTTAGTTGCTGGTGTAAAAGTAAAGCAAGAGGCATTCCCAAAATGTAAAAATCCCTTTATTGATTCATAAGTGGGGATACAGACAAAAACGCAATTTTTCAGGGGTGTTCCCCTTAAAGGGACAGTTTACTCAAAAAAATTCTCCCCTTTAATTTGTTCCCAATGATCCACTTTACCTGCTGGAGTGTATTAAATTATTTGCAAGTATTTCCATTGCCTTTATATTGGCATTTGAAATAGTTTATTTAGCCTGTGGTATCCCCACCCATCCAGAAAGTTTTTGGCCTCAAGGCCAAGCTGGTTAAACACAGCCAGTAGAAGAAATTACACTCCCAGTGGGTTATAGAAGAGATAAGGTAATAAAATGTTAATTTTTCATTGTTCTCTCCAAGTATTGGTGATTAGTTTATGGACAGATATAAGATAAATAAGCAGGTATATGTACACAATGTGATATAGTAATGAGATCAGATTATACCTACAATCTCAACCCATTTTATTAGGTTGTGACTTCAAAACACAAAAACAGCTAATTTATATATACACAAATATATACACATATACACAAATAAGCCTTAAAAAGCAAATCTCATACATTTTATACTCAGCAGCTGGTTAAAAAAAGTAATTGGAAACACATTAAAGGAAAAACAATTTTATAGTATACTATCCCTTTAATCATGTCATCACATGATTAAGGGGAACACCCCCAAAACTGTTTCTATCTGTATCCCCACTTATGAATCAATAAAGGGATTTTTACATTTTGGGAATCCCTCTTGCTTTACTTTAAAATTGAATAAGAGCCTGGCAGTTGCTCTAGGTGATTCCCTGGAATACAGGTATCGGTGCTGGTCTGACATTTTGTTTCCTGACATTTTAGTTGCTTGTGTTCCACTGGTGGGACAGGGTGGGTGGTTGTGTAACTATGGGTGTTCCATGATCACACATCTTTCGCAGCTGCAGATCCCTTGTACATGCTTGTTACGCCACAGGAAACTGGAGAATGGAATCAACCAATACACACACAGCTATTGGGGTGCAGACTGCTAGTGGCCGATATCGCCAGACATAGCAATAAAGGAAAAAGCAAATAATGTAGCCGCACAAAAAGGGCATCAAAAGCTTTTGTGAAGAAGGTTAAAAAAATAACTTTTATTCAGAATTTAAAACATGGACGTAAGTAGCAAAGCAATCCTTACGCGTTTCGTGCCCACAACAGGCACTAAATCATAGGATAATAGTTCTTGGCGTGATCACTCTATTTAAAGGGAAAGTGACCAATAAACTCATTGCATAATTATGTTACAGAATCACAGTATATATTAAATACTGCATAAGTTACAAATGTCACAAGAGAATACAAGATAGAGAATTAGGGATATAGAGATGCCAAGTTACACTCATAAAGTAATTTTCAGTATTCTTTTATGAGCGTAACTTGGCAGACTGTTAATTGTCCCTTTAAGAAGTGTCTTACAATGACATTTATACCAGCACATTGTTTGGGGCAATGATCTTTACTAACAGTTTACTCTTTAGAAAAGGGTTGGTGTGTTTGACTCTGCAGCCAGTTCAAAAAATATAAACTGACTGAGAGAGAAACACCTTAAATCAAAACTGTGACTTTCTGCATTTGAGTTTCTAATGGATTCAAATAATTACAGATTTGAAGACCCCATACAAGCATTGTGCAATACTTTACATGTCTCTGCGCCTCCCAACATTTCTCTGGAGATTATAGGAGTCTGACAGCTAATTTAGGTAGATTATGGGGGTGTGGTCACTATATGTCAGGGTGGGCTTAGGTGCGGAGTGTGCAGAACTGGGCAGGAAGTTGTGAAGAGCTGGAGGAGAGAGGGTTAATCAACATCTAGCTATGCAGACTGGCAAACAAGAATTTTTCAGAGGTGCTTAGAATTTGTGTTTCTTTTCAATGGATAGAAACGTAGACCTTTATGAAACCTAAGAAATTACCACACAGGAAAAATCCCAACTCAGGGAACATGTTCAACAGAGGGATGTGGGATTGAAACTGAGGATATACAGAAGCCTACTTTATTTGTATTTGTGATATTACAGTAAGATATATCTCTAAATATACGTGTTACCTCCATTAATAAGTGATTTGAAACACCAAAAATGTACAAATATATTAACCTATTACATTCCAGAAATCTTAAATAATCCAAAATAATTTACAGAAGAATAATGTTTGTTCTGACTCATGGAACATTAAACAGTTTGAAATTCTAATATAAAATGTGTAATTATATGTAGAGAAAAAGAGGGGGCGCCTCATAGAGCAATATGGCACATATGTGAATGAATTGAATAAGACTGGCACGCACAAATTGCAGTACACCCAAATGATGCTCAGTAGACAAGTTGGTTTATCAGAGTAACCCAGCAAAATGCATCACAAGCACCGTGCAACTAGATCTGTTCTGGGGGGTCTGACGCTTTCCGCACGACATAAGCTGGAGTCACCGCCAAGCAAAAGCATTGTTCAGGATCTCAAGCCTAACAACTCTGACCACTAGAGATTCCACAAAAATATAGATATTAATTTTTTTTTAACAAAATGAATATCTAAATGTATGCACTTACTAATTTAAAGAATAATGAAAATAAACTAACAAAATTAATTAGTATATATTCGTTATCCTTAACCCCTTAAGGACCAGCGACGTACCCTGTATGTCACTGGTCTTTTTTTGGGACTTGATTGTTTTATAGCGCGGTCTTGCCACCAGCGTTGAGACTGCTCTATTCCACAAAGCCTGCTGGAGAGTATTAATAGCGTGTTCTTGCTAGACTAATGCTATTATGTCCTGAAAAAAAACCTTAACGACCAGTGACATACAGGGTACATTGTGGTCATTAAGGGGTTAAAATTAGGTTTTAAAAATGAAAAAATTACCTATAGCATGTTGGGGGGGCCATGCTAGTCTGACCCTTCTTCATTCTTCACAGAGTCCAGGGTTTGACTGACAGGAGGATTTGTGTGGCTAGATCTAGAACCTGCACTTAAGGAGAAAGTCCTATAGCGGGGGCTCTAGGATCAGT
This sequence comes from Bombina bombina, assembly GCF_027579735.1. Classification (NCBI taxonomy): domain Eukaryota; kingdom Metazoa; phylum Chordata; class Amphibia; order Anura; family Bombinatoridae; genus Bombina; species Bombina bombina. Next base: position 18,049,668 of record NC_069506.1, read on the forward strand.
AACACTAATCCTCCTATTATTACGCCCCTGTGAAAAAGGGTCGGATTAGCCTGTAGAAACCTGTAACAAAGTAACGTTAGCATTTGTCAATCTTAAAATATCAAAGTGCAGCCCATGAATATTCTGAAAAACTAATGTTTCAGAATAATTGTTCCAAATGATTTGTCCGAAATAAATTATTCAGTGCTGCGCATGTCTGCTTATCGTCAGTAGGGCAACTGCTTACTCCAGTCAAAACTGGTATACTAATGATCACTTCTTCAGCAGTCACACAATAATCAGAAGTAAGCACAGCCTCCAATTTACAGGTGTAAAATAAAAACAATTTAAATAGTAAATAGATAATAATAATAGTTTAAATAGTAATAATAGATAAAAAGAAAACATAGATTCCAAAATGGCAGAGCACATAACTTTAAAGAAACTAAATAACTTTACACAAACTAAACATTTACAATTATATCTTAAATTTTTAAAATAACACAATTTAAAATACATATTATTCTCAGGCTATTGTTTACTTTAAATACGTCATTATTCTTAGAATTTTTTTACTGCTTAATAACCCTGAAATATGGAGTGTTAATCCAAGAAAAAAAACATGCATCACTACATAAGCCCTTTTCCAGCATATTTAACATGTTTAAATTTACTAGAAACTTTCAGTTTTCTTTACAGATCTCTGTCGTAGCTGTATGTGTCAATACCAGAGTTTCGCCTGTGTCTGACTTTCCTTGCCAACTGCAGTGGTTTTGGTTAAAAGAAATACTCACTTTGAGGGGGTACAAGAAATAATTGTTTGGGCAGCTTAAAGTTATAGAAAGTTTACTCTTTTGTTGAAATCAATCACAAAATGGAGAGTTAAAGGGATGGTAAATTCTGCTTATGTACAAGTAATAATCTAAAAGAAAACATTAGATTTTAGTGCAACCATCATTCATTAGTTTTTACTTTTTATGCACCATTGGAAAGATCTCCTTTAATCAGACATCCTTTTCTTATTGTACCTCTGTACGCCCTTCACGATATTTCTTTTTTTTGTTGTGCGGCATCCATGCAATGTGATTGGATGCTGCACTTTAAAAAGAGCAATATAGTGAGGGGCGTACAGAGGTACAATAAGAAAAGGTTGTCTGATTAAAGAATATCTTTCCAATGGTGCATTTAAAGTAAAAACTAATGAATGAAGGTTGCACTAAAATCTAACTTATTTTAGATTTTTACTTGTGCATTAACATAATTTGTCATCACTTTAACAGTTCATTACAAATGGGTTTCACTGTATATGTTTTCTTATTCCTTTATTTCCAGTAATCCAGTGCTTCTACTATAAAGAGAAATATACGGCTAGATTATGAGTTTTGCGTTAGAGGCTGTGCAGTGCTAACGAGCAGTTTTCTCTCACCGCTCACTTACCTACAGCGCTGGTATTACGAGTTTTCAGAAACCCGTCGTTAAAAGACAAAAAGTGAGCGTTGAGCAAAATTTTGCTCCAAATCTCACTCCAATACCAGCGCTGCTTAAGTCAGCAGTGAGCTGGTGTAACGTGCTCATGCACGATTTGCCCATAGGAATCAACGGGGAGAGCCGGCTGAAAGTCTAACACCTGCAAAAAAGCAGTGTAAAACTCCTTAACCCAGCCCCATTGATTCCTATATTAAATAAAACACCCTAACATGAACCCCGAGTCTAAACACCCCTAATCTTACACTTATTAACCCCTAATCTGCCGCCCCCGACATCGCCGACACCTAGATTATATTATTAATCCCTAATCTGCCGCTCCGGACACCGCCGCCACCTACATTATAGTTATGAACCCCTTATCTGCTGCTCCCAACATCGCCGCCACCTACATTATATTTATTAACCCCTAATCTGCCACCCCCATTGTCGCCACCACCTACCTACACTTATTAACCCCTAATCTGCCGCCCCCAACGTCGCCGCCACTATATTAAAGTTATTATCCCCTAAACCTAAGTCTAACCCCAAACCTAACACCCACTAACTTAAATATAATTTAAATAAATCTAAATAAATATTCCTATCATTAACTACATTATTCCTATTTAAAACTAAATACTTACCTATAAAATAAACCCTAAGCTAGCTACAATATAACTAATAGTTACATTGTAGCTAGCTTAGAGTTTCTTTTTATTTTACAGGCAAGTTTGTATTTATTTTAACTATGAAGAATAGTTATTAAATAGTTATTAACTATGTAATAACTACCTAGCTAAAATAAATACAAATTTACCTGTAAAATAAAACCTAACCTAAGTTACACTAACACCTAACACTACACTATAACTAAATAAATTAACTAAATTAAATACAATTACCTAAATTAAATTAAATTAGCTAAAGTACAAAAATACACTAAATTACAGAAAATAATAAATAAATTACAGAACTTTAAACTAATTACACCTAATATAATAGCCCTATTAAAATAAAAAGCCCCCCCAAAATAAAATAAAACCCCTAGCCTAAACTAAACTACCAATAGCCCTTAAAAGGGCCTTTTGCGGGGCATTGCCCCAAAGTAATCAGCTCTTTTATCTGTAAAAAAAAATACAAACAACCCCACCAAGAGTAAAACCCACCACCCACACAACCAACAGCCCAAATAAAATACTATCTAAAAAAAACTAAGCTCCCAATTGCCCTGAAAAGGGCATTTGGATGGGCATTGTCCTTAAAATGGCAGTTAGCTCTATTGCAGGCCCAAACCCTAATCTAAAAATAAAACCCACGCAATACACCCTTAAAAAAAACCTAACACTAACCCCCTGAACATCGACTTACCGGGAGACGTCTTCATCCAAGCCGGGCAAATTGGTCCTCCAGACGGGCAGAAGTCTTCATCCAAGGCGGGCAAAGTGGTCCTCCAGACGGGCAGAAGTCTTCATCCAAGCCGGGCAGAAGTGGTCCTCCAGACGGGCAGAAGTCTTCATTCAGACGGCATCTTCTATCTTCATCCATCCGGTGCGGAGCAGGTCCATCTTCAAGACATCCGACGTGGAGCATCCTCTTCTTTCCACGGCCGACGACTGAATGAAGGTTCCTTTAAATGACGTCATCCAAGATGGCGTCCCTTAGATTCCGATTTGCTGATAGAATTCTATCAGCCAATCGGAATTAAGGTAGAAAAAATCCTATTGGCTGATGCAATCAGCCAATAGGATTGAAGTTCAATCCTATTGGCTGATCCAATCAGTCAATGGGATTGAGCTTGCATTCTATTGGCTGATTCAATTGGCTGAATCAGCTCGCATTCTATTGGCTGAATCAGCCAATCGGAATCTAAGGGACGCCATCTTGGATGACGTCACTTAAAGGTACCTTCATTCTGTTTTAGTCGTCGGATGAAGAGGATGCTCCGCGTCGGATGTCTTGAAGATGGACACGCTCCGCGCCGGATAGATGAAGATAGAAGATGCCATCTGGATGAAGACTTCTGCCCGTCTGGAGGACCACTTCTGCCGCTTGGATGAAGACTTCTGACCATCTGGAGGACCACTTTGCCCGGCTTGGATGAAGACGTCTCCCTGTAAGTCGATCTTCAGGTGTTTGGTTAGATTTTTTTTAGGGGTTTATTGGATGGGTTTTATTTTTTAGATTAGGGTTTGGGCGGCAAAATAGCTAACTGCCCTTTTAAGGGCAATGCCCATCCAAATGCCCTTTTCAGGGCAATGGGGAGCTTAGGTTTTTTAGATAGTATTTTATTTGGGGGGTTGGTTGTGTGGGTGGTGGGTTTTACTGTTGTGGGGGTTGTTTTTTTTTTTTTTTTTTTTACAGGTAAAAGAGCTGATTACTTTGGGGCAATGCCCCGCAAAAGGCCCTTTTTAGGGCTATTGGTAGTTTAGTTTAGGCTAGGTTTTTTTTTATTTTGGGGGGGCTTTTTATTTTAATAGGGCTATTAGATTAGGTGTAATTAGTTTAAATTTCTGTAATTTTTTTTATTATTTTCTGTAATTTAGTGTTTGGGTTTTTTTGTACTTTAGCTAATTTAATTTAGTTAATTGTATTTAATTTAGTTAATTTATTTAATTATAGTGTAGTGTTAGGTGTTAGTGTAACTTAGGTTAGGTTTTATTTTACAGGTAAATTTGTATTTATTTTAGCTAGGTAGTTATTAAATAGTTAATAACTATTTAATAACTATTCTACCTAGTTAAAGTAAATACAAACTTGCCTGTAAAATAAAAATAAACCCTAAGCTAGCTACAATGTAACTATTAGTTATATTGTAGCTAGCTTTGGGTTTATTTTATAGGTAAGAATTTAGTTTTAAATAGGAATTATTTAGGTAATGATAATAATTTTACGTTGGGGGCAGCAGATTAGCGGTTAATAAATGTAGGTAGGTTGCGGCGACATTGGGGGCGGCAGATTAGGGGTTAATAAATATAATGTAGGTGTCGACGATGTTGGGGGCAGCAGATTAGGGGTTCAAAAATATAATGTAGGTGGCGACGGTGTCTGGAGTAGCAGATTAGGGGTTAATAATTTTATTTTAGTATTTGCGATGCAGGAGGGCCTCGGTTTAGGAGTTAATAGGTAGTTTATGGGTGTTAGTGTACTTTTTAGCACTATAGTTATGAGTTTTATGCTACGGCGTTGTACCATAAAACTCTTTACTACTGACTTTTAAATGTGTTAGGACTCTTGACAGGGTAGGGTGTACTCACTTTTTGGCCTCCCAGGACAGGCTCCTAATACCGGCGCTATGGAAGTCCCATAGAAAAAAGACTTTACGAAGTTTACGTAAGTCGTTTTGCGGTAAGGCCAAAGAAGTGTGCAGTGACCCTAAACCTTCAAGACTCGTAATACCAGCGGGCGTAAAAAAGCAGCGTTAGGACCTCTTAACGCTGCTTTTTTACCCTAACGCAAAACTCGTAATCTAGCCAAAAGTTTTGATAGTTGTGATTGGTGCAAGTGGTTTTCCTCAACATACAATCTACAGTGGACATTTGAAATTATAAATCAGCTTAGAACCTAAAAAAAAAATGTCTAATTATAATATCTAATAGAAAATGAGGAGCAGACAAGAGGGCAGCTCACATTCAAGTTATATAGAAACTCATCAACTTGACTTTAAAGGAGTTTGTCATTTGTCCTACTAGTTATTACATTTACAACTAGAATGTGATCTAACCCACAATACATTCAGCACAGTGTCCATATCTTTCAGCATTTCCCAGGATAGGGAGGCAGATGGTTTAGTCAAAATACCTAACGGTGGAGTCATGTCGCATTAGTTTCTGATTTGGGTGAGAATTGGGCAGTGGTGTTTGATGAGACGGGCAGAGTTGGGCAAGGAGTGGGCAGATTGGGAGCATGGACAGCGGCTCCTGAGGAAACCAGGTATTTTATAAAGTCATAGCTGTATGAGAGACATCAGGCAGAGCTCCAAAACCATGACAATTCCATAATATGCAGTACGGCTGGGACCCCCTGATGTCATATTTATAACCTATACAGACATTACTATTGCAGCCTGCTTCCATATACTGTACACATGGATCAATATTAGGATTTAAATCACCTATTTTGTTTAGTCATTTCCTTACAGGAAAGAAACATCTGCAGGAGCACTAGCAGGCACAATACTAACTAGAGGTGCCTCAGTTGTTAAGATATTAAGGGAGGGGGTACTAATGAGCCTCAATCGCCTTCACTTACTACAGGTAAAAGTTCTCAAATCCTGAATTTCAAAAAACAAACTTATTCTGAAAACCAAACTTTTTAATTAATATTTTTTTCTCTACCTGTGTCTTTGGTTTGTTTTTTTCTGTTCAAAATAGCAAATATTAGTCTATATTTATTTAAAATAACAACTATTACCTTTCTGATTACAGTGCTGTATTATGTTTATGATGCTACTATGTATATAAAAGTATTATAAATTATATAAAACTACCTTTAGGTGGCATGTATAATCTGTATTATGTCAAGTGAATATTGTCTAAATGACATAAGATAATGTTGGTTACACTTGGTTTAATCCAAGCTGTACCATTTCACAGATACAAATATTCAAAAATCCAATCCTTTTCCTGTCCCATCTATCTTTCTATACCTATCTATATTCTATCCATCTATCTATCTATCTATCTATCTATCTATCATCTATCTCTCATCTATCTATCTTCTATCTATTTTCTGTCTATTATCTATCTATCTATCCATCTATCTATCATCTATCTCTCATCTATCTATCTTCTATCTATCTTCTGTCTATTATCTATCTATCTATCTATCTATCTATCTTCTGTCTATTATATATCTATCTATCTATCTATCTATCTACCAATCATCTATTTATCTATCTATCATCTATCTATCTTTTATCATATATCTATCATTTATCATCTATCTATCTATCTATCTATCTGTCTATCTATCATCTATCTATAATCTATAGATCTGTCTGTCTATCTTCTTTTTATCTTATATCTATCTATTGATCTGTTTATTGTCTATTTGTCTGTCTGTCTGTCTGTCTATCTATCTATCCTCTCTTCATTACCACTCTCACCACTCTGTGTTGGGCACTGAGTATGTTAAAAAATAGTTACAACATTGTAAATTCTGGGCAACCTTGAGGTTATGCAGATCGGCTGTTGACCAGACTACTGTGATGTTTAGCAAACAGAGTGGGCTGTTGGTGACTATTGCAGCCTGAAACACAAGGACAGCAGGGAAAGAACTAGTGTGGCACAAGCTACAAGTGGGTGGTAAGAGACCGTATTCCTTATGTTTGCACAGGGGAATACTGAGGATTCTGTGAAATAATCTACTTCTTTTTTCTTTTTAAATGAACTGCTACAATACATGTTTTTGAGGAAAAGGAACTAATCTTCTGGTTAGACTATATATATATATATATATATATATATATATATATATATATATATATATATATATATATATATATATATATATATATATATATATATATATATATATAAACAATAGTCTACTCTATCTGACCAGTAATATAACAACAACCAGGGTGCTGGCAATCAATATATAAAAGAAAATATAGAGACCACCCTTGCTAGATTTGATCACAAATTCATTTTATTGTAGGTGACATTTTGGGGTAATTTGCCCCTTCTTCAGACCAATCAGAGCATACAAATAAATTTGCCATATATACATATGAAACCCCACCCCCATGAGAAATAGCGCTCAATTCATTGTCATAGCAACAGTGGTGTAAACAAACTATTACCAAAAGAAAATGGCGGACTAAATCCTACCTATATTAAAAAAACCTGAGAGTGCTCAAATGTTACATAAAGACAATATATATACAGTGTAGGGGATTCACCAGATATCCACAACCTACACACTGTTCCAATCACATGGGATATGGGAACAATGAATTGGCCAGACAAGTAATGACATGAATACGGGGTTAACATTTGATGATACTCAGCCATCAAATATCAACCTCTAATCAAAATTTTGGCATATTGACGAGAAGATAATGGATACCTGTGGTAGTAATGGTTTAGACAAAGTAACGTTTAAAAAACATGTTTTCGAGCATAAAGCCCTGGGCCAAACTACGGGTCAACCAATCAGAGGCAGTGGGGGGAGGAGTCAGCTCAAGCTGCCATCACTCAGGACAAGTACGGACTCTAATAAGATTACATTGCTCATACCCAAATTGGATAGGGAGTATTGATTAGAGGAACACCTCATCTGGAATCAGGGTGTATAAATCCAACATGCGTTATATAACTGGAAACAAAGTGTTAAATAACAAGGGGGAGTTAATATAGATGATTTCAATGTATCCAGTCACTAGCAACACCAGCCACAAATCAATAAGAGACCATAGGAACAATTAGCAACTGTTCTGCAACATATTAGCAAATACAAGTTCTTGAAAGCAAATAGTGAATAATTAAAAGGGACATATGAAAATCAAATATATTGCCTATACTCAGGGTATTAATTCAGTACAGAAAATCTTGCCTAATGCAGATACTTTATTTTCAACCATGCTGTATAATATAATAAGTTAAGCCCGTCTAACTTGAATTATACCACAAATTCATCCTGATAATTATAAGATATCACTACCATAAATGTATCCTGATAATTATAAGGTATCACTACCACAAATTCATCCTGATAATTATAAGATATCACTACCATAAATTTATCCTGATAATTATAAGATATCACTATCATAGATTTATCCTGATAATTATAAGATATCACTACCATAAATTTATCCTGATAATTATAAGATATCACTACCATAATTTTATCCTGATAATTATAAGATATCACTAAGACAAATTTATCTTGATAATTAAAAGATATCACTAAGACAAATTTATCCTGATAATTATAAGATATCACTAAGACAAAATTATCCTGATAATTATAAGATATCGCTAAGACAAATTTATCCTGATAATTATACGATATCACTACCATAAATTTATCTTGATAATTATAAGATATCACTACCAAAAATGTATCCTGATAATTATAAGATATCACTAAGACAAATTCATCCTGATAATTATAAGATATCACTAAGACAAATTCATCCTGATAATTATAAGATATCACTAAGACAAATTCATCCTGATAATTATAAGATATCACTACCACAAATTCATCCTGATAATTATAAGATATCACTAAGACAAATTCATCCTGATAATTATAAGATATCACTAAGACAATAATTATAAGATATTACTACCACAAATAAGCCTCCTGTGTCAAGCTGTTGTACTCTCACTACAATTAGATTATAGGGTCCCACTGACAAGTGGCAATTAGGAGAGTGAACCAATCACTGAATAATTATTAAAGGACCAATAAACACAGTAGATTTGCATAATCAACAAATGCAAGATAACAAGACAATCCAATAGCATTTACTCTGAATTTCAAATGAGTAGTAGATTCTTTTCTAACACATTTCAAAGTTATGTATATTTCCACTCCCCTTGTACCATGTGATAGCAATCAGCCAATCACAAATGCATATACGTATAGTCTGAGTTCTTGCACATGCTCAGTAGGAGCTGTGACTAAAAAAAGTGTAAATATAAAAGATACTGCACATTTATTTTAATGGAAGTAAATTTGAAAATTGTTTAAAATTACATGCTGTATCTGAATCATGAACATTTTATAAAACCTGAGTGTCTCTTTAAGATTCCTCCTGTGCTGTTTATCAGGGATCTCACATACGATCAAGGACCCCCCCCCCCCCATATAAATGACAACCAGGACAAAGTGCACTATGGCAGCACCAGCAGATAACAATAAGCACAATTCATGTATTATGTTCAAATGGTAGATCAAGATTGATCCGGGGGTTCATAAATTAATATTGAAGAAAACAACAGTTGGCTACATATAATGGACCAGTCACATGATCAGACGCTGGCATTGTCATGTCAAATTTTCTTTTTAAAAACGCCAGGGTATGTTTTAGCCCTGATGTATAATCAGAACAAAAACATACTCCACCAGCACAACACCATAACACTGGCATCAATCTATGGCCTAGATTTAGAGTTCGGCGGTAAAAGGGCTGTTAACGCTCCGCGGGCTTTTTTCTGGCCGCACCATAAATTTAACTCTGGTATCGAGAGTTCAAACAAATGCTGCGTTAGGCTCCAAAAAAGGAGCGTAGGGCATTTTTACCGCAAATGCAACTCTCGATACCAGAGTTGCTTACGGACGCGGCCGGCATCAAAAACGTGCTCGTGCACGATTCTCCCATAGGAAACAATGGGACTGTTTGAGCTGAAAAAAAACCTAACACCTGCAAAAAAGCAGCGTTCAGCTCCTAACGCAGCCCCATTGTTTCCTATGGGGGAACACTTCCTACGTCTGCACCTAACACTCTAACATGTACCCCGAGTCTAAACACCCCTAACCTTACACTTATTAACCCCTAATCTGCCGCCCCCCGCTATCGCTGACCCCTGCATTACAGTTTTAACCCCTAATCTTCCGCTCCGTAAACCGCCGCAACCTACGTTATCCCTATGTACCCCTAATCTGCTGCCCTAACATCGCCGACCCCTATGTTATATTTATTAACCCCTAATCTGCCCCCCACAACGTCGCCGACACCTGCCTACACTTATTAACCCCTAATCTGCCGAGCGGACCTGAGCGCTACTATAATAAAGTTATTAACCCCTAATCCGTCTCACTAACCCTATCATAAATAGTATTAACCCCTAATCTGCCCTCCCTAACATCGCCGACACCTACCTTCAATTATTAACCCCTAATCTTCCGATCGGAGCTCACCGCTATTCTAATAAATGTATTAACCCCTAAAGCTAAGTCTAACCCTAACACTAACACCCCCCTAACTTAAATATAATTTACATATAACGAAATAAATTAACTCTTATTAAATAAATTAATCCTATTTAAAGCTAAATACTTACCTGTAAAATAAACCCTAATATAGCTACAATATAAATTATAATTATATTTTAGCTATTTTAGGATTAATATTTATTTTACAGGCAACTTGGTATTTATTTTAACCAGGTACAATAGCTATTAAATAGTTAATACCTATTTAATAGTTACCTAGTTAAAATAAATACAAAATTACCTGTAAAATAAATCCTAACCTAAGATATAATTAAACCTAACACTACCCTATCAATAAAATAATTAAATAAACTACCTACAATTACCTACAATTAACCTAACACTACACTATCAATAAATAAATTAAATACAATTGCTACAAATAAATACAATTAAATAAACTAGCTAAAGTACAAAAAATAAAAAAGAACTAAGTTACTGAAAATAAAAAAATATTTACAAACATAAGAAAAATATTACAACAATTTTAAACTAATTACACCTACTCTAAGCCCCCTAATAAAATAACAAAGCCCCCCAAAATAAATAATTCCCTACCCTATTCTAAATTTAAAAAGTTACAAGCTCTTTTACCTTACCAGCCCTGAACAGGGCCCTTTGCGGGGCATGCCCCAAGAAGTTCAGCTCTTTTGCCTGTAAAAGAAAACATACAATACCCCCCCCCAACATTACAACCCACCACCCACATACCCCTAATCTAACCCAAACCACCCTTAAATAAACCTAACACTAAGCCCCTGAAGATCTTCCTACCTTGTCTTCACCATACCAGGTTCACCGATCCGTCCTGGCTCCGATATCTTCATCCAACCCAAGCGGGGGCTAGACATCCACTGAAGAAGTCCAGAAGAGGGTCCAAAGTCTTCCTCCTATCCGGCAAGAAGAGGACATCCGGACCGGCAAACATCTTCTCCAAGCGGCATCTTCGATCTTCTTCCATCCGGTGCGGAGCGGGTCCATCTTGAAGCAGGCGACGCGGATCCATCCTCTTCTTCCGATGTCTCCCGACGAATGACGGTTCCTTTAAGGGACGTCATCCAAGATGGCGTCCCTCGAATTCCGATTGGCTGATAGGATTCTATCAGCCAATCGGAATTAAGGTAGGAATTTTCTGATTGGCTGATGGAATCAGCCAATCAGAATCAAGTTCAATCCGATTGGCTGATCCAATCAGCCAATCAGATTGAGCTCGCATTCTATTGGCTGTTCCGATCAGCCAATAGAATGCGAGCTCAATCTGATTGGCTGATTGGATCGGCCAATCGGATTGAACTAGATTCTGATTGGCTGATTCCATCAGCCAATCAGAAAATTCCTACCTTAATTCCGATTGGCTGATAGAATCCTATCAGCCAATCGGAATTCGAGGGACGCCATCTTGGATGACGTCCCTTAAAGGAACCGTCATTAGTCGGGAGACATCGGAAGAAGAGGATGGATCCGCGTCGCCTGCTTCAAGATGGACCCGCTCCGCACCGGATGGAAGAAGATAGAAGATGCGGCTTGGAGAAGATGTTTGCCGGTCCGGATGTCCTCTTCTTGCCGGATAGGATGAAGACTTTGGAGCCTCTTCTGGACCTCTTCAGCACCGGATTATGGATCGCCAACCCCCGCTTGGGTTGGATGAAGATCTTGGAGCCAGGACGGATCGGTGATACCTGGATGGTGAAGACAAGGTAGGAAGATCTTCAGGGGATTAGTGTTAGGTTTATTTAAGGGGGGTTTGGGTTAGATTAGGGGTATGTGGGTGGTGGGTTGTAATGTTGGGGGGGGGGGTATTGTATGTTTTTTTTAACAGGCAAAAGAGCTGAACTTCTTGGGGCATGCCCCGCAAAGGGCCCTGTTCAGGGCTGGTAAGGTAAAAGAGCTTGTAACTTTTTTAATTTAGAATAGGGTAGGGAATTTATTATTTTGGGGGGCTTTGTTATTTTATTAGGGGGCTTAGAGTAGGTGTAATTAGTTTAAAATTGTTGTAATATTTTTCTTATGTTTGTAAATATTTTTTTATTTTCTGTAACTTAGTTCTTTTTTATTTTTTGTACTTTAGCTAGTTTATTTAATTGTATTTATTTGTAGCAATTGTGTTTATTTAATTTATTGATAGTGTAGTGTTAGGTTAATTGTAGGTAATTGTAGGTAGTTTATTTAATTATTTTATTGATAGGGTAGTGTTAGGTTTAATTATAACTTAGGTTAGGATTTATTTTACAGGTAAATTTGTTATTATTTTAACTAGGTAACTATTAAATAGTTCTTAACTATTTAATAGCTATTGTACCTAGTTAAAATAAATACCAAGTTGCCTGTAAAATAAATATTAATCCTAAAATAGCTATAATATAATTATAATTTATATTGTAGCTATATTAGGATTTATTTTACAGGTAAGTATTTAGCTTTAAATAGGATTAATTTATTTAATAAGAGTTAATTTATTTCGTTAGATTAAAATTATATTTAAGTTAGGGGGGTGTTAGTGTTAGGGTTAGACTTAGCTTTAGGGGTTAATACATTTATTAGAATAGCGGTGAGCTCCGATCGGAAGATTAGGGGTTAATAATTGAAGTTAGGTGTCGGCGATGTTAGGGAGGGCAGATTAGGGGTTAATACTATTTATGATAGGGTTAGTGAGGCGGGTTAGGGGTTAATAACTTTATTATAGTAGTGGTGCGGTCCGCTCGGCAGATTAGGGGTTAATAAGTGTAGGCAGGTGTCGGCGACGTTGAGGGGGGCAGATTAGGGGATAATAAATATAATATAGGGGTCGGCGGTGTTAGGGGTAGCAGATTAGGGGTACATAGGGATAACGTAGGTGGCGGCGCTTTGCGGTCGGAAGATTAGGGGTTAATTATTTTAAGTAGCTGGCGGCGATGTTGTGGGGGGCAGATTAGGGGTTAATAAATGTAATATAGGGGTCGGCGGGGTTAGGGGCAGCAGATTAGGGGTACATAAGTATAACGTAGGTGGCGGTCGGAAGATTAGGGGTTAAAATTTTTAATCGAGTGGCGGCGATGTGGGGGGACCTCGGTTTAGGGGTACATAGGTAGTTTATGGGTGTTAGTGTACTTTAGGGTACAGTAGTTAAGAGCTTTATAAACCGGCGTTAGCCAGAAAGCTCTTAACTCCTGCTATTTTCAGGCGGCTGGAATCTTGTCGTTAGAGCTCGAACGCTCACTGCAGAAACGACTCTAAATACCAGCGTTAGAAAGATCCCATTGAAAAGATAGGCTACGCAAATGGCGTAGGGGGATCTGCGGTATGGAAAAGTCGCGGCTGTAAAGTGAGCGTTAGACCCTTTAATCACTGACTCCAAATACCAGCGGGCGGCCAAAACCAGCGTTAGGAGCCTCTAACGCTGGTTTTGACGGCTACCGCCGAACTCTAAATCTAGGCCTAAGTCAGGTCATTGTGTCGAAACTGGCCAAAGGCTATCCTCCCTATTGAGTCTATGACCCCTAGCCATCATATGAAACAGTGCCAATCAATAGCCATATCCAGACTTCTAGGATGGATGGTATCCAATTTGAAGATCCTCCGCACCTCCAATTGGAGGAGTTTTTTATTACGGCCACCCCCTTCAAAGGGGGTCATATGGTCAATTAATCTAAATTAAAGATCCATAACAGAATGTCCATGTTCCATATTCCATACAACTGCAATATTGTGTGAGTTGTGGATATCTGGTGAATGCCCTACACTATATATTTACTGTTTGTATGTCATTTTTGGACAATTTTAGTTTGTTTTTTTTATATGGGTAGAATTTAGTTCGGTATATTCTTTTGCTATCACAATGGATTGGGTGCAATTTCTCTTGCCAAATTAGTCTGAATGTTCTGGTTGGTCTGAAGAAGGGGAGAATTACCTCGAAACATCGCCTACAATAAAATTATTCTGTAATGATAGAAGCACAAATCCAGCGAGTGCAGTTTGTATATTTTCTATTACTTATAAATGTGTGTGTGTGTGTCTGTGCTTGTGTGTGTGTGTATGTGTATATATATATATATATATATATATATATATATATATATATATATATATATATATATATATATATATATTATATATATATATATATATATATATAAAGTTATATAAATGTGTGTGAGTATATATAAATATATATATATAACATTATAAAAATGTGTGTGTATATATACATATGAATATTTATATAAACACACACTCATTTTATATATATATATATATTACATAAAAGGCTGTATATACACTGCAAGAAATGTCTTTGGGATGAACAGGAAAGTCTCTTCAGAGGGAAGGGAATAACTGTACTGTAAATAGATTGTATGGTGGTATCACATACTTTCAGATAAATGTATAGGGGATAGGATTCTGTGATATTGTGTTTAATAGACCTTTAAATGTCATAGGCTATACAAAATCTTACAAAAAATACAAGAAAAGGGGTGAGGGTGTATGAGATAACACTAAACCAAGATAAGTAGAGATACAATTTAAAAATGATGATAATTAGTTATTCATCCAAATAGTTAGTGTTTAATGTGGTTCAGTAAATAATACCGTACTCACAAAGATTACAACCACAATGAATTTTTGTATTACAGAATGTATTAAGTGACAATCAAATACAAATTAAAGTTTCCAGTAATGCAAAAAATGAATGTGGTTGTAACCTTTTAATCTATGAGTAAGGTATTGTTTTCCAAAAATGCATAAGACCCTGTCTAGTTATGTTAATTACTCATTATTTGTATTTTTATTAATTTGTACATCAATACTCAGGGCCAGCTCAAGGAAATGCCCGGATAATGTGCTGCCTGGGTCCAAGAATCAAATGACACTCCTACTGGTATAAACCCAACTATTGCACTGCATACTAAAGGCAAAAGAGATACATAGATATATACAAGTGACTTGGGCAAATATATTCTCTCCATGTGCTGCTGATGTTAAGTGCTGCCTTGGTCCTATGATCCCACCAGGACCTATTATAGAGCTGGTACTGTATGTACTATAATTGCATTGTTTGTGGCTCACAAAATGACTGCATGTTAACCTGGACAGTTATGAATTACACATGCTGCAGGGTGTGAGGAAGGAACATCACAAGTGCTGCCCAGCACCACTATTCATGTGCTACCCAGAAGCACAATACATGTTCCTCCCTGCACACCCTGCAGTATTTGTAATTCATAGCTGTCCAGGTTAACATGGCCAAGGAGTCAACTGAAAGGCAAGGGGGTCTTAGGTAACTGAAGTGCTGCAGGGCAAGGAGGTCTAATGTTGCTTAAAGAGGGGCTGCAAGCACAGGATTCTAATGTAACATGTGGTTGAGAGAGGGATTACAATGAGAGGGGGATAAATGTGGCATGACTCTGAAAAATGGATGCCATGTCAGTAGGTCTGGTGTGGGCATGTGTGGAAGAACCCCTATAGGGAAAGAGGATTTGATGTGGCATGTGTCTGACAAAGAGAATGCAGTGCTATGGTGCCTGCAGTATGTATGTGTCTGCCAGAAAGCCTAGAGGAGAAGATGGGATTATGTGACTACAATGGGAATAGTTTGATGTGGCCTGTGTCTGACATAGGAATTGCAGTACCAGGGGTTCTGGGGTGGACATGTGTCTATCAGGGCTCCTAGAGGACTAGGGGGTTTGATGTGACATGAGTCTGACAAGGGGGTTGCAGTACCATGCCTTCTAGTGTTGGTATGTGTCTATCAGAGCTCCTATAGGACTAGGGGGTTTGATGTGACATGAGTCTGACAAGGGGGTTGCAGTACCATGCCTTCTAGTGTTGGTATGTGTCTATCAGAGCTCCTAGAGGACTAGGGGGTTTGATGTGACATGAGTCTAACAAGGGGGTTGCAGTACTATGCCTTCTAGTGTTGGTATGTGCCTATCAGAGCTCCTATAGGACCAGGGGTTTGATGTGACATGAGTCTGACAAGGGGGTTGACGTACCATGCCTTCTAGTGTTGGTATGTGCCTATCAGAGCTCCTATGAAACCAGGGGGTTTGATGTGACATGAGTCTGACAAGGGGGTTGCAGTACTATGCCTTCTAGTGTTGGTATGTGCCTATCAGAGCTCCTATAGGACCAAGGGGTTTGATGTGACATGACTCTGACAAGGGGGTTGTAGTACCATGCCTTCTAGTGTTGGTATGTGTCTATCAGAGCTCCTATAGGACCAGGCGGTTTGATGTGACATGAGTCTGACAAGGGGGTTGCAGTACCATGCCTTCTAGTGTTGGTATGTGCTTATCAGAGCTCCTATGAAACCAGGGGGTTTGATGTGACATGAGTCTGACAAGGGGGTTGCAGTACTATGCCTTCTAGTGTCGGTATGTGCCTATCAGAACTCCTATAGGACCAAGGGGTTTGATGTGACATGAGTCTGACAAGGGGGTTGCAGTGCCATGCCTTCCAGAGTTGGTATGTGTCTATCAGAGCTCCTATAGGACCAGGGGATTTGATTTGACATGAGTCTGACAAGAGGGTTGCAGTACCATGCCTTCTAGTGTTGGAATGTGTCTTTCAGAGCTCCTATAGGACCAGGAGGTTTGACGTGACATGAGTCTGACAAGGGGGTTGCACTATCAGGGGTTCTGGTGTGGAAATGTGACTATCAGGTTGGATTATAATATGTATGTAGATTACGAAAGGGCAGCTTGACCAGGAGTAAGATGTGGGTGAATTTTTGTTGTCTACAAAGGCTACTCTGGCTAAATGCTGGGCCTCTTTTTTGTTCCTGTCTGACACTACCTATAGGTGAAGGTATGGGCATATAAACACTTTGGCCAATGAATAACCGAACCAACAAATAAACACTGTCATCCAGTGCTACTCTCTACCTTTGCCTTTATACCAGTATGTTTCAAATAAGAACTTTTAAACATAAAGGGCAACAAGACATATGTTCAGTGGACCCATAAGAAATTCCTAATAGAACATTTAGACAAGAACCAAGTTATTGCTCCTCAGGACTGATTATTTCCTAATAGGTGTCCATGTAAAATACCCATATGATTGTTCCAGTAGGATATTGTTTGGACATCTTTCTTCTCTTGATTGTATTTCTATAATTTAATTATATTCCTTAACATTGTATTAATAGAAATTGTCAAATTAAATTTGTGAATGTTATAACATGTAAATTAGAAGTATTATAGACAAAACAGATTACAAGATACGAGGTTCTCATGTGGTTTGATGACAGAAGATTTCGAGGAAAAGTACTATAACAGAAAAGATAGCAAATAATCAGAATGATATTATAGCAGATCTGGTTAAGATAAATGCATTGACGGACATTAAGAATGTATACAGTGTGCAAAAGATAGAATGCATCTGTTAAGATACGAGTAAACAAGAAAGGCTTTAAGATAACGCCTAGAATCTTACGCACAATAAGGTAAATTGCTGCGTTTATGCTAAATGCTTTACAAAGAAATAGGGTCATACAATTGAGTAAATACTTGATATGATAATTTTTGCTGCTCAAACCTAACCAGAAAATGTATCAAACGAGTTATTCTAGTATTAAATGATATAGTATTGATTATCAAGTCTTATTATCAACAACGTTAAAGGGAGGTTAAACTAGAAATTTAAATCCCCATAAAAGCCCTGATTACAAGTGAAGTGCTGTTTATAGAGCAGGGTGCGCTATCCTTAAAGGATCACTAAACACTAGAATAGCATAATCAATAAATGCATATTAAATAGACAATGCAAAAGCACTCAGTTTGACCTTCAAATGAGTAGTAGATTTCAAATGAGTAGTGCATTCATTCAG